>NC_140663.1:147749858-148349858 GCF_054131305.1 Coturnix japonica
AAGGGACCTCATTAAAAGGGAAGACAAAGAAGGAAGAAAATTCCTAAAAATGAGAATTATAGAGGTAGCATGCAGGACATTTGTTTGGAGGACATTCTCCATTGCCAAAGGCTCTAAAGAGGAGGTAAAGATTAATATTATTCAAGGGTTTTAGACAAGTGTCTTTGAATAATATAGTTGGAATCTCAAGTCATTTCAAAATTGCTGGTAACTTTATTTTTCAGTCTAATTGGTCTTATAATGGTGGCATGAAATGAAAGTGATTTGACAGATGGAAGGACAGAATGAAAACTGCACTGCTATTAAAATATCAGATTTTTCTTAAAGTATTTAGGAATAATGTTCTACAGTAAAACATTAACTTAAAAGAGTTGATAATATATGCTTATAGCTATAGGATTGCATAACAGCAAGTGTTTTGCCAGAGCAACCATTAATTTACCAGTGTTACAGAGCATTCTGTCTAAAAGTATTTATAGGTGGTAAGACAGACCTTGAGTAAAAGTATTGCATCTTGTCAAACAAAGCTCCCTCTACTGTTGTTTACTAGTCTGACAGTGCAAGAACCTTCTAGACTTCACTGTTAAATCAAATTTAAAGTAGATTAATGTTTCAGTGCTAGAATAAAGCAATTGATATATTATTGAAACATAACCACAATGGCACAGAACTATTACTATTCTTATATTTAAAATATGGATGCTGTCTGTATAAAATCTGATTCTTGGTAACTAGACTTTCTGGTATCCTATCATAAAAATCCTAACTGAAGAAAAAGAAGTTTTTTGCTTTCTGACTAGTTAGGGAGCCATGATAATCTCAGTTGCCCAGCAGAAAGAGCAGTAGTGAAAAAAACAAAAACAAAAACAAAAATATTTGAGGTTAAGGATCAGATCCTTCCAGAAAATAAATATAGAATATAGTATAGAATAATGTTAAAAATCTTTTTCATGGTTTTACAGTGATAAAACTTAGTGACTGACACTAAAAAGCAAGTGCCTGTTTGTGATTAACAGCCAACAGTATCTCAACTGCCACATACACTTAAATCACTAAGCCAATTTTTTGCTTTTTTTGTATTTGGCAAGCAAGTAATAATCAACACAACAATCTCATGTTAAGAAAACAGCTTTAATATATATTTGTAGTTTGCACACCAAACAATTTTTGCCCAGTGCTGTTTCTAATTTCAAAGTATACTAGTCATTAGCACTATGTAAAGACTATCTTCACAGACTTGTAAGTCAAACACAGAAATTAAATGACTCATTAGGAAAAAAAAAAAAAAAAAAAAAAAAGGAATTAGCTAACTTATAAGATGTTAACCTACTAACAGTCCAGGAATTTACTTGGAATTCATAGAACTGAAGTAGTAGCTAATGCTAGAATTCCAGGTTTATTTAAATATTAAATTTTTGTGTCTGTGTTAAGGAGTTAGTAAATGCCGGTATACTCTTCTACAAAACATCTGTCCATACTTCCTCTACAGTTCTATTATTTCTTAAAAGTGTAGAGGAACTCATCAAAGTTCTTCTTAGGAGAACAGTGAGCTCTAAGGGTAGGAACTGATGCCATAGTCATTCCAATCAGAGCTAAAAGCTTTTATATATGAGTGCTCAAATCAAGCTGATATTAAATGTCACTTCTTTCTTATTTCACCAATGAAAGTGCCTTGAATTCTAAGTACAGTTAACAAGAAGGAAGGCTGTATATGGTTTAAAGAAAACACTGAGAAGGTAGATAGGCAGAAGAAAAAGTAATTAATCTGTTTAATTTCATTATGAAAAACAAAATTCTTAGAGTCTAATGCACAAGTGTTCCAATACAGAGAGAAACAGAATTACTCAGTTACAGAAAATATGACATCTGCCAACCAGTCTCAGAGAACAGCATTATTCTGCAACACAGTTCTGATTTTATCCAAGAACACCTCAGACTTAAAAAAATAAAATAAAAAAGGTAAATAGATATTACATTAAAATATTTTCCTATATCTGACAAATGTTTCATCTGATAGTTACAATTAGGGCTCTAAAACATCAAAGTTATTCCTATGGGTTAAATGAAAGAAAGATAAACCATTATGTTCTACCGATTAACTTCATCCACAAATATTGAAAAAGTATATAGCATGAAAATATATATGAGGATGCATTTAAGATAATTACTAGCAGTAAAAGAACTGTGACCAGAAACTGAGTTCAGGAGCTCTGTACTTGAAGTTTGCATAAATGGTCCATATGCAGATGTCTTAATGTTCACAATAAAAATTTTCATGTCCATTTTGGTTAAACAGGCTTGGGAAAACTAATAGGGAGATACTGTCTCAATTTACCTTTCAGTTTTTGCTGTTTTGCAAATCTGCTTGCATAAGCTATCTCATCTGAGCCAGAAAGTACATAGGTAGTTCTGAAAGTAATACTTCCTATTTATTTCCATGGAAACTACCAAAAGCATAAGGAGCACAAGAACACAATTTGATAGAGCAAATTCCCACTTACAAAATGCTGGGAGTCACCACCATTACCAAGGCATTTTCTCCAGCAATGAACCAAAGCCAGCATGCCATGCTCATAAAAAACTAGGCCAGTGTAGGTGACCCACTGTTACTATTACCACTGATGAAACTCACCACCCACCACCTCACTGTGCTCACATCCACTGTTTGGACTCTATCTACATTCAGCAAGTGTCAATGAACATCAATGAGTGCCATTTTATCCTCACTGAGGAACTCAATGACAGACCTTTACTTCAAGTGCTGTTCCACATCAGATATTATTTTGTCAGACAGATGACAGATGTAACAGAATATTGTCAGGAAGGTGCAGCCTCTACTGATAAAAGATCACTATCCACCTCTCACACCATGGGCCAACACAATAGGAAGCATTACTTTCAGAGCAGTCTCCGTAGAACAATCATGTAAAGAGACAAAACACCCTTATGCTTAGTTCTATGATCCAGCTACATGAGATGCAATTCATTTAATCATATTAGAATGTGTTTAGTTAATAAAAATACAGACATTTAAAGCCAGCTGTTTCCTCTTTTCGCTATAAAGAGGTTAGATAGCAGTTTGCTCATAGACTTGCAACATTTGACCATCAAACTTAGGCATCAAGCCTAGAGGATCTCTTCTAAACGCAGCTGTAGAAAGTTTAGAAAATGACTATGAACTTAAATCAGATAAAGAGTTGCATGATTTTCATCAAATTAGGATTCACTTGAATCTGATTTAATCCATACATAAAACAAGTAAACATGCCTACGTATGCAAAATATGGATGTGTGCTCAAAAGTAAAGGAACTTTCTGGCAGGAGAGAGCAAAACAAAATATATGAATCAGTGATCATAGATTAGCTGAGGTTAGAGGGGACCTTAGAAGTAATCTACTACACCCAAAATGTCAGTCACTGGATCAGGCTGCCCAGGGGCTCCATCCAGTCTTACCTTGAATGCTTCCAGGAATGGTGCATCCACATATTCTCTGCCTTCACTGGGTAACATGTTCCAGTGCCTCAGCACCCTCAGAGTAAAAAATTTCTTCCTAACAGCTAACATAAATTTCCTGTCTTTTAGATTAAAGCCATTTCCCCCTTGTCCTATTAAATGCTTTTTATTAAACATTTTCAATCTAAATCTTCTGTGAACATATAAAACTATCAAGATGACAAGAAAAGACAGTTGCAAAATACAGAAATCCGAAATGTCTTCTCAATAGTGTGTTCTGCTAGTAAAGTATTTGGCCTGTTTTATTTTTATACAGGCGATTAGAAATAAAACAGAATTATTTCTGCTAAATAGAACAATGTTGAATACTCAGAACACAAAGCTGAATTTAATATTGTCAAGTTTAAGATGTTAATGCTGGAGTAAGAGAAGATTAAATAATTTTACAAAGAAATTTTGCAGCTATACACACAAGAAAACAGATATAGGACAGCAAAGAATTTCATTGTTCTGTGCAGAACTTTGCTTTATTATTACTATTACTTAATTTTATTTTTGCACAATAAATGATACTTCCATAGTAGCTCAAGGGATTTGTATTTAAAGTTTCATTGCTTTGAACTCCGTTTAGTAACAAAAGGTTTTAGCATAGCTTTTAAAGCACAAAGGTAATGAAATTCCAAATACTTATACTAAGTTAGAAATGCAGCTTCAGGCAATGACTCTATCCTCCAGCTGTACCATTCTGAAGGTTTAAAGGTTTCCCATGCAGATAGGCTTAGTCACTGCATCTGTTGAGTTCCCTTTATAAAAACTTGAAATAAATCAATGTGCCTATTTTTATTATGCCTACATTTCTGAGGAAACCAGAGATACCTGAGACATTAAAATAAAGCAGATATGAACTGGAACACCATTTCCCACACAAAACATTCCACCAAATTTTTTTTTCAGCTTTGTTCCACATATAACACTACAGCAAAACATACACCATGAGAATGGTTTTGGAAAGATGAACATAAAAAAAGGAAGAAAGACAAAAATTGGGTACAATAACTTACAACATCAGACAAAATGTGACTAAAAATAATGGAAAAATCATTCTTTGTAATTCAACAGGTTATTTTCAAGTGTCTCTTCCAGGTGTTCTTGTCAATTGGATGTGGGATCCTCAAGTATTTCTTAAAAGTGCTAGAAGTATTACTTTAGCCTTGATCCTTTCTTGTCTTTATATACCCTGCCCCTCACTCACTGAGGTGATGAGCTCTGGTGCAGGTGTGTTCCATAGAAGAGCAGAGAATCAGTGTGCAGGCATGTTCCTAAAATGCAGCCCTATGAAATGCTAACAAACAGTGTGCCACATCAGCTGGGCTGCGTCACAGCAGAGAGCCCATTATTCCAATTAGATACAGCCCATAGGGATGTCTGTTACCTCCACAGGACTTGGATAAGAGACATTACTGGAAAACTCCCTAGCCTGTTACAACCCTCTGGTTATTATTCACTGCTGGTTTTTCGTGTTCACAGCAGTGAACTATCAAAGAGCATTCCAACACCAGTCAAAGGGAATTTCAGGGCCTCGGAGCAATTGGTTAAAGATTCAGGGGCACTGGAAATGATCTCCACTATCCTTCCAGGCAGTCCCAGTTATCAATACTTGGCTACAAGGCTGTTGTCACTGGCAGAATTTGGGGTTTCTCAGTCACATGATGGTCTACTCAATACCAAGCCTGCTGGCATCTGATTGAATGCACCATTATTAAGGGGAGAAAAGGATTGTTGTACAGGAGTTAGCAGGGTTGACTGTTAGAGCTGTAAATTAGAAGGGGAAAAGGGAATTAACTAGACTACAGTGATAAACTGTAAGAATGCATGCCAAAATTTGAGGGACTGCATACTAGTGAAATCCCCTATTCTGCTCCGTGATGTGCTGGGTACAATGAAGCACACTTTATTTGTTTCTACACCAGTGTTTGCAGCATGAGGAATAAGCAAAAAAGCTGGAACCTTTGGATGAGTTCCAGAGCTACAGTATCATTGGCATAAGGAAGCCTGGTGGGAATAGTCCCGAGACCTAGTGTGTCATGATATACAATTCCAGGCTTTTCAGCAGGGACAGGCAGGGTAGGCAAGGCCTACTACTTTGTGTGAGGGAGGATCTAGGATATGAGCTTTATGGGTATGGTTCTGTCCCATGGATTACTGTTGACGATTTACATGATGGTTTGGCCCAGTTCCATGATTAGTAAGGCAGAGTGATCCACAGATCTGTGCCTCTGGAAAGGGGAAACAGGGGACCCCAGAATAACTAAAAACAATGGCAATGATCTGAGGAGAAACAAATTCACTAAATATAGTATCAGAATTCAAGATAACACACTATTATACAATATAATTAGAACTAAAGCTAATAAATAAAATATAATGAGTGTCCAAAAAAGCTGGAGGCCTTACACTACGGGTATGCAGTCAGGACAAACAGTAGTGAAAGAGCCTGATGATCAGGAAGAGGGACATCAAGTGACTTTGCTGGGGGTTTTATCTTTTCTCTGAACACAAAACCCCCTGGGGTACGTAGTTCTTCTTCTGGACAGGTACCTGGAACTGGAGCATTAACTCTTTAACTCCCAGTGCAATACATGACGTTATGATGTGGAATACCAATAACCAAAAATCATAAAACCATGACATTTACATCAAATTACCAGATGTTAACTGAGAATACTGCACAGATGATATAAACATGTTTGGGGAATTCCTATGGCACATTGGTGATAATTTCTTGATATGGATGCGTAAGGCAGCTGTTGCAGGCATTAGTGGGGATTTGGGCTGTGACGTGGCAGGACACCCCCTGCTCCTGTGTTGTTAATTTGGCGCATGCTTCACACATACCCTTAAGGGGCGTAGACAAAGTAATTAGAGTACTTAAGGTGCTAATTGTGCTGCAATAAATGCCATTTGCTGCATCTCCATATTGGTGTCAGTGTTGCAATGGTCCTAGCAAGGGGAGATCGCTAGCCCCTGGCGGAACGCACCGCAGACATGGGTGCATCAGCTGCAACAGGCAGTCAACTAGGAAAGGCTTTCTTGAAGTCAATAGAGAGCAATAAAAACTTCTGGGAGCTGATAGAGCCCAACTGAAGATACATAAAAGAGATTCTCTTAATTATTTATGATGAAAAAATAACTAACTTACACTGGACACCTACCTTATATATGACAAATGTTGGATGAGATTAATCACTCTCCTAAGGAAGAATACCTTTTAAAGAAAATTTAGTGGAACAACTTCCTTCACTGTTTTAATTATGCGTATGATTTTTCCTCTTGACAGTGAGATAGCAGGTCTGCTATCAGGTAAGACAATATTATGAAAGTATTGAATTTAGCCATAGTTGATAACAGTATAAAATGAGATCCAATGGACATGAAAATAATATGTCCATAAGACTGACAGAAATTCAAAGAGAATATTGTGAGAACCTCTGTTTAGAGTACTGTTTCTGAAACATTCTTCTCCCCAAAATACCTTCCCTCTGCTAGTCATACAAGTTTGCTCCACCATTTTATTCTCTTAAACCCTGATGCAGATACCTCAGTTTTTCCATTTTACATTTATACAATTCAAACTGCACAAAATATTTGCTATTAAAACTCATGGGCCCACTGACATTAATCCTCACAATAATCAGAAGAGTGCTGATGCAGAAGAAAGGCATATTGCATTAACAGTAATTCATGCCTACATAATGTATATAAAATGCTACAGTGGAGATGACTGCACACTACTGGACTGTGTAATAGTTATGCAACAATCAAGCGAACAGGGAGCCCAAGAACTACTGTTTCAATGACTGCCATGTCAGACTTGTCTTATCGGAGTTTCCATTTAAAATGTCACCTTCATGTTTTGGATAGGGTAAATCTTCAGTGTGAAGATACAAATGTTGTTCAACAGTGTTATCAGTACTTTAACAGTAAGTCTTATGATGAGCTGAGAAGTACAATAAAATATTTTAAAAACATTGGGAAAAAAGGCAAATAATAAAAAGATTTTGCATTGTCCTTCTTGACTTTGAGAGCTCTTGCTATTTTTTTTTATTATTATTTTTTTAATATTTTAAGCTTAGAGCTTTAGAATCAAGAAATGTTTCATATTGGTTTGTCTTTATAGGCTTGAGACCTACACTGAACTGGGAAATCCTGCTAGACTTCATGTAACAGGACCACACATTAAATGTAGGACCACACAACATTATTACCCACTGGGATATATTAGCTGTCTTTCTTGTTTTATTTAAAAGAAGTGCAGTCTAATTGATAAAAATCATATACCAAGGTAAGACAACACATGCATTCATGCTATTTATTGCCTATTTGAGGCAAACAGCATATTGTGGTTAAACCAGACAAGGCAAGTCATTTGTAGTCTAGCACAAAGGGGAACTGCAGCTTCTCTAAACTGCAGTAAACATGGTCTGAGAAGAGCATGCTACACAAATAGTAAATGATTGTACTGGACTTATGTATTTATATCCCTATCCATAGATCCAAAGAGTAAGACCACTCACTGTTGTATGCCCTACATGTGCAACTGTAGAATTAGGTCCCCTTCTTAAACTACAATAAGTTAGTTTCTAAATAAATAAATAAATAAAACAAATTAAAAAAAGGCAAAGTGTCCTAAATCATTACATGAGTAAACAGTCAGATGTAAAAACAAACATATGTTATTTCTCCTGATATTTCAAGCTCAGACTAATTATCTGGGCAAAGAGGTAATTTATTTATTTTTTACAAGGAAACCCACTCACTGCTCTCCAAAGTTATGACAAGCATAAGTATTAACTTACTGTTCTCCTCTCTGTTTCTGTGATTCTGTGATTCTGTGATTCTCTGTTTCGGGCAACTCACATTCCTGCAGGGAGCTCTGGTGACAACATGAGGACACATAAACTGGAAGTTAGTGTAGCTCAGAGTTTTTTGCTCATGACCTACAAGGTATACAATAAAGAAGCTCAGCTTTTTAAGATGACTAGAAGATAAAACATAGAAGAATCGACTTTTGGCTATCAGAAATGAAGGTGAATAATTGAGAGACATTACTTTAGAGAGATGTTATTCGACTTGTATGTAATTGTGTTTCTTTTTTCAATATTTCTGATAGTATGTATTAAAAAATTTTGCACCTCTTCCTAAGCGTACAACAAGATTCTCTTATGAAAACATAGCAATGCCCAGATTCTTGTTATAATCATCTTGCTATTATTGGCTTTTTGTTTTCTTTCTTTTCTCTTCATCAGTACTTGCAGCTTAGAAATTGAATTAATTGGTTAGAGATTAAGTCAAGAACCTCTGAATTAAGATTTTGTGTTTTTCAGAGATAAACATCACCCTAAAATAGTACCAAAAAAAAAGGTGGGTAGGACCTGAAAGTATGTTGTCTGGCTTTAGATAAAAGAGTTTCCTTTTTTATTTCAAGCAGTGGGCATGAACACAGGGGGTACAAAGATCTAAATTCTCGTTTCACCACCTACCCTTCTGAAAATGAAACTGTGAAGTGGGATGGATATCAGCTTACTTTGGAGATATTAGATGAGAGTGTTTCTATTAAAATATTACAGTCAGAGAAGGTGTTATTAGAACATACACTAGAGTCAGTTGAATACTAAAAGATTACAGCAAAGAAAGTTCCATTTGCATCCCTGCTTTTACATTAACTTTCTGCTGTTATTTCTGAAAACTGCTATGCAAATAGCTTGACACTATTGCTTGTTCAAGGTGATCATTGTACGAATCCAAACAAGCCCTTAAAATTCAACAGCACCTCTTCCAATCTGCAACAGCAGGGTATCTTTCAAAGTAATCCAGCAATGCAGCAAAGATATAGTGTTCATGTTCAAGGCGGATAGCAAGTCTAAAAGCGATTTCACAGATGAAAGACAAGTTATCAGCACTGAAACAGCTGTACTGGCATATTTTCTTTGGAAATTATCTAGCGTTTTCTACAGAATAAGGATAAAAGTGAAATCTATGTGGTACTCTGTCTGCAGCTAGCATCATATTTGGCTACCTCAAGCCATTAAATTATGCCCCATACTTGTGCCAAGAAACTGAATTGCAATGACCTCTTTTCTTTGCTTTATTATACTGGACTGAATAACAAAGTGACTAACTCCTGCTTCAGATGATACGGGAGATGTGATACTCTCTAGAACATCCATAAGAGTGTTACTATAGTTAAGTATATCTGCAAAATATATGACCTGCCTACTGGTGTTTATGTTCATCCCAAGCTAAAATTTTCATTATCTTTTCAGCTCTTCTTCCAAGCCTTGGAGGGAACATGTGCCTCAGCCTTTATGGTTGAAGATGTAAATTTCAAGTAGCAATGGGACACAAGCAATACAATACTTGAATCCAGCAATCAGCACTATAAGCCAGATCTCACTTGTCTGGATTTCTTTTACTTCTTACTACTCAAGATAAAATGCAGATAAAGATTGACATGAAAAAATGTCACTAGTCTGTCCATTGATTTCACTTTGTCAAAGTAAAAATCATATGCAATGTCTGTAGAAGATGCTGGTCTCTTTATTCAAAGCAGCGGTTGTACCCTAAAAACATGTATAGATCAGTACTTTTACAGCATCATGTACAAAGATGAGGTTTAGATGGAGTCATTTAAAACCAAAGAGCTGCTTCTTGTCATTTATTCCTCAGTGCTACCTTTGCCATGGCATGAAAATAAAAATTTATTGGCCTTATTTGCAAAAGATCAGATTGTTCTGACTTGCAAACCATGCAATGAAATTTTGGGCAACTACTATTCTGGAAGAGAAAATATGTTTTCAAGGTAGGAAAAACTGAATAAGCAAGATAAAAACCATCAATGAATTTGGGAAAACAAATAAAATTTTCTTGGGAGAACATTCTGGCTTATACATATTAAAGAGGACTTCTGAATGACCACTTGGGAACTCATTCTAAATATCTGCATTTTCCTATCACAGATTAACAATGCTCCTGCTTCAGAGAGCAGGAGACAAGACTATCCAGATCCACTAAAATGTATTTTAAAAAATATTTTTGTGGCATACTACCCCTGGGTTCTAAAGGAAAGAAAACATCTTGCTATCATTATAAATTTAAGAAAATTAAAAGAGGAAAACAAGCAGTGTTTAGCTACATAATACATTCTTTACCAGAATGTGAAAGGTCAGTAAAGGTCAGTAGATCAGCAGATACATGTGACTTTCTCATTCTGCTTTGAACCTTACCTCTGTAAATGAAAATGTTACAAAATGCATCGCTGTGCTTGCAAAAGTGAGGTTCTGACCGAAACTCAGTAGAAAAGACCAGAGCTAGAAGACTGACTTTGTGAGATGGAATTTACAAAGGCAAAGAGTGCCCCAGAAGTGCAACACTCAAAGTCATTTGCCTAGAGCTAGGCTTATAGATGATACTCCTGCCAAAAGACAGACAGAAATGCAGCATGTAGTAGGTGACTTGAAGGTGCTCCACATTTTACACAGAATTCTTTGGCCTTTGCTTTCTTTGTGATGTCTCTCTGCATTAAATATCTCTCTGATCTCCTTCCACCATATCCTTTCCTCTGCAGTTTCTCGTTTATTTTTTCTCTGACCTCTTTGTCTTCTTTTTGTTCTCCTTGTATGTTTTTACCAAGAGATTCCATCAAAGCAGTTCTGTCATTTCCCTTCTAAGGCATTTACTGCACTTGAACTTATCATTGGCTTGGTATTAACTCATGTCACACAGCATCTAAATCATTTAAAAAAAAAAAAAAAAAAAAAAAAAAGAAAAGAAAAACAAAACCCAAACCATAATGCACATACCCTTTTGTTTTTCTTTTTTTGAGTTTTTCTTTTTTTGAGTTTTTGTAAAATTTGCAATGGCAAAACAAAATGTTAAACAGTCTCAAGGAGTCAAGTAGTGAACAAAACATACCTAGAGGTCCTGAAAGCTTAGTGGTGCTGTGTGAATAAGTAAGCACTTAACCTCTAATTTTGGATTGTTTGCATTAAATGTACGCGCTATTGTCTAAATTGTTATGAAGTTCATAAACTTCATAAAACAAGGTTGTTTAAATAAGCAATAGTTTGACACTGTGAAGCACTGAATGATGTACCTAAGAAACAGGATTTTCAGTTTACATGACATTCTTAAGCACTCTGTTCTGTCTTCAAAATACAACACTCTGATACAGGGAGATCAGCCCAGGAGGAACTTTAATAGTCAGGCAAATATGCTGTACTGCAAAGCACTAATTTGAAATGGCAAAATTGTTTTTCAAATGTTGGGCTAAGTTTTTGTATCTGCTATGGGAAATCATACCTTGTAAAATACCTTGAAGCTTCTCTTCTTGCTTTCAGTTCTGTGAATTCTAAAATTGGAAAGATGTTAATTGTTAATGCTGGAATAAGACAGTATTTCTTGCACAGTAATAAAAATAACCCAGCTTTAAATACAGTGTTTAATTTCCATCCATTAATTCTGTTTGAAACCCATTTGACTCCTTAAGCTCCATGGAATGAATAAGAATTATACCCTATCTTCTTTAAAGCTCAGAAATTTGTATATGTGGGGTTTAGATCCAAATCCCATTTGATTTTCTCTTTAGCCTCTCTTCTCAAATCAAAATACTTCTGACTTCCAATGATTTCTTTCAATAAAAACTATTTTTCATTGATTTTCTTGTTTGGTTTTCATCATTTTTTCCCAAGAGGGAAACAATTCAGACCAATCACATAACAAATATGTAATTTAAAAAAAATATATAAAAATAAAATAGGATTTCATATTTCTTTGTCAGCTTTCCAGATGAGTAAAATGTTAACGCCACCCTACAGATGATGAGACAGAGGTTAATGTAAACAGTAGTGTTTATAACTGGAAACCCTTATGTGAACTGCAGTGGCTCTACTTATGTCAATAATTAAATTCTGTTTTCATGTTGAGGAAGAGCTTAATACAAGATCTCCTGCCTATCTACTCCTGATCCTAATGGTGCATATTTGTCTGCTTGTAGAAATGCTCTTTCTAAAGTAATTCCACATTGTTGTTTGATTTTAAACTATTTCTGTGTTCTCTATTAATTCTGTCCTTAATAATTTTACATGCTGGTGTCTTTATCAAAGAATTGCCACTGCAACTTACTTGATGATCAAATGGACTGGCTGATGTAATTCATCTTTATCGTCTTTCTTTTCACTTGAATTATAAATCACATCTTCTCTCACAAAATAGTCAGTTAGTCTTCCTTTATGCTTTTCTCAGTGATGAATATTTTTTCCCTGAAAGATTTTTTAATAGTATCTGCAATTTAGCCAGAAACCAAAACATGAAAGTAATGTCCCTTCTTATTTATTCAAGAACACTGAGCAGAAAGACTGTACAGGCTAATAGCAGTTTTTAGATGTGCTGCTTTCTACAAAAAAAAAAAAAAAAAAAAAAAAGTTCAGTTCAGTTCCACATTTCTAAATGCAATATGTAAAGATCACCTAGCTTTTTAGTTATGCATCTTTCATACTAAAGCCTCAAATAATTGTTATTTTCTCAATAAAAAAAGAGAGAAAATAAAAGGTAAACCTGTATTCAGAGATAAGAAGAAAGGTTATGTTCTCAGTTCTTCTTAGTGTATCTTCCTTTTCTCATGTGTAAGATTATAACAGAAGTGTTTACACATCTTTAGAGTTTCTTTGAGATCTAAAAACGAGAAGAGATGAAATGAAAAATCAAGTATCATATTTGAACGTACACATAACTTCTTAACATAGTTGTGTTGCCAAAATAACATTTTGGAAACAAACATAGATATAAGAAATGAGTACATGCAAGGATGGAAATTCACTACATTCTATGAGTCCTTGTGATATGTTTATATCAGGGGTGGAGACAGATGACTGGTTAAAGGTCTGTTGCTTTTCTGCTACTTTAGGGGATAAAACAGTAAACATTTTCCCTGTGTATGCTGTTTCAGAATGTAAGGCACATGAAAAAAACTGTGTAATTTGTATTGACAACTTAAGCATACAAGCAGATAAGTCTCCTAAGATACAGACCAAAATATATTTCTGATATCCACAGTTCTCAGTGACCTGATTTCCATTCTTCTGTACACAAAAATATCTTGTACCTTTTTTTTTTTCTTTCTTTCTTTAAATCTAAGTACCTACAGAATGAACAGTTAGGAGATCTCTTACTTGAGTTTAATTTTTCTTTTCCATTTTCACTAGTTCTTCAAATAAAACCTGTCTACCTACAGACTTTGTTTTTCCTCTGTCATCAGACTATCACATCTGTAACAGCCATAAGTATTTATTTCTACGACATTATCAAAGTGCAAGAAGGCCCCTCAAGGCACTGAGTTCTGCCTACCCCTCATAGTTATTCATTTGCCAGCCTGCTAGTGAGTCAGTTCAAGGCATGGTTTTATTTAGTGTAGTGGATTAGTGTGGCACTGTATTTAAAGACCAGATCTTAAGACATGAATCAAGGATGAAAGAAAGAATCTTCCTTTCTTAGAGTTCAGCTCAAAAAAATGAAATAGTGGCACAAAGATTTCTGCAAATGGTCAGACAATTGGCCAAGCAGGTTGTAGGAGAGGAGAAAAGGATTTGGGGCATTGTCTTAGCCTTGGCAAGACCCTTCAGACCACAGAATAATAACACCAAGAATTTGCAATAGAAAATACTGCAGTATGTAATGCATTAAATTGCATAGCATGAGTTCCACCACACATCATTTTGTATCAAGAGTGAAACCCCACTGTCACAGTCCATCTCTCCTTGTTGACTAGGGTTCAACTTCTGTAACTAATGCTTAGCTAAACTTTGTCATTACTGGCTTTCCTTCCTCACCACTGTGATCTCACAGATCTACAAATGAGGTCTCTAGTTTTTGGGGGTTTTTTTGTTTGTTTTTTTTTTTAAACCAAGTCAAAAAATTCATACATTAGAATCTTTCCTGTTTATACACAACAAACAGATGAGGAGGAAAATGTTCGTAGCGTGCATGCAAGGAAGAGATCACTGAAAATCATGACCTTTTCCATACTCCATTTGAAATACAGACTTGCTTTCTTATCTGTCCATTCCACTTTGTTTATTTACTGCCATTGCTGGTGGATAGTAGTTTTTTCTTGTGGAATTAAATAACTCCTCAAACTAATTTTATGGAGTAGTAATAATATTTAACCCCTGGCTTAATTATTCAGAGTGCTTGAGCAATTTCTTGAAGGAAATGTGCACTATTACCTAACAATTTTGATATGCCCATCTTCCTTCAATCTATAGTCTTAAGCGTCTATGTTCTCTCCAGCATTCTGATGATCTTGTTTTGAATCTGTTCCATTACCATATGTAGACAGATATGAACTATTTATCAAGGTCATTTATATGGAAAAAGAATAAGGATTGCCTTTGTTAAGATAGAACTGGTCATACAGGAAGCAGTACAATGAAAATGCAATATTAAAAATTCCATGTAGAGGTTATCTGTCCTAACTTTCAGATGCTTGTCCTTAAGAAAATGAATATAGCCCTGGGTATCAGAGAGGTTGTGGAATCTCAATTAATGGAAATATATTCAAACTTAAGTTATATGTGTAAATCTGGATTAGAATAAGGGAAATACTGTCTCATCTCACAGACAATGAAGAGACAGGGAATTAATCTCTTCCATAGCTAGTTATTAAAAGTATCTATCTTAGAACAAATAATCATTTTAAGGTGTTTATTGTTGGGCTATAAAAGCAACATACTTTTCCTAGCTAAGGCTCAGATGTTTTATTCTAGACATCCAAAAACAGGTGAATACTACATACAGGGAATGATGTCACTGCTGCAGAACTATCAAAATAACAACCAAACAAAAACCAAATGCCAAGGTGATAGAAAGTTTATATAGTTTTAATGATACTATTCATCATACAAGGTTCCCAATTAAAGCAGTTTCATAAGTGATATTAAAAAAATAGGAAGCTTTCTGAGAAAGGTAGCAAGAATGACATGGTTCTGAAATAAGTGACATGCAATGAGAGTCTGCATGAATTTACAGCTCATCAAGCACATGCACCATTTCCTTTCTACATGTTGTCAATTCATATGTCTTCGTTTCAGCTGGGGAATTATTTTCTTAAGAGTGTCTGCTATGATTCTGGTTTTGATTCTAGTAGAAAAATGATACTGATAACATAATGATTTATATAGTTGCTTCTAAGCAGTGCTGTACAGAACCAAGGTCATTCCCAGCAAGGATTTCAAGGAGCTGAAAGAATAGAATTAAGACAGCTGACTTAATCTGGACTAAGGGCTATTCCACACCACATGACATCATGAAGAAAAAGTTTTGAAGGAGTTAGGAGTTCTCCTTGCCATCTTCTGCTGCTCAGGGGACTAGCAAGACATCACCTGGGAGCAGTGAAGAATTGCTTGTACATTACTTGTTGCATACATTAGTATGTATACGTGTAGTCATAAATATTTTCCTTTTTCTCTGTCTCAGTAAATATTTTTATTGGGAACAAGAGGAATGAGTAAATGACTATGGTGCTCAACTGCCTACCAAGGTAAACTACAACGTCATGGAATCCAAAAATCAATTTAAGCTAACCTATCTGTGAAAGAGAGGATGTTAAATTAACCATGGGGTTTTGATTATATGAAAACTGATATAATTTTTTACCACTGCTGATAATAGTGTTCAGTGTAACTATTCCTGGCACTGACAAGCAGTGTTAATGCAAATTTCTGCTTTGTTTAATGCAGACACAGGTGTAAAACAGATTGTCCCAGTCCCATCTCCACTTCAGAACATGATTTCATCTGCATTGAGGTCAAAGTCATATATTTCAGATTTATCTTGAAGAGACCAGTTCCTCTGAGGAACTAGGTAAAATTTGGTATAGCACCAAGCAGTCTGGAGATCTATCTCAGCACCAGCTGGGAAACCTCTTCTATTATTTTGCCTTGAATCATAATCGCTTTTTCTTTTCCTGTAGACAGCCAACATTCCTGTATGGACTTAATGGAATTTAATTCAGATACCTATTTTTCATGTTTTGGAAGAGTGTGAATTTACCGCAGTGTGAACAGGCCCCCTTGTACATGCTGTGAAGGCAAACAGTCTCTTTAAAACATTAATACTGTTTTCACGATCATCTGTTCCCGAATCAGGTCACATTTTTTCTAGTTAGGAAAAACTGAAAACTGCTCCCACAAAACTCAAGGATCAATAACTCAGTTGTTTCAGAATAGTATCTTCAACACAAGGACTTGTGGACCAAAAGAACCACAAGTATTTAAAGTGTTTGCAAGAAAGAAAGTGGGTTCTCTGTCCTTAGAGATTTTCAAGACCAGACTGGGTAAAGCCCGTGGAAACTGATCTGATTTCATAGTTGACCGTGCTTTCAGAAAGAAGATGATGATATTCTGATAGCCTTTCAATTTCAATTATATCATGATCCCACACTGAGACATAGCTGCAGTGGAATTCCAAGGTCACAGCGTGAACCAATGGGTGAGCTACACGAGTGCATGGGTGCCTGGAGCAGGAGGGTTGGGGGGGTGGCTCCAGACACCCCCCTTCTGTCTCTGCAATACTTCCCATGCATGGGTCCCCCTTTTTCCAAAGCTGCTTAACATGAGCCCTTCTGATATTGTGAAACATCCTTCTGTCTGACTCCAGGTTAACTGAATGATTTCTACAGCCATCTGCTGTACATTCTTCTCTGGGGTCTACTTGAGGGTATACATAGGTATAGTAGCAATAATGCTACCAAGGGTTGGACTTGGACTAAGAACATCCATCTCTCTCATCTGCCCTTGAGATATGATGTTGAATGATCAACTGCAACATAAGAATGTACAGAATTTTAATAGAAACATTAACATTATCGTGTGAGTTGGATAAAAGTTAATGTCTGGTGAGGGAAAAAAAAACACAAAAAAACAAAAAACTGAAGGAACAAACAGCAATAGATAGCTTGAAAGATATGCACAAACTGGTGTCCAGTTGATTTACAGATCTCCAACAGTTCAGACACTCAAACTGAAAAACAAAGATCAGCAACCAAATCATAATGACTCACAGTTATTACAGAGGAGATAATCTAAACACTGTCAACTACTAAAATGTATGAAAAGGCATACACAAAACTATGTGACTGATGAACTAAGTGAAAACCAAGAGCAGTGAGGAAGTTCTGATAAGTGACATTCCACATCTTCCAACTCAGTGAAGGAAATTCTAGACAAGCAGTCTGTATACCAGTATTACATTGCTCATAGGTACATAGATAGAAAAATGTGAGTGTAGATGAATGAAGTCAATTTTGATTAAAAATAAGATTGCCTTCTCTTGTAAATTCTAGAATTAAGATTTGCTGTATTGTTGTTCTTATAAGGCCGACTGAAACTCTCCAGGTTTCTTCAAGCTGCTGTTTGCAGCACGAAGCCAACAAGTCTAGGAGTAAAGAAGATTTTAGGCAACCACCTTTGGAACTGCCAGGTGAAGTTAAAACAGAAAGTAAGACTCTAAGGGCAACAAGACAGACACTTTTATTCATTTTTTTACTCAGTACATATATATATAAGACAGCCTGCACCACAGTTTGTGTTTCTGCGTTCAGAAACAAAAACGTCATCCTCAGATACTTCTCAGAATTCTGCTGTTAGATCATTTCAATTGTTTTCTTTTTTCTTTTTTTCTTTCTTTTTTTTGCTTTGGGGGTGTATTCTGAAAAGCATTCTTGCTCCTACAATTTCAAAACAGAAAATAAGGTTTCACTTGCCATCTCCAATGGAAACAGCTTAGCTATTAGCTTGTATGCTACTTTGAAAATACAGTTGTGAATTAATGCACAGGCATATTATTACTCTGGCTTTCATTCATCAGCCTTTTGAGAGCTAATTTTTACAAAAACAAAACAAAACAAACAAACAAACAACAACAAAACACCATGCCGATTATAATTAATTCCATTGCCACTCACTAGTACCCTGGAGACTGTCAGTGATGGGTGTTTCTGGTGCATTTACACTGCAGAAATCTATCTTAAATATCAGCTATTGTTTCAAATTTTCTTAACATAGATGACAGATAGGGCTCTTTATTTCATCAATTTTACCGTCTTTCTCCAAATGTGATATGGAGGTATATCCTTCAACCACTGCCTGTCCATGTCCTTGAAGTAAGAAAAGGACACAATTCAGATAAGTGTTACCACTGGTGCCTGGTGAAATCAACTTCAGTCTTTGTTAAAAGGTTTGCAATTATGGCCAGATTTCCTTCAGGAAGTCTTGCATGACTGAAAAGAGCTTCTCAACATGTGTGCTGCTAGGGAGTATTTTGTTTCACAGGCCAAATGATAAAAAAGTTTTTTTAGCCCCATACTAACTGAAGATCCTCATGCTTTAGTGTTTTGCATTTTTATCAGCTGAGCTAGCTTTCGTTTCAAGTCAACTGCATAAGCTGTAGAATAAATGTAGTGGGAGATTAATTGGCAAGTATCACCCATAAGTTTCCTTAAGGAGCTGTCATCTCCGCAAGGGTTCCAAACAATATGAAATAGTCTCTAGACATTGATTTCTCCATTGAAATACCCAGTCAAGCATTGGATCTATCAATAAAACAAGCTCAAATAAGATAAATTTAACTTGTATTCTTACAATGCAGAATATGTTAATTGACTGCAAATGCAGCTGTTGCTTCTGTCTTCTGTGAGACGTGCAGTACAATCCTATTGATTTTAATAAATTTATATTTCATTCCATTTTTAAAGGTAATAGAGTGGTATGGGTAAACAGAAAAATTTTAATTATATTTTATTTTTAGGTTCATAGTTCATTTTAAGGCTTGTTGTCGTCAAAAGCTTTCATATTTACATGTTATAAAAATAGCAAAATGTGCATGAGAGTAAAATGTTCAGGACACCTGATTCTGAAAATGTTTGTATTGTTAAGTAAGAATCTCTCATTCATAAATGTTGCTTTTTATTATAACTAACCTCTTAGCAGTCAATATCATGTGTTAAAACATAGTCTGTTAAACTAACATATATGTTAGGAGGGAAACTTTTTTTTTTTTTTTTTTAAACTTACTTTAAACCTGATAATGTTCTTTCAAACTGTTAGGTAAGTTGTAAGACAAGAAAAACAGCATGTAGAAGAAAATAAAGGAAGAAACAAACAAACTAGTCATCATGATAATTATACATACTCCCTATTGCAGTCCTATTTTTCTATTTTTATATTTTCTATCATTCTGTGGGGCTGAAGAGTAAAAGGAAGAGTAAACAAAAGGCAACACTATACTGACAAATGACTTTGCACTCAAACTTCCCTTTGAATTGTGCTAATGCTAGTTCATTTCCAGGCTCTTTATTTATTTTTTTTGTAATATATTTGTAAGGACAGAATACTGGAGCAGTCATCTTTTCTTCTTCTCTTGCACTATCTTCCAGGTATATTGCATCACAGTTTATCTCCTTTAAATAAGGAGAGCTGGAGAGGAGCCTACTGGTTATCCTTTCTAGCAGACTAGAACAATTACCAAAAACTAAAATGATGCTGGTGATGTGTATATGATTTTTGTTTATAATTTATTTAATTTCCTTCTAGCAACCACTTTATAGAAGTGGAATACTGGTAGGCTTCATCACATAATTCTGCATCATGAGAGGCCAAGAGCAAGGCTAATTTCCATGTTTTGTCTTCCTGCACCAGATGAGCTTAGTCAGTCAGAGAGTGGTAGCCGGCTGAGTATAAATGATGTTGGTCTAGAAAAAAGTCATGAAACACAGAATGGCAAGCAATACAGATTTACACCTAGATGCCATGAGGTGAAATTCATCCCTGTAATTCTCACCCTTATTGTATAACACTGTGAGAAGTCTAATTGCAGACTACAGATATTGAAATGTATTAGAAAAAAAAAAAAAAAAATCTGACCAAGAATCATTTTTTGTATCTTTATAAAGAAACCATAGACTGACCTTGTTGTCTCTGGATTTCTGGTTTAATGTGACTTATGGGAATATATTTATTGCATTAGCGCTATTCCACAGCCACCTGTGAGTTGATGATTAGATAGAATACATAGGAAGCAAAAGGCATATTTGAGAAAATCACAGAATCACAGAATCACAGAATGACCCGGGTTGGAAGAGACCTCAAGGATCATGTAGTTCCAACCCCCCTGCCTAGCGGGGGCACCAAACATACACCTTTACTAGATCAGGTTGCCCAGCGCCCCGTCCAACCACTCTCCTAGTGAAGAAAAATACGGGAATGAAGAAAATGTTACTGAACCACTATTGTGTACTCACTCTGGAAACATTTGCTTAAGGCCATAACACTTCTTCAGGAGTGAGCAATGCTTTTCTAATTGCTTGCATCATCTTGCTACTGGTGTTACACAACAGGTAGTAGATAGATTGTAGCTCACAAATCTCTAAAGATGCCAGATAGAAATGCAAGCACGCAAAATATACATATATATATATAATTTCAGTGATTACCTTCCAAATCTTTAATAAAAATATTTAAGGCCTGATTTAAAAGCTTCCCCTCTGAAAATAATAGCCTATTTGTCAGATATTATTATACAGTAATGATAGCCATTCTGAAGAAAAGTGCTTAGACTTTAGTACTAAATGCTGGGGGAGGGGGCAATGAGGAGAATTAATATATTAATATCATGGCAGAGAGATTGCCTGAAGCCTGGCAATATGAGAAAAAAGAAAGCCAAGATTTAAATCAAACTGCGCACTTATTTGGTTTTGAAAAGAAAGGTATTGCATGTTAATAAGCATAAAATTTGAGTAAGTGCCAACACGCTGTAATTCTTAACATAAGAAAAGGATTTATATTAATTCTAATAAATACTAAAATAATGTTTATCCCATTCAGGCTGTCTGTAATGTGAAATAGAGAAAATTTAATAATTCTTTCTTTATTTGCAAAGTGTTCTTGCATACTATTTTCATATTAAAAAAAAACAGATCAATGCAAGAGAAATATTTTTTTGAAAAGAATTAGCAATTATATTTCTTTTAGTCAGCTATCAATACTACACAAATAATATGGATACTTAATACGATGCTTGATATTCACAGCAATTAATACAATAAACCTCTTGCATTATTTACTTAGTGAAAGTGAGACTGAGGAAATATGTGCAGTTTTCTGTGAAAAGTACTATTTTGTGTATGAATGACAAAGATATACACTAAATTGACATTAGATGTTTGGGAAAAGAAAAAAAAAAGAGGGGAACATGATAATTCCATTGAACTAACAAATTGCAAAATAAATGTTTAAAAGAAATACTGAACAGACCTCTTATTCTGCTGCTGTGAGGTGATAATTTTCTGGGTAAAAATATGTCATTTACTTTGAGAAAATGACTCAGATGCATATTAGATTTATTTACTCATCTCATTTGTATTTGTCAATCTAGTTTATATTTATCTAAAATTTAAAGCACTACTAATATGAGATAAAACGTTTAATGACATTGTTATGGGAAGCAATGGTTCATTGTTCTTTATATATTATTCTTGATGAGTTTTCTCTCCATCGTAAGTTTTAGTAATTTTTAGGAACAGATTAGCTAGCTAGCAAGGAATAGAAGATAAATGCTTTATTTTGATTGGATAAAGGTGTGGAGGCAGTAATTTTATGACTTTTCTAGATTAAGAATCTTTTCTTTTTGGATTTATAAAGAGGTGGAGTTGTACTCTAATGGACTTACAATCCTTTGATTCTTTCTAAACAATATTACAACAAACTAGGAACATCTGAAAATATTTTCACTTAAATGCTCAGAGCAGAACAGATAATAGTGGCCAAATAAGTTTGCATAAGTTTGCACAGAAAAGTCCTTAAAAAGCAACATTCAGAGGTTTTGCCTCTGAGACTCCTTCTAACTTGATACTCTGCTTCTGCTGCCCTAAGACAAAACTGGGTGAGAAAGAAAGACTGGATATTTTCTTTCCAAAGTGTCTGAAAGGATGTAAGGACCACAGTGCAGCCCAAAAAAGTTGTTTTCTGAAAACATGAAGATGTGAATGTATTGCATAATCAATATGTAACCTGTAGAGTATGTAATGCATTCAGATGTTCATAGTCTACTGTGGTAATTATGACAGGTAGAAGCTGTAAATCTTGTGGCAACCACATTCATAACCCTTGCTTGGGATAGGTCACTTAAAAGATTAGGTTCTCTTAAATCACCTTTTGTGGTCAATGTTTTTTATGGATATATGTGGATAACACAACTCCAGGTTAGCTGATTAAATTCACCCTGTTAATTCAGGTATTTATAGCTATGTCACTAAAATGCCACTAAAGCAATTTCTTTAAGCACTGGCATCTAATGATTTGGGACCACTTCTTCAAAGTTGCCCTTTACACTTGTAATATGCATAAGTGTTCTCAAAAAGCCTGATACGTTTGAAAAGTTAAACACTTCTATTAAGCAGTTATTGGAAATAGAGAAATTTGAAAATCTGCCTTTAACTCACAAGAGATCTGTTGCAGTTTATTTAACTATAAATTGCCTACAGTGTATCCAAACATAGCAAAGGATATTGTCATGGTTTTGTAGTAACCCGTGACAGATATCTAGATAGTGATTACTAAGAAGCTTGGTCTCAGATGAGAAAAACTTAGACAGCCTATTAGACACTCAGTTATAACCTTTCTGGACTGAGGATCACAGAAGTTTAGAAGACTAATTTACCTGAAAATCTGCTACTGCCGTTTGTTTAAGACAGAACAGCTACTAGAGATTCTTATGTACAGACATTAGCAAGTGTGTTTCTTCCTTAAACAAGGTGAAGATCATATAATCCTTCTTTCCTGGTCCTACCCTTTAGCTGGGTGAACAGAGGAGAATGGTATCTATACTCCTGATGCCTTTACCATCGTTCCAAAAGGTATTAAGTACGTGTCTTTTAATATTTTGTAGTCTCCTAGTTGCAACCTCATGTGATCAGACTTAAAGGTATATGAGCAGAGAGTAGATATCTGGCTTCATTAGGCTCAGTCTCCTCTTCTTGATGTCCTGAATACAAGCCCCTGACGAGCTGCAAACCATTCTAGAGAGATTATCTGAGCTGCAAATGGGTGCCTTGGTGCCTCTCTATGTGAAGTACTCAGTTGCTAACACAATTTACCACCTTCTGGAGGCAGTGATCATAGTATGAGTCCTTAATTGAACCAGCTTAATGTGGTTGCCTTCTCCAGAGTGAATATGCCCTCTCCTCTCTCTTTCCAGCCCTAGAGCCTTTTATCCATTGTTTAGGGCACTTCATGGTCAAGTAGGAGTTTGAGAATATATATATAAATGAAAATTAGCAGCCTTACTGACTAAGTAGTTGTTCACATTAAGCACAGAACCATATGCTAAGCATATTAAGAAAGGCACAACCATATCGTGCCACCAGTCTGAAAGATGTTTTCCTTTACTAAGAAAAACATAATTTCCAAATTCTTTTAGATCCTTTGGCTTGTCTGTCAAGTGTGTACACATTGTAATGCCTTCAATAAAAATAAAAGTACTAAAAATAAAGCAATCTCAAACGGCAATAGATTTTATTTCCTACTCTCACGTCTTGAATTATAAAGGATAAACATACACCATTGATTCACTGAGTCCTGTCTTCAGTCTGCAACAACTGACCAATTGTACTTGAGAAGTAATATCAGGCTCCACTAAACTTCAGACAGCTATAAATTTAGGTCACTTGAGTCCCTTAATTGTGATAGAATCAGATGTGTCACTTTTCTGATACCATTAAAATTATTTGGGTTATCAGCAGAAGTATTCTTCATTTATCAGCATATATAATAATTTCAGAACTATTAATTTCAAAAGGATCATATAATATTAGTATACTACTTGTAATATTTTCTGTTAACTCTTATTAGTTGTACCTGAGTACTTTGCAAGCACAGTGCAATTTATCTTGGCAGCAAACACAACCGTCATGACAAGAAAGAATCTGTTTATATACACATGTATAGATACATGCATGCATGTATATGCACATATATAAGCACAATTATTTTTAAAAACAAATGCATGAAGTGGACTTGAGCCAGTATATGGAATTAATGCTGGCTTAAGACCATGGATTGTGGATCTTATCTAGAAGACTAGTGTACATTTTTATCTTTCAGTTCTTTGCAGTATGTACCATTGATATTTCTTTTCATAGAATCATAGAATCACCAAGGTTGGGAAAAACCCAAAAGATCATCCAGTCCAACCGTTCACCTATTACCAATAGCTCCTTTGCTGTCCTACCACAAGCAATTTGTATCTAAAAATATTATGAGACCTCCCTACATCATATCAATAGACAGTAATGAGAAACTGATCCTCTCTGTTCAGCTTATTTATGAGATCTTAAATATATCTGTTTTCTTCTTTTGCTCTTTCAACCCCTAGACACAAGTAACCATGGTTGTTCCTTCACTACCACTCCCAGGTGCAAATTTAAATCCTGACTATATCACTATGTTATTTCTGACTGAAAGGAAACCCTGGCATAGATAGATTGGAAGCCTCAGTGTTCTCCAGCTGTTTTCCTGATTTGAAAGAATAAGTAGAGTCTGAATCATAAATACTTCACAGTATAATTCTAGCCACTGGTACAAGCGTCAATTATATGCTGAAGATGCACAGTGCTACTACATTGCATTACTATAATCATAATAATAGAGTGCTAGGAGGGTTACCTCTTGAATGAAACAGCTGGATGAAGACTCAGCTGTGATTGAAACTGAGTCCAAGCAGGTCAGCAATATTTCTACCATCTATATTCAGGTTGGCAACATCTCTACAGTTACCTGACAAAAGGCTGTGACCTGTCTTGATGGAAAATGATCTGGGCTCATTTATTTATCATCACTTATCCAGAGAGTGCTAATGACCTTTAAGAAACAGTGACACACAAAGTGCTTTGGGTTTCCCAGCTGAAATAGTGCGCTACAGTCCACCTGATCTGCCCTGCAGTAACTAGTACATTCTCATAAATTTAATAATCAGCTCCAGTGCCACTAAATGTAAGTAGGCTAGGAATTTCAGCAATGGAAAAATGAGAGGAAAAATGAAGATATAATAGTAGTCAACAAAGTCATGAGTGGTGCAGAGGATAAATAGGGATTGACTGCTCATTCTTTCTTTGAATGAAAGCACTGCAGCTATCAGTGTTAGATATGTCTGAAAAGAAGGAAGTGGTTCTTCACACACTAGGTAGGTAGGGTGTAGAACTTCCTGCCACAAGACACTGCAAACTCTATATGAATTTGTAAGTTCAAGTGGAAACTCCATAAGTTCATGTAAGAAAAAATTATCAGAAATTATTAACTGCAAACAAATCAGCATTTCTTGTACAGAAATTTTTTGTCCTGTAGATTCTAGAGGCAGAAGAAATGTTCTGAAGAAGGTAACGCACATTAGTTACTTTTCTATAAACTTTCCTAGATGTTCTCTTCTGATTAATATTAGAAAGGAAATGCAGGATACTTTTGTATGACCTCCTACAGTAATTCATAAATCTTTATTATGTCTTCTTTATCTTTTTCTTATGTGACAATGACCACAAATATCTGGGTGCTGTATTAATGAGTGTTAGTGGATAGATCTAGACAGAAGATATCCCCCACAATCTGTTCTTTCCTAATGTGACTCCTTGGCTTGGGCTCATTTCCTCTGTGCAAATATCTGGGCAAGAGCAATCTGAAGCAGTTAGAGTTAAGGAATGAAATCTCTTAACTACCTAATATATATTTATTATAGTCTAATAAGAAGGCTGCAGCCCTTAGCAGTGCAGATTAAAAAGTCAGCTGGTGCCCTTTGGCCTTAGGGCCATGGATTTGATTTCTAGCCCTTACTGTTTAGAAATACAGTATCTTGTGACTGATAACACCAGGACAAGATTTTCATGCCTTTTATGTTGTAAATCCACAGAAGCATTGTGACAGTTTGGCATCTGTAACATTTTACAATCCTAAATATCAAAACCCACTTAAAATAGTTGTCCCTCTCCTGAAAAATTATGTAAATAGCCTGCAAGCTAATTGCAGAGAACACTATGTTCACTGTTTGCTCCAGAAATTTCTCCTCTCTATTGGTATCTGAAGAAAACAGCAGATAACTTCAATATTCTTGCAGATCTGAACTGCCTTACAAAAGCAAACAAACAAAGAAACAAAAACCTATGTTGGCATCATCTGCTTTTGAAGAAAAAATAACTTTTTTCAACCTTTCATACCCATACCTCACTAAGAGAGGATCTTATCAACACTAACAAATATCTAATTGGCAGGTGTCAAAATGTTGGAGGCAGGCTTTTTTTGGTAGTGCCAAGGGACAGGACAAGGGGCAACAGTTCCATGTGAACATGAGAAAGAAATTATTTATTTACTTTGACAGTGACAGAGCAGTAGAAGAAACTGACCAGAGAAATAAAACTTAAATCTTCTAGTCCAGTGCCCTTATCATAAGCTCCTCTTGCCTCTGTCACAAAAAGAATATCTTCTCTGGTTCCCAGCTGTGTCATATTCTCAGGACAGTAGCTTTCAACTTTTATAAAGCAACTAAAGACCTCTTTATTACAGCAGTAAGCCAACCTCTCACTGACATAAAGCTGAACTGAGATCTTGATCCTCTATTTAATAGCTTCAGAGAGCGAATTTACGAATGCTACTATTTCAAGAACCCTTTCTGTTTGTATCATTTTTATTATAGCCCCATCCTAAAGATTTAATGTGTTCTGCACCACTGACAAAATCTGATGCTTACATTTACTGCACATGTATATGCTTAACCTTGTATATTACATTTTTTAAAGCTGAATTTTCCAAATATCAGAAGTGCAAGAGCAATCTAGTCATTAAGGCCAAGCTTTGCAATAAACAGTCCTGTTCCAGCTTTGACCTTAATCTCCAGGTTTTCACGTAGGAATAATTCCTTTCCACCTCTAAAATGTTCAAAGGACAAATATTATTTGTAAAATAGATGGAGATCTGTGAAGAGAAGTCACTACATAGCTGAAAAATGTTACAGGGGCATTTCTCTTTTTCTTTCTTTCTTTTTTTTTTTTTTTGAGCTAGGACCTGGCTCCACAAGGAGCTTACTTATTTTGTGCTGAGCTGTTGTACTCCAGCCAGAATGGAGTAAATGTTCCACATTTATTTCTGTGGTTAATTTACTCCAGAGCAAACTTACCACAGCATAAGATTACTTTCTCCATGATATTCTGAACAAGTATTTAGGGGTCCTCTCATTGTATTTCGGATTTCAGTGATCTAGATGTCCACATCTAAGCTAGACATCCTACATTTTACTTCCTAGACAATGGAAAGAGATGGGAACTAACAGGATGTGATGCGTGATTCCTTTTAATCTTGTCTTTTTCAGGGTGAGATCAACAGTCATAATGATTGCTTTCCTGTGAAAGGAGCATAGATTAACTATTCGGACATTTGCACTGGCAATGTGCATAATTCTCAAATGAATTCCACCTATCACTGTACCTATTAATGGACTACAGTCCTCCATCAGAAAATAGAATGCTCTGGTTTCTGTTATTCTTCCCCTCCTGCTCCACTGTACGTGTATATCTTTTTTCTCTTCTTTCTGATTTAGGTCCTCATTTTCATCTTGCAGTAGAAAAGTTGAGGCTTGTGGTAAAATATTTTCCATCCTACTGTGGGTTGGTGCATGTCATTTTGGACAAGAAATTTTACTAATAATACTGATAGTCATCTGATACCAGCAGGAAATTCAGAAGTGATATAGATTAACAGCTTGTGAAGCTGTGTCCATGTCTCAGCCTGTGATTCAATCACAGCAATAAATTAAGCTTTAGCAGTCCCAGTACTGAATGAAACATTTTACCACTGTGAGCACTGATTTGACATCATCACCTTCTCTTCAAATCACTTGAATGCAAAGCTAAGGCCTATTCAAAACTTTCTATGGTCACATTTCTAGGAGGAAAGGAATGATCTGTAGCAATTAAATAGAATATCAAGAATACAAATACAATTTTTTTTTCTGGGGCTCTGTGCAGATCTCATTGTAGTACTGCAGGCCAGTGTGAAGCCCTTGTATACATTGATGAAATTTTGGCCATCATTCACCTCTATCACTTTAACTATCAGGTCTGAATTATCTGAGCTCCCATGCAGTGACAGCCTATCCAGACTTGATTGTCTGTCTAGCTTTAAAGCCTGCAGTTTCTTAGAGATTGTGGATAATTTTGCATGGAGTTTTCATTCTCGAATTGTGTGGGACAATATTGAGAATCACAGAATCACAGAATCACAGAATAGTATGGGTTGGAAGGGACCTCCAGAGATCATTGATTCCAACCCTCCTGCCAAAGCAGGTTCCCTACACCAGGACAAACAGGTGGGCATCCATGTGGGCCTTGAAGATCTCCAGAGAAGGGGACTCCACAACATCCCTGGGCAGCCTGTTCTAGTGTGCCGTCACCCTCACCATAAAGTTCTTGCGCACATTCGTGCGGAAATTCCTATGCTCCAGTTCCTGGACATTTCCCCTTGTCCTGTCTCCACACACTGCTGAAAAGAGTCTGGCCTTGCCACTTTGCCCCCAACACCTTAGATATTTACAGACCTGAATCAGGTCCCCTCTCAGTCTTCTTTTCTCCAGGCTAAATAGACCCAGTTCACTTAGCCTTTCTTCACAGGGGAGATGCTCCAGGCTCCCCACCATCTTAGTGGCCCTCCGCTGGACTCCTTCCAAGAGATCCCTGTCTTTTTTGTACTGGGGAGCTCAGAACTGGACACAGTACTCCAGATGAGGCCTTACCAGGGCAGGCTAGAGGGGGAGGATCATCTCCCTTGACCTGATGGCCACGCTCTTTTTAATGCATCCCAGAATGCTATTGCCAGAATGCCACGAGGGCACACTGCTGGCTCATGGCCAACCTGTCATCTACCAGGACACCCAGGTCCCTCTCTGCAGAGCTCCTCTCCAGCAGGTCATCCCTTTTTGCTTTGTTTGCTTGTGCAGCTTCTGTTTTATCTAGTAAACTAACATAATCAACGTGGTCTTGAACTTCTACCATTCCAGTTCTATACCTATCTCATCTGAGTGAGTTAGAGAGTGGCCATTTGGTTCTCAGCTGCCTGCTGGGGTTAAATCGTAATGTGCGAATGAGAAATGGAGACGTCTGTTGGAGAGTACTTCACTTGAAAATGATTGTAGCAATCTCTTTCTTGTGTATCACTGCATATCATCTCAGCCAGCAAACCTATCACTCCTGGTAAATTTTATATATTACATCCTAGACACATGGCTCACATTAAACAGTGAAAAGTAACTTCACAACCAGCAGAAGCATTTTTCTAAGATGTCACAAGTTAATAGAAAGGGATCATATACAAAGCCTGAAATACACATAGCATATAGTTATGATATGGAAGTATATGCTATGATGTGGACAGGGATGAGATAAGCAGAAATGAGGAGACACCAATTTGCTATTATGCCAGAAGGCAGAGTTTACATCCTATACTGAGTAGCAGTACTAGAACTGGAAAGAGAAATAAGCAAAGGAGAATATTTTCTAAGCTTCCTCTCTAGGGAGCTGCATGACTGAGCAGAATATCAGTTTCCAAATAGACAAATATTTTTACCACCTCACAGTGTGTGTGGCAATAAATGTTCTGGATGAAAAAAAAAAAATAGTTGAGGAGATTCAAATGTGCTTTTTTACTTTTTTTTTTTTTTTAACTTGTTCTTTAAAGGTGCATAATAGTAATAACAAAAACTTACTTGTAACAGTCAAAAAGTAGTAAATGTAACTATCTTTGAAATATCATAATGATTTTCTTAAACACTCAGTATTCTAGAAACATTTGTAAAATCTTTGATGATATATTTTGTCCCTAAGCATAATAAAGTTTATGAAGACACAGAAGTGTTCATGATGTATTTTGTGAAACAGTCACATAAAATCTTTCTGAAAACCATGTAAGATTTATGATATTTTCATAAAATGAAATATTAGTATTCATATAAAGAAAATGGTACACTAAGCTGCAAGTGTGGTAAAATAGGAAGCAAAATATTATTTCATAGGAAATAGCATATATACATTACATAAACTTACAGAATGATGAAATGGTTGAGATTGGAAGGGAATACTGGATACTGTTTGGTCCAACAATCCTGCTCTAGCAGGGACAGCTAGAGCCACCTGTCTATAGCCACATCAAAGTGCTTCTTTAATATCACCAGAGGATGGAGATTCAAAAGCTCACTGGGAAACCTGCATCAGTAATGAAATGCTTCCTTATGTTTAGAGAAAGCCTCCTGTTGTTCCAGTTTTTGTCCTTTGCTTCTTGTCCTATCAAATGGTAGCACTGAGAAGAACCTGTCTTGATCCTCTTTGCAGTTTCCCTTCAGGTATAAGATTTCACAGTCACAGACTCATATCACAGTCTTGTGCGGGTTGGAAGGGACCTTAGAGATCATCGAGTCCAACCCCCGGGATTTGAGCCTCCTGCGTAGCAGAGTGGCACTTCTACCACTTGCGCCACAGGGGGGATTCGAACCCGGGCCTCCGGTGTTGCAAGCGGTATTCCTACCACTGCACCACCGGCCCTCAGCCTTCCCTTCTTCTGTAGGTCGAACAGACAGAGCTCTCTGAGCCTCTCCACAGAGGACAGATGCTCCAGATCCCGAGTGATATCTGTGGCTCTTTGTTCCATTAAGTCCATGCCTGCCTTGTACTTGAGAGTCCAGAATTGGACACAGTACTCCAGGTGTGGTCTCACCAGTGCTGAGTAGAGGGCTTCCTCAGGATGTTTAAAATCTCTGAAATGAGTCTAGTCCTCAGAAAAGGATTGCTGGTCACTTAGTGCCTTTGGCATCTGCCATTTGGATGGAGAAAAGTTTATTTTGACTCCTTATTTCATCTGAAGAATCTCTTTTACTGTGCCTCTTCCAGTTCTCAAGGAAGCTTGTTTGCTTTGCCCTCAGGGTATTTTGGATTATTTGCGTGCAGCCATGGCAAAAGAAAATACAGTTCAACATGAGACAGCAGCTTCCCTGCATTCTTCCAGATGAACCCTTGATTGTCATTTGATGTTAGTTTAGTTTTCTTTTTGTAATCCAAGTAGAAATTCATGAAATCTAACTAGAATTAATTTGTACTGTTACTGCAGAGGAAAATTCACATTGGCAAGATATCTATTTTAGCACAAGACGTCACTTCTTATTACCTAGGTAGTTAAGTAATTAAGAGGTTACATAACTAGAAGATTAGATAATTAATAGTCTACAGACATAAAATTAGAGTAAATTAGTCATAGCCAAGAGTCAAAAAGCACAATAGGTCAAGTAAATAAAGGATAAACTAAATTATCTGAGATTATAAGGGAATCAAATCAGGACCAACATCCACAATTTTTGTTAACTCATATACATTTGAAACTCAATAAGTATTAACTGACATTCTGAAGCTTCATTCTGAAGCATTTCCAGGCAGGAAAAAAAAAAAAAAAAAAAAAAAGTTTCTTCAGTCTTTTCTCAGAAAGCACATGCTCCAGAATGTACAGAAAGTTGAACTATATATTTGAACACAGGTTAAAAAATAAAAAATAAAATAAAATAAAAAAATCTAGAGGGAAAAAAAGTATTTAAAAAGCAATATACTAGTTCTGCTTAAGGTCCATTTTATATCCTGCAAAATGGTAAAGGAAAATAAGTAGATTTTTGCAATTGGTATTCATAACTTTGGGGACTAAAAATATTCTTCACCATTTGCATCCCTGATGCCTTGCTATCTTTGTAAGTCTCCGTGTATATGCATGTTTAAGCTGTGAAATGGTCTCCCAGAAGAGTTTATCTATTGCATAAATGCTGTGCTTTTTACTGGGTAAAAATGCCAGATAAAATGCTGTGCAATAGATGCTATGGTAAAAAATTGTTAGATGCTTATTTTATATACCTTTGATACAAAACTATGAAATATTTCTCGGAAATTCTATTAAGTCTATAATTTAAGCCAGAACACTAACCAAACATGGAAGAAAATTAATTTGGATGATTTTCTGTTTTTTCAATAACAAATCCAATTATGTTAATAGTACACTGCAACTTGGACACATTGAAGAGAGAAAGCGTCACAAACACAGCAGGATGGAAATTGTATAAGAAATGATAATGAGAAAGAAGTGTTTTGGAGGGAGTTAATCTGGCTAGAGGCAGGGGCCATAAAAATTCTTAGAGAAAAAAATAATGCTTTTGAATCCAACCCCTTTGCTCCCATTAGTGTTTCAAGCATATTATCTGTGGGGAAAAAAAGCTTGAACTACTTTCTAATTCTGCACAAAATGGCAACATACAACCAGCATTTATCCTGAAATAAACAGTGATTTTTTCCTTTAACACAACCAAATTTTCTCAAGGATATTTCTGAATACCACTGCAATTCACCCTAATATACCAAAATGCAATCCTTCTTCACTGCTGCAAACTATAAGACCACATCATCACCTTCTAAATTGTTTCAGACTCCTGTCAGATAGTTTAGTTCACAAAAGGTATTCTTTCCTCAACAGAATTTTTCTTGTGATGCAAGAAAGGATTTAACTGTCAAACCTCTAAGAGCAAATAAACCAGAAATTGCTTGCTATGGTATCCGTCATGGCATTTCATGCATTCATACGCCTACAGCCCTTTTACATCTCCAAACTACATACTTGCGTTCCAAGTTAACAGCTAGGAACGCTCTTTGGCCACTGCTCTCTTCCAGACCACTTCTGGTCATTTTCTGCCAGGGTGAACTTTAACTGCATTGGAATTTTCAGTCAGAACATACGTAGTAACTGTATGGGCCATTGTATATGAGTAATCACACCATTGCTGGACATAAGTTAGTTTGCATAGAGACAGATGATGCCTTTTTGATGTCTCCTTCAACTCTGTTTCCTCTTACTCTTAAGAGAGTAAGATTAAGCCTGAGATCTACGTTCATTCTCATTGCATTCCAGAGTAAAAGGAGATCCTTTTGTCCACAATAAAAGACAGTCTTAAAAGAGTTCTTCACAGAAAAGTAAATAAATAAATAAATAAATAATCCATATAATTCCTTCTTAATATGATCAGGGAACACAAATGGTAAATGTTTGGATACCACACTTCTTTTGGACACTGCTTGATCATTAAGCTCTGTCATGGTTTTGTAATCTCTCCTTTTTCTCAAGAGATTTCCTTGTTCTATTTTACTAATGCTCCTTACTCCAGTCAGCAAAGTTGTCCAATAGTCTAAAAACACTTCTCACAGAAGGTTATATAAAGAATTTATAGTGTATTTGAATAGTCTTAGAAGCAATGCCACAGACACCAGGAAAATACAAACCAAAGTTCCAAATCTGGTTGTCACCCATTATTTAAAAAGGAAGGTCATATACAGCCTGTATGAACCCTAAATTAAAGAATACACTTGGAAATTAGCCACTGGCACCAATAAGATGCAAACCAGTAGATGACAACTGGAGAGCTGCCAAGCCTGGCATGACAGGAAAGTATTTGCACAATCACTAGTCAATCTTAACATTTTACAGGGTAAATTTGATAGTTCACGGTACATATTATGTCCCTCAAAAAATTGCATTATATGTACACATACTGTTTCTCAAAGTTAGTGAATTTGGTTCACTAAAAAATTAAAGCACTCCTGCAGCATGATTAGACAAGAATTTATTTAATGCTATGGCTGTATAACTCAAACAGCTGCACCCGCTTAACATCACCTATCTAAGCAAACCATTAGGTAACACTCAGGAGACTGAACTACAGTTTGGTGTCATTTCCACTGAAATTGTCAAAAATTTTAATAATATGAAATTATTACAGCTGCGAGCTGTAGCTGGCGTTCTCTGGGCAACCTGGTCTAGGGGTTGGTGACCCTGCACTTAGCAGGGCTGTTGAAACTAGATGATCATTATGGTCCTTTCCAACTCAGGACACTCCATGATTCTATGATTCTTCACAGCTGTTACCTGCAAGCACGTTAGAGGTTTCTCACAATGCTAAAGACTCCATCCATGTGGACATTTTCACGCTTTGTATTAAAATGACAACAATAATTGATCTTGAGATTTAAGTGGACTAGTGCTATCACCTATTAAGATTCTATACTCAGCATCATTATTTGTTGGCTTATTTCCTGAAAAAAGTACTTCATCTGTATTTATACATTTGTATGTCTGCAATGATAACATGGAAAAAATTCATATTTCCAGCCTATTTTGTTTTATCATATTCTTCATCAAAACTTCTGATAAATACAATTTTTGGAAAATTCAGTTTAAAAATGTTGTGCTTTATGTATTAATTGCCTTTCATATTGATACAAACAGGCAATTATAGGCCATACATACCATAACAGTATAGTCTTGGCTAGTGATCTATTTTCTCAAAACCTGCCTTGAATTAATTGTTCAAAGTACTGTGAATGTTGGAGCTAATCAGGCAGAAGAACAAAAATGCTAGGTACCATGCAGAGGACAGGAGTGAGAAAAGAGCAAAGCTTTAACTGACAGAATATAGTGATGTGATCATCAGTCCACCTTTCCCATAATACCAGCGCCTGTGAAGATGTGCAAAGTAAAAACTTCATTGAGAGTATTTGATGTGTGTTACTGGGGAGGAGGATTTCACGGACAGAGCCTCTGCTGCTGAGATATGGCAGTCAGCTTAAATTTAGAAACAGGGAGGGCATTTAATTAAAACAAACACTGTAAGCTAAGTATCGGATCATTATTGCAAGCATTATAAAACAGTTGTAGTAACTCTAATTCCATCACAGCTAAGTCTAGTCGCAGTATAAAGCACAGAATTTTGCAGATTCTGTCACAGAACATAAGCTAACAAAATTTTTGCTGCCCTCAGCCAGGAACATTTGCAGTTTCCAGAAACACTCTAACCACAGCACTATAAGAAGCTTGATAATACTTTAGGTATTCTTTTGTTTCGGGGTATTAAAAACCAACTATTAGAGCACTGACATATAAGTTACATCTGTGCACCTTATGAGCCAAAAGATTTTATATCCCACTTATCCATGAAAATCAAAAGCAATAAATTAAAGCAAAGCTCAATAAAGCTCTTTACATCATCTTCGTGGTATTAGACTAAGAAATAAAAAGTTTTTTTTTTACATTACACTCATTAGCTTTCACCTATTGCACTGAATAAGTATTAAAAATCTACTTTGTTTTTGTAATTTTTTAATGAAAATATACTTGACTTTCTAAAACATGCCTATACACATATAAATGCCTGAAGCAGAAGAAGAAATAGTCACTCCATCTCAGTTACAGATGAACTGTAAACTGATGCTTAACTTAATAATATCAAGTACGATGGGCTGTTTCTGTGCATTTGAAATACTCAGTCTATTCTTTTAAAACATGCACTTCTGAGAGAAAGGGTTTTAGTTCTACACATTTTAACTTCATGCATGCTCAGCTCAAATGAATAACATTTACAAGTATGAGCAAGGCTGGCTGCAGTGACTTTACTTTTTTTTTAATTTAGGTGGAAAAGAGGTGAGCTTATGAACATATTAACCTTCCTTGTAAGTCACAAAATTATCGTACCTGTATTCTCTGAGAATTTTTATGTCTATTTGTAGCAACAAGATGCAAAACTAGAAGTATACTAATGATAAATAAGATACGTTGCCTAAGTTGCTTCGAATGTAATGCCTCCTCTTTATTTTCACGGAAACAACAACTCCTACAAAGAGCTCAATGAAACACTATTTGATAGAGAAAATTCTCAACTACAAAGCACTGTTTTTCAATATAGTCAGTATCATTAGAATCATAGAATCATAGAATCATAGAATTACCCAGGATGGAAAGGACCTCGAAGATCATCAAGTCCAACTGCAACCTAACCATAGGCTAACTCTAACAACCCTCTGCTAAATCAGATCCCTGAGCACCACATCCAAATGGCTCTTAAACACATCCAGGGATGGCAATTCAACCATGTCCCTGTGGTGCCTATTCCAGTACTTAACTACCCTTTCTGTAAAGTGTTTCCTAACGTACAACTTAAACTTATCTTGGTGCAACTTGAGGCCATTTCCCTTCGTCCTGTCACTTGCCACTGGTGAGAAGAGACTTGCCCCACTCTCACTGTAAGCACCCTTCAGATACTGGAAGAGAGCAATAAGGTCTCCCCTCAGCCTCCTTTTCCCCACACTAAACAGCCCAGCTTCCTCCGCCTCTCCTCATAGGGTTGATTTTCCAAACCCTTCACGAGCCCTGTGAAGCTATGCGTTAGCTATGCATTGTCATCATAACGAACAAGAACCTGCATGCCACACTTGTAAAAATCTGCATGGCCATCTGGAACATGGCTTGTCTTTCACATTGCTCTCACCACTGCTGAAACGTGTTATCCACCACCACACTGTGCTAACACCCACTGCTTGGTTTCTACAAATGTTCAGCAAGCATCAATGAATGCCAATAGATGCAATCTTATCTGCAACCACCAACATCTGCATCTGGCTTTATGGGTCAACATAATAAAATAAGGGACATTATTTTGGAGCAGCTCTCTTACTTTTTTTTTTTTTTCTTAATTTTTACTGATTCTGTGTGAATCAGAATCAAGTTTCTAAAATTTTAGAGCTGTAAATCATTTCCTTCTTGTCAACATAATACTGCATTAGCTGCATGGCGATTGTTATGTACTACCGACCTCCTGGGTAGAAGCAGTTACAACTGTCAAGACTGAACAAAATTGAATAGATAAACTGGAGAAAGATAAGTTATGGAATACCATACATTTTTAGCTTGATATAAGATAGAGATCTTAGTTATAATTCTTCCAAGTGCACACACACAAAAACATATTTCTAACCAGAATGCTTGCATTACCATAGTCATGAGCAGGCATGTCTAAGTTCCTCTAGGAAGATATATAGTAAGAGTTTCCAGGATTTTTTACTATAATCTACCACTTCAGTTCTCTGAAGCTCTAGTTCTGCTCCAGTTTGATTACCCTGAAAAGACTAATTTCAATGACAGAAATTTTATCACCAAGATTTGCAACACCACAGCCCCCTCTAGAAATATTGAATTTCCAGTCATCATGTGGACTTCATGACACGTTTGCCAGAGATCATGTTGTTGATAAATTCAACTTATGCCTTACTGATCAGTATATTGAACTGGTCCCAACGCTATGAAGTGACCTGTTGAAACATTCAGGGCTTTGTCAGTGAGTTTGCGGGAATGAGAGGTTGAAGTGTCCTTGTTCTGCTATTACTGATTTACATGTGACTGCCAAAACATGAAAGGCCTGCTGGCAGAATTTCCTCATTGCATACCTCTTTCTACTGTATTCTAACTTAATGTATTTATGTACATTATCCTAAGACTACTGTGTCTAGTTTTCAACACTAAAATATGCATTGAAGAGTAAGATTGGACACAATTTAGTTACAGGTATAGATACTTTTAAAAATAAGGTAAAACAAATATTGTTATATTATTTGTATTTCTTGGAGTTCTATTATTTGTATTTCTTGGAGTTCTCCCTGATAAATGATAAGTAGCGATGGTTTGTGGATTTTTTATTTCTTCATTTAGTAGGTTTTTAAAAATCTGTATAGTCTCCTACTTGATCCAGTGTTTATTATAAAACTTGAATTAGGAACTTTTTCAGCTTGTTTCACTAACTCCATCTGTTGCCAAGTGATGTGTATCAATCCAAAAGATTCATACTTCTGAAAGCCAAGTAAGCTGCTTACTTCTGAAAATGAAAAATTTAAGAATTCCCAAACTAATAAAAAGTAAACAGAGCATCGTGGAATGTGTCAAAAAAAATCTTACATTCATTTTTTCTACTTCTAATCTCAAAATACGTAAAGAAAAGAAAAGGAAAGGAAAGGAAAGGGAAGGGAAGGGAAGGGAAGGGAAGGGAAGGGAAGGGAAGGGAAGGGAAGGGAAGGGAAGGGAAGGGAAGGGAAGGGAAGGGAAGGGAAGGGAAGGGAAGGGAAGGGAAGGGAAGGGAAGGGAAGGGAAGGGAAGGGAAGGGAAGGGAAGGGAAGGGAAGGGAAGGGAAGGGAAGGGAAGGGAAGGGAAGGGAAGGGAAGGGAAGGGAAGGGAAGGGAAGGGAAGGGAAGGGAAGGGAAGGGAAGGGAAGGGAAGGAAAGGAAAGGAAAGGAAAGGAAAGGAAAGGAAAGGAAAGGAAAGGAAAGGAAAGGAAAGGAAAGGAAAGGAAAGGAAAGGAAAGGAAAGGAAAGGAAAGGAAAGGAAAGGAAAGGAAAGAAGAAAAGATGTATGTATTTGTTTGGATTAGAATTATCAGTGTTTAAAGTGACTCAGTTCACTTTTTCTCTGCTTTCAATAAGGAATTGCTGGACACTCTCAAGTCTGTTGCTGTTGTCTGATTTTGCACTATTTCATAGCAATATGAAATGCCTTTCAAAAGGAGTGATACGGAGTTTGCATTAATGTCACAGCTGATGCAATTGTCTCAAGCATCTCTCTTTATCAAGAAAATTTGGGGTAACACAGAGCACTGTGAAATTTTAAATCAAAAAACTTGAAACCCTATCAATTATTTATATCAAGAGTCTGTACTATGTTACCTAATCAAGCAAAACTTCTAGCAAATGGCTTTTGTAAGTATTTCTGAAATATTTATCACCGTGCAATTTTGTGACTTCTTGTAGTGAACAAATTGGGCACAAACAGGAAGCCCTGAATCACAATTAATATGTTTTCTGTTGCTACGTACTTCTTCCACGATATTATACAGTTTTGTAATTTTCAAGGACTATTTATACTGAAAGTCAGTAAGAAATATTGCAGCTTTGTGAAAGTGAGGCTTAGATATTGAAATAAATCACATTAACTTGGCTGTAGATTTGAAAACTGTCTAATAAATCCTCATAACTTGATAATAAAAACCCAGTAAAAACATGACAACTCGCACTCTGAACGAGCCTTTTAAACAGACATAAAAGACTCAACCAAAAGTAGTTAAATATATATATATATATAACAGATAACATACTTTCTGAACTGTCAAGAAAATTCCAAGTGTCATTCTTTTGTTAAAGGAAGAAAAAGAGATAATACCAGGTTTGATTTAAGAGACAACATAGTTAAGCCTGTCAGTACCATCTGTAGAGTCAGAAGCTAGATTTTTGCTTCTGAATTATCAAGGTCAAGGCGAAAGGACACCGAATTGCTCTACATCATTTAAGACTGGCCCTTTCTAATGCAGTTGACTGTTACAGAAGACTTGTTGGAGCATACCAAGAATTGCACTAATAATTATGCAATATAGATTAACTTGATTTTGCATAGATTTGATGTTTGTTGTTTTACAAGTTCTAGGCTCAAAATTGATCTACTTAATTTGAAAGATAAATAGATAAAATAAGTGTAAAAATAAGTATAAGCTTTAGATAAAATAAGTGTAAGGACTGGTTTTCCAGGAGCCAGAACCATAACTAAACTTTAATCATTTACTAAATTATCCTGTCCAGTAAGCATCACTGAATTACGATTAATCTATATGAAAAATTTAAACTGCCGTGAAACAAGGAAATAGGATCATTTAAATTCCAGGTAAATTAGCATGCAACACAAATCAATGGACAGCATCTGATTATTGGTGGTTGCATACCCCTATATATAGATTCTTCCAAAGAAAAGTACATAACACTAAATCAAACAATTCATTCTCCGGAAGGTGCTTTCATGTGGCCTCATTTTAAATTATTTTAGTTGAGCTTTTGAAACTTGTCTAATTCAGAAAAAGTATAGACTCCTTCTAGAATCTGTAAACACTTGCATTATTTCCAGATGTTTCGGTATTTGGCCATGTGCACTCTGTGCATTGTGTATGACATTCATTTTTGCCCAGTTTCTGTGAGGATAAAGAATACCTAATTAAATTCAACAACTGTTGTTCTAACACAGTGAGTCTAGTTTCTAGTTCCAAGCCTGTACTTCAAGTTATCACTTATAACTGTTTAAGTATCATTCATCTCTTGGACTGTTAATTTATGTGATCAAGAATTAGATCCAAAAAGACATTTAGTGGCTACCAAGTGTGGGACTTCTCCTACCTATCAAGTGGACATCTCTGTCTAAACCTGTCACCTAGATAGCCTTCACAGACAATGAAGAAAAACAGGCACTATTATGGTATGATTTGTCTAACTCAAGACATCTACATTATGATAAGACTCTGTATCACTCAATTTTTTCCTTAAGAATCAGAAGTTCTATGCAAGTCCAAAATGCTATCACTTTGGACAAGTTGACCATCATAGCATCTTACAAATAAGCAAATGTTTCAAAGAACAGACTTCCCTACATCAACCTGTCCTGATGAGTTCCAATTTCTTTGGTCACTCACACACACCGGTACACAGCATGTCACTGAATTTTGCACAAATCACATTCACTTACACCATTGTAATTCAAAAATATGAAAGAATGTGATGTCAGTTCACATATTTTTTCTAAGAGACTGGTAAATGTAGCATCTTCTTGAGTATGTGGAAGATCTAGGTTCTGTACTAGCTTCAGCATAAAAAGGGTAAAATGTTATTTATGCAGACCAACAAACAGCTGAAAGTAATGCTCATTCAGCCATTCTCTCAATACCTTCTGCTGAAAGGCAGTCACTAGGGACAGCGATTTATGAAAATTGTATGATGCAGAAAGGCCATATTTCTGTACCTTAAGCACCCTTCATGGCAGAGAACTTTTCAGCTCTGCTTTTTAGAACCACTGGTCCATTTTAAAGTTGAGACCCAGCATAAAACATGTAAAGAGTGAGACAACGACACCTTCCAGTTTTCTTCTGCAAAAGAGAAGCAAATGTATTGGCTATTGTTTTAATGATTAACATTTGCAGCTCCCATGCCTGAAAAGTCAAATAAGGGGTTTTAACGAACCTGTAATGCTCAGAAATGTGAGTAAAAATTTTATCTACTTAATCCTAATTTTAGTTGGGCATTTATATTAGCCCTGCAGGAAAGACTTTAATTGTCAAGGAGCTTGAGTACTACAGACAGCACTCTCCAGCCTTGTACAGGAAACCTACTTCATTCCTCATTAGTAAGCTAAGTGAATAATAATAACCATTACTATTGCCTTAGAATACAGCTCCCTATAAGCCCTTGTCAGGATAAAGGCCTGGTGAGATATGCTGTGGATAAGATAGCAAAAGGCAGAAGTTCTGCTCTAAGGAGAAAGAGAACAGTGTTCAAAATAAAACTGACCTAACAAGGTGAATACTGAGTAAAGAGTGAAAAGTGTTTAGTGATTATAGAATATTTTGAACTTGTTGTCTAATGAAATCTAATGAAAAATACAATTGGTCAGTAAGAATCTGTCCTTCCAAGTGTCACTTGATCAAAGCTGCACAGGGTTGGGGGCGGGGGTGGAAGATTCAAAAACAAAAAGGAAAAACTCCACCTCTCTGAAATGCTTTTATGCTTCATTATATCTGTGTTCTTGAAATATATTGGTTCTGAAATTCAAAATGAAATTTCTTAAAGTATTCTTTGCAAATTCTATGTAAAATACAAGCCAAATGGCTTAAGATTTGTTCATTCCTTTTGCGCAGACTCTCACAATATTCCAGAGGTTAATAAATGCATTAAGGAGAAATTAGTGCAAGCTAATAATAAATAAAATCTCTGTAAAATAGGCTTCTAAAGTAACAGCATTAAAAAATCAATGGTTTCTTCAAAAGAGACTAATGAAACCAGTTAAGTTCTTCTACAATTACAAGGTGTCTTATTTCAACCAATTAAGAATAGAACAAGCAAATTAATTTATTAACACAGAGGCCCACTAATTTTGGTATGTACCATGATACTTTTCCATAGATATAAGAACAGAAAATGGAATCACCTATACAGAGGCATAAAATTGAACAATATTTTTTAAATTTTCATACAGAATCCTGTAAATCTCAGTCATATTCAGATAATGACAGATAGATCAAATCAATTGTGTTGATTTGGGATCTTCTGAACACAGTGATTAATTTAAAAACAAAATAATTTCATATAGCAAAAATGCATAAATATTAACTATTTTTGTATTTCACATACTTGATGGAAGAACTTAAAGTATTGTAAAAGAATACATCTTCTGTAGATGAAGAGCTTTATCATCTTTATGAGACTTCTGACAGTAAAAGACTGACTGATTACTGTTTTTTTTTAATTTTTTATTACTATAATTGGTAATACAAACTAGAATGAGAGCAAGTGAAATATAATAACTAAATGTCAATAACTTCAGTAATGAATTCAGGAACCTGAGAGTAACAGAGTAGAGTAGAACAGAACAGAACAGAATAGAATAGAATAGAATAGAATAGAATAGAATAGAATAGAATAGAATAGAATAGAATAGAATAGAATAGAATAGGTAAAATATGGGAGAAAAAGTGAAAAAGTAATCAGTATTCATTGTTGAAGAAATTGATAGAGCTGATAATGGCAGTTAGATAAAAAACAGTAATGAGGTTACTTAAAATGGATAAGAATGACAAATATTGACCCCCAGTGGCAATCCACAGACTTGGGTTAATAACAGTGTGAAACGAAAAGATACACAGATACTAAAAATATAGGGCTGGTAAGTTCAACTTGTAGAGCTCAAAGAAGATTTGTATCATGATAGCACAGAAAGAAATTTTTATAGGTTTTTTTTTTTTGCAAAATGTTTTATTCTTTAAAGTCAGGAAAATGAAGTTACTACTACTTGTTTTTCACTTGAAAGAAGAATCAGTGATATGTCTTCTCAAAGAGAATGGGTATTTCTCCAGTTTCTGTCTCTCTAGATGTTTGCCAAAATAGGAATGGAAATATGCCTGCTACAATGCATATGCAGTGTCTTTTTTTTTCACAATTTCTATAAGACATTTTACAGTGTATTAAAGCACAAAAACAATACTTCATTTAGAAAATTATCAGTGTGATTCTTTCATTATAGAATTGAAAAACTCAGACAGAAAAGGCAAAATCTCAATGACGTAATATATCTTGCTTAAATAATCAACCCAGTCATGTCCTTCAGCTTCCATAATGTCACTTTAATTCATCAAAATTAAAGAAATATATATTTAATAACCCTGAAGACTGGAATATTTGCAAGTAATTAAGCTGAAATTTATGAATTCCATCATACTAATCAATCACTCAAGTCTTTGCTATGTTGCTAACTATGGAAATATCAAAAATCTCTTATGTGGTATTTGTTTCCTTTATTCATGTGTATCTTCATTCTCTTGGAGATAATAAATAAATAAACAACAAAAAAAAAAAATAATACTTGTCCAATATAGAGGGTAAAGTTTTCTTGCAAATGGGAAAACAGACTACTAAAGGAAATTTTTCATCACACTGAGATAATATTCCTTATATTTTCATAGAATAATTATTTACAAACTAAATAATTTAGTATTTTAATATAAATGATCAAAACACCTTGATTTTTTATTTTTTTAAAATACTTGAGAATTAGTCATTTCTGGTAAACAAAATATTTTGATGTTATTTTCTGATTTACAATATATTCCTATTTTTATTCCCAGTAGTTTACGCATTTGAGCTGATAAAGTGTTCAGTGAGAATGGACTCATTCTCTCTTTTGAAATTTTGTCTAGAGACAAAGTAATTTACTGTGCTGCAAAACAAATATTATTAAGATGCATTTTGCACCTTAAAATTATGCAATGCCTTTATTCTTTTGAATCAGTGACATGTTAAAGAGGATAATTTGTCTGAAAAGAAACTTGTATTTCTTGGGGAAGGAGAAGCATCACAAAGTACATTCACAATTTATTTTCTCCCTTTCTCTATCCTATCTACTGCTTCTTTATAAATACGTAACTGACATTAGCAGATGTGAAAACCACAAGGATATTGGTTTTTTTTTGAGGAAGAGACTGAAGAGCAGAGTTCTGGAAGGCCAAAACTACCTCACTGGTCAACAACTGAAGTAAAGTACTTGGGAAGTATAGAGTTTGTAAACAGTCAAGCAGTTAAGTCTACATTAAAGAAGTAGTTTACTATCTACAGGAGACAACACAACAGTATACAAAGTTGATACAACATCCAAAGACTGGAAATAAACATAGTCTGTGTTCAGAGCTTGTTTACACTTCATCAGGCAAATCAAATCAAAAATTTATCTGAAGAGAGCCCAACTCCATAAAAGTTACTGCACAATATAGATAAGCTATTCTCCATTCTTAACTGAGATCGCTAGGGTTAGTTCAACCTAATATGAATCAGAATGTGACTCAAAATTTTCTGCCACTGAACACCTGTTAGCAACGCAGAGTTCTTCATCTACATTGGTTTCATAGACTCAAGATGTAGTAGAAAACCGTACACAGACTTCAAGGGATTCTAACTTGGACATCTGTCTCTGCATTATGAAAAAGAGGGGGCATCTTTTATACCTCTTAAGCAACATCACTAAACCACAAAAGCTAGAGAAGCTGTGCTGCAGATTTTTCTTCGCTGTGTGAGGACCCAAGAAAAATACATTTAGAATTCTGTGTGCTTGGCACCATCACACTTAAGAGCACAGGAAATAGAATAGAAAATGTATCTCAGTATCTAATGTTGAATTATTGATCCTTTATCAAACAACAGGCTGAATAATCATCCATCTCAGCTATCATTAAACACAAAAGATACAGGTCACATTAAACCATCACATAGGCACAGAACTGCATTACATGATTCTATTAGATGTATGAATAACAAATAGTCTAGCCTATCAGAAGTATTATTTTTTATTCAGATTTATGCATAAAAAGTATCTGCTAGATATTTATACCTAAAAGACAGCATTTTAAAATAGCGTTTTTAGGAAAACTGAAACATACTATAATCTGTGAGTCTAATTTAAATGTATTTTATGGAAATTGATTTTCATATTGTATTCTTAGAATTAGAATTCTTTATTTAGACATGATGATTTTGTTATTTAAATGTACATCTAGACCCACTAGTTTTATAGTTAACAGCAAGTTTATTCCAAGAGCAGTCAAATCATGTTACTTTTTAGTTTAAAAGTGACACTAATATAGTGAAAAAAAAATATATAGGGATGTAATTTTGCTTTCAATACAAATACACATCAGTTTATCATATTTCATAATATAGAATACTGTCCTGCCATTCTTGGTGAAGTACATTTTTTCCATTTACCTTGTCCGCTTTGATTTCAAAATTCTCCTATGTAATTTTGTGGTTATCCTAGTACAAAATTTGTCTTGGGAGGTAATTAAAAAGATTCAAGCTATTCTAAGTAATATGTCAATCATACTAAGTAGGCTAAGATTTTTTTTTCATATGCCTCAGACAAACAGAAATAGAATTGCAACAAATAATAGTGTCCTTTTTATGCCCCCCTCCCCCCCCCAAAAAAAAAAAAAAAAGAGAGAAAATTATGGAGTTTAAATATCAGCACTACAAACTAAAAATTCTTTTAATTACTTTACTATTACATATTCATTTAAATCTTGACTTTTTCCCCTGTACATTATTATTTTGGTTATTCACAATCACTGCAGTGAGAGGTTACTTCAAAGATGATTCAGTCCATCATAGCTCTGATATCTAAAATAATGGGACTAAATAACTTTTCAGGTGTTTATTTCTTTCCACCTGCTCTAGAGAGTGTCTTGATGCGTAATGTAGGCTTTTGACTTTTAGATAGATAAATTTATATCATTTTGCCTAATACTAAAATGAAGCTTTTTAAACTTTTAGATTAGCAAAATCAATAGCAGCACACTTTGTCAGAGTCCAATAGTCTTACCTTCCAAAGGAGACCATGAAACACCTGACATGAAAACTTATGAACCCAAATTTTAGAATAGATTTTCATGTCATTATCTGATACCTTAAAAAACAGATAAAATAAAAAATGAAATGAAATGAAATAAAACAAAGGAAATAAAATTAACCTGCTCCTACTGAAAGATTCAGTAAAGATTCAGTTCCAACAAAGCTTCAGATATGAGTAAAAAACCTGTTTCATCAAAATCTTTCAATCACCTTTTCATAATACAATGCAACTCTGTCTGGCACTTATTCAAAGGTGCACAAATTGCTTTTATCTGAAGAGATACCATATGGACATCCAATCTGCTTTGTGACCCCCCTTTAGTCCTTCATCTTTAACTCTGAGTTCTGATCGAAAGAGCACAGTGAGTTCCTTAGTTCTTTCATTCACCTTTCATTCACCTGAAGATTAAAGAAGTGTTACCTTAGAAGTGAAATTCTCCTGCTTCTTATTTAAAAATTTAAATATCAATATTTTAAAAGAAAATATCATTTCTTTTTTCTGCTCCCGTGATCTGCTTGAGACCTTTGGTACCCATTTTTGCATGGCATTACCACGCTCTTATAAAATTTTATTCACTGCCTATGGAGAGTAAGAAACTGCTCTGTTGGAATAATAAATTACTTGCACCAAATCCATAACATCTGATAGCAAGTTAGAATGAAGCTACAATTTAAATGTTGCAGAAAAGTAGGCTTATCAGAAGAGTAATATGTTGGAGTATTTTGTTAATATATGCTTGGGCTGATCTCAATGAATAATTGTAATTTAAATATTACTTTGTACTCTACTTGTTGTTGTATATATATCAAGTAAGATTTTTTGCTTTGATTGTCAGTTAATTAGAGCTAGACAGCAGGCTCTTCTTGTGATTTACTTCATCCTTCACCTCCTAATAATAAAACTGAAAATTTGTTACAAATTGTTGTAAAATGTTATATAGTGATTTAGCAGTTAATATTGCTAACACAATTTAACAGTGTTCAGGCCCCAGGCTTTCATACAAAACTGATTCACAAATGTTTTGTTTTTTTGTTGTTTTTTTGTTGTTTTTTTTTTTCATGTTGGCAGCAGCACTGTTACCTTTGTAAATTCTTATACTCCGTTCTTCCCCAGACTAGATGATGGGGAGTGTCCTGATATATATATATATTTTTTTTAATAGGACAGAATGGAATGGAATGGAATGGAATGGAATGGAATGGAATGGAATGGAATGGAATGGAATGGAATGGAATGGAATGGAATGGAATGGAACAGAACAGAATAATTTCAACTGCCTGACAAAAACAGACAAAATTCAACCAAAAGTTAAAGCATGTTACTGAAGGTATTACCCAAATGCCCCTTGTACACTGACAAGTGTGGGACATCAACAACGTCTCAAAGAAGCTTGTTCCAAGTTTTGACCATTCTCACAGTAAATGCATTTTTCCTAATGTCCAGTTTGAGCTTCTTCTTCCACAGTTTTGTGCTATTCTCATGCATTCTGTCCTCAGTTACCAGGAAGACACCAACACCTTCTCCAGTTCCCCTCAAGAGGTTGCAGAGAGCAACAAACTCACTTCTTAATTTCCTTTTCTCCAAACTAGACAACTCAAATGTTCTCAGTCTCTCCTCATAGGACATGCCTTGCAGCCTTTATCACAGTTTTGTTGCCTTCTTTCAGTTGTCTTAACATCCTTTTTACATTGTGGAGACTAGAGATGCACACAATATTCAAAGTGAGGCTGCATCAATGCTAAATATAGCAGCAGAATCATTTATTTTTACTGACTGGCTATGATGTTTAATGTATCCCAAAATGTGATGTCTTCTCATCTGACAGGGCATACAGCTGACTCATGCTGAGACTGCTGTCACCAGCACCTTCAGATCTTATTCTACTGAGTTGCTCCCTAACCCCTTGTCTCCCCATCTATAGCAGTGTCCAGTATTAACCAATCCCACGTGCAGTATCCACTGTTTTCCTTTCATGAACATCATGCTGTTGATGGTGGCGCAGTGCTGAAACCTATCTAGATAATCTAGATATCTCTGTAAAGTATAAGTAACTGTGGGGATCCCAAGGACTTGAGTTCCTGGATTTGTTTTGCAATGACTAGTTAAAAATAGTTTTGAAATTAAAAGATCACTCTGGTATTAAGAGATTGTAAGTACTTGGAAAAATAAAAATAAAAATAAAAAGACTCCACACGCATTAAGATAATGCAGTTGATGTGCCTATTATGACTATGAAATAATTAAAACAACAAAGAGGAGGGGGTTATATGTTATCTGTATTCCTAGTGCTTCAGGTGTACAGAGGAATATTCCTGAAAAACATACAGTAACAGTTAAAAAATGCATTGAAAGTGACATAAAAATATTCCCATTGGTTATCAGCACAGAATTAAATGTTTCACTTCTGACAAAAAAGGCATCAAAGAGGATTTATTTGTATTAATCTTATACTAAATCTTCTTACATTCAGCTTAAATGGTAGCATATTGTGTAGCTAGTAAAGAACTAGATAAGTCTCAGAGTAATCAGGCATATGAGTCAGAACTACCAATAAATGAAATGTGAAAACTTGCTTGTTTTTACTTTATGATTTCATATTCTTACCCCTTGTGATCTGAATGCACTCCAGACTCTACCACTGAACTTCATTACTCTTATGCTCAGAGTGCACAACACAGTCCTCCTTTTAGCACAATAAAGATGTGAAACTTATTGTGTATGCATAAGGAAATCTGAATAAAACATTACTTAAATGCCTGTGATCTTCAAGTTAGAAAAGCTAATTTACTTGGAAACAATGTGTACAGCTGAAATAAACATTTAAAAATTCTGGAATCAGGGACACAGAAGTAATCATTTATTTTACAAAAGAGCCTCATCCTTAAATCAAATCAAATTAGTCTAAGATTTACCCTTTGGCCTTATACATATATTTCTGAGATTCCTTTTCTAACTAGCTGAAACATAGTTCATCATTTATTTTCTCCAGTTAAAACTCATCACAAATGAATTGCACTTCCTGAAAACTTTCACATTTACTCTTCATATGTATTTTATCACCCTACTAGTACTTCAATCAAATTTTAATTTACATTGCTTCTTATTTGCCAGCCATCTGAAACAAAAATAAGCAGACCAAGGCAAATGCTTAATTGAATTCTGTATTTTCTCCTGAAAGATGTGATATAGGACGCACATAGATTTGGTTTCCCCTTATTCACACCTAATTTTTTAATCTGTTCCTCTGGCTTACCTTCTGTGCTACCTTCTCATGTTTTACAACCTCTTTCACAAATGATATGCCTGATGTTTTCTCTCATTCATTGTCATCTATCTATCATTTTCTTTGCAGCACTTTTCTCCTGCCTACGTTTCAAATTGTTTTGACATACCATACTTTGCAACTAGTCCTCCTGAAATCGTCACTGTCCTCAGCTTCCCTCTAAAATCTGCCATCATTCCCAGAACACAATGAACAGCAGATGCAGCATCCTATGCAGACACAGCAGCCATGTAAAAAGAATAGGAGCTGACAGCAGTAGAGCGTTGAGTTGCAGCCACACTTGAAGCTACAGCCAGCTCTTCATCCAAGGCATTCATGATCTATGCTAGGGCATTGTGCATGCCCACCCAAGAGCGTGTTGACTCCTGAATATTAGGTCAGAACATTAAAACTGGTAATTCAGTTTGGCTAGTAATATAAACCATGACAATGCCAATTCTGTATTCTAAAATATATTGGTAAAGCTTTTATTTATTTTTTTTTTTAACATAACTGAAGTCATAATAACTGCATTCTTAATCTTCCATAATTCAGGAAGAGACAGCAGAGGATACTGTTTCTAGTATGAAACCTAAATGTTTCATAATAGCACTACTAAGTGTTTCTCCTTTTTTTTTTTTTTTCCCCTAAGTAGAAAAATAAAAATACTATACATATTCAATTCAGCATATGCTTCAGTAAGATTTCACAGTAATTTTACACATTTCAATTATACACGAGGCATGAAATTCCCATTGTGAAAATAAAAAGTTAAAAACATTATGTAAGGGCTGACACTGCATATTTAAGTCATAAAATAAAAATAGAATCATGGTGAAATATTGTGTTCACTTTGCAGAAGTGAAAAGATAGATTTATCATTGACTTCAGTCACTTTCTGTATGTATCCTAAAAATCTTTCTTTCCTCTACTATTTTCTGTCAGCGTCACTAAAATTTCACAAGAACACTAGAAGATAATTATATATATATATGCATATTTTTTTCTTTTGTTTATATCTAAACCATGTCATCATCATCATGATAATACCATTAGAGTAAAATAATAATAATAATAATAACTATATACATATATATATGCAATGGAACAGGAACATTGCATCAAAACCCAGTTTCTAGTTGTAACAAATAACACTGCACTTCATTAGAAGCAGTCTCAATCCACAAAACTTTTTTTTTTAATTATTAATTCTCACTTTTCTTAAGAATAACATCTCAGCTGGTGCTTTGGAGTTCCTCATAGCTTATTAAACTACTTATTTTCAAAACTTAAACTGATTTGGATCTTCAATGAGAAATGTGATTACAGCTGGAAGGAGCACTAAGTAGTTTTAAAAGCTGTTTGCAGAATAAATGTATGCAGGAGATGAGTCATTTAAAAGTGTCTGCAAACCGTAAGTAAAATTCTTTAAGATACATGTTTAGAATTCTTCAGATTTCCTCATTTGTAAGTATTAATCTTAGGCAGCCAACTTCTTTTTCTGTATAAGGCATTGTGGCTGAAACCAGAGCCCATCTACAAACATATAAATTCTAACTTTAAGAATTCTTTCTCTCTCTAAACTTGAAGATAGGTATAACAGAAATCTTAACACACTTCTGTTTCTAAAACACAAAAATATTTCAGGCACTGATTTCATACTCACATGGGCTGCATTTTCACTCTAGCATGTCAGCTCTGTAGGTATATACAGAAGTAAAACTCCTGGACAGCTCTCTGAATTTCAGGAAGAGGTACAGATCATAAGAGAAAATCTGGGATACTGTAGTGGGTGACCCAGTGGGACATACATGCAATATGTGCCAATATCTAGCCATATTTAAGGTCATCACAGTGCCAGGAAAAATAGCATATCTGGCTATAGCCAATCTCCGAATGCATTATTTAAGCACACAACAGATTGCAGTGACTTTCACGACTGTCTTCGTAGTGACTTGGTCTTCAAAGCAGCATTAGCCAATCTTGAATCACAAGAAGATAGATTTAACATCCAGCAGGATGGTAATGTTCAAATGATATTAATACCCTAGTCATAAAGTGGGGACACAAACAAGTTGGATAGCTACTGATACAACAATACAAGTATCCTTACTCAAGATACTAATTATTATTTATTATTAACAGTATTTCCTGGGATCATAGTACCACTTTTGCCCCTGGAGAACCATTGCCCCAGGAACTACTGTTGAGACTCTGGAAGAAAAAGAGTCTATGTCCCCTGGAAGCAGGGACAGGCTACTTGGGGAGATTACAAGGAAGTTGCTAAGGTATGCAAGGAGGAAGTTAGGGAGGCAAAAGCCCAAGTCAATTTTAGATAGGCCACAACAGTTAAAGAGAATAAAAAGTCCTTTTACAAATATATCAGTGGTAAGAGGAGAACCAAGAAAAATGTCCACCCTTTACTTCATGCAATGGAGAATGTGACCACTGAGGATAAGGAGAAGGCTGAGGTCCTCAATACCTTCTTTACATCTGCCTTTAATGGGCAGATCAGTTATCCTCTACACCCCAATCTGAAAGTCTGGGATGGAATGCAAAATACACCCCTAGATTTAGGTGGAGAAGAGCTAAGGAAGGAGCTCCTCCTCCACCCACGCTGGCACAAGTCCATGGGACCGTACAGGCTCCACCCTTGGGTGCTGAGGTAGTTGGTGGGAGTGATTGTTGAGCTGCTCTCTGACATCTACCAGTGTTCCTGGTTAACTGGAGAGGTCCCAGAGGGTTGGAGGTTTGCCAGAGTGATTCTTATATAAGACAGGCCTTAAGGAGGAACTGGAGAACTACAGGCCCATCAGGTGACCTCAGTACTGGGGAAAGTTATGGAACAAATCATCTTGAGTGAGATTACAAGGCATGTGCACAGCATCCAGGGGATCAGGCCAAGCCAGCATGGGTTCATGAAAAACAGGTCGTGTTTGACCAATCTCCTTTCCTTCTACAACTGGGTGACCAGACTGGTAGATGAAGGAAAGGGTGTTGATGTAGTCTAATTAGACTTCAGCAAAGCCTTTGACACGGTCTCTCGCAGTATTCTCCTGGTGAAACTGGCTGCCCATGGCCTTTAATATCTTAATTGATGACCTGGATGAGTGGAGTGGGTGTATCCTCAGTACATTTGCAGATGACACCAAGTTGGGAGGTAGTGTGGATCTGCCTGAGGGTAGGGAGGCACTTCAGAGGGATCTGGATAAGCTGGATCACTGGGCTGAGGTGAATGGGATGAGGTTCAACAAGGCCAAGTGCCGAGTCCTGCACTTTGGCTACAATAACCCCATGCAGTGCTATAGGTTTGGAGCTGAGTGGCTGGATGACTGTGAAGAGGAAAGGGACCTGGGGGTGTTGATCAATGCTTGGCTGAACATGAGCAAACAGTGTGCCCAGGTGGTCAAGAAGGCCAATGGCATCCTGGCCTGTATAAGAAATAGTGTGGCCAGCAAGAGCAAAGAGACATCAAGGCCCTGGAACACATCCAGAAAAGGGCAAAAAAAATGGTGAGGGGTCTGGAACCCAAGTCTTATGAGAAAAAAAGGAAAAGGACCCCATAATAAATTAGTGGCTCAGGGAGCTGCGATTTTTTAGTCTGGAGAAGAAAAGGTTCAGGGGAGACCTCATAGAATCATAGAATCATAGAATTACCCAGGTTGGAAAAGACCTCAAAGATCATCAAGTCAAAGATCATCATCATCAACCACAGCCTAACCATAATACCCTAATTCTAACAACCCTCTGCTAAATCATATCTCTGAGCACCACATCCAAATGGCTCTTAAACACATCCAAGGATGGTGACTCAACCACCTCCCTGGGGAGCCTATTCCAGTACTTAACTACCTTTTCTGTAAAGAAGTGTTTCCTAACGTCCAACTTAAACTTATCTTGGTGCAACTTGAAGCCATTTCCCCTCATCCTGTCACTTGTCACCGGTGAGAAGAGACTTGCCCCACTCTCACTGTAAGCACCCTTCAGATACTGGAAGAGAGTAATAACGTCTCCCCTCAGCCTCCTTTTCCCCAGACTAAACAGCCCAGTTTCCTCAGCCTCTCCTCATAGGGTTAATTTTCCAAGCCCTTCATGAGCCTTGTTGCCCTTCTCTGGACCTGCTCCAGCACCTCCATGTCATTTTTTTACTGAGGTGCTCAAAACTGAACACAGTACTCAAGGTGAGGCCTCACCAATGCCAAATACGGGGGCAGGATGACTCATTGCACTCTACAACTTCCTGAAGGGAGGTTGTGATGAGGAAAGGCTTGGCCTCTTCTCCCAGACAAAAAACAGGACCAGAGAAAATGGCCGCAAGTTGTACCAGGAGAGGTTTAGACTAGACATAAGAAGGAACTTTTTCTCTGAGTGGCCTGCCCAGGGAGGTGGTGGAGTCACTGTCCCTGGCAGTATTCAAGAGACATCTGTATGAGGAGCTATGAGATATGATTTAGTGGCTTGTGGTAGCAATGGTAATGGGAGGACAGTTGGACTAGATTATCTTGTAGGTACTTTCCAACTTTGTGATTCTATGGTTCTTTATTTACAATTAAGAACATCTTCCTAACAACAATACAGACAAAAATCTACATTTGAGCATCATTCAAAATATCTTTCATAAGAAATCCTTCATTCCAGTTATATAATACATAACTTTGACTGTTTTTCTCATTTGTTATATTTACGCCGTCATCATACATATGTTGTGCCTAGTCCAAACTAGCTTGGTTTTCAGAGGAGATTATGTTCCTTCCTGGTTCAAATCATTTTCATAATAAAATTCTAAACATGATCCTTCAGTAAGCATAAGAATTCCGTCATCTCACCTGATGAATCATTTTCAAATTCACCCAAATTATAGAAATATGTTGGCAGCAAAGACATGTGAGAGAGAAGGAGGTTCAGGAACTTTCTTCCATTTTTCTACCCATAGTTCTGCAATAGTTTTGATTACCACACTCCTACAGGCAGATGACCGGATGTCAAACAGAAGCATAAACAGTTTGCTATTTTTTATTCTATGATCAATTAGAGGCTCTGCTTTAAGAAATCAGGATCTTGGGAATTTCACAGAATCGCAGAGCGGCCCAGGTTGGAAGGTACTCTAACCCCCTTTTGCTTATGAAGTTAGTCGAACTGCGGATTAGATATTTTCATCTGCCAACAGAGAAGATCTGCATGTCCAAATCCTATTATTTGAGAAATAAGTATATACTGTTCAACTATCTCAACTTAAATCCATGCTTGACACAGGTTAAGTGTGGTCTCTAACAACACTGACTGCTGTGAGACATAAACAACTTCTTGAATTAATAGCCGGAATGTGGAAGGTGCCAGCGATATTACCCATACTGATGTTTTATCAGAGAGGATATGGAAAATAAATTAAATAGAATGTTTCCATGCCCTCTACTGATCCACTAACCCCACTTGTTTCTTAAGCTTCTCTTTCTTCCCACATTTCCTATATAAGGATATAATTTGTTTTGTTCTCCTTACCCTTTCCTCTCTGCACATTAAGTTAGGAAATATTTTATGTACCATAGAATCATAGAATGGTTTGGATTCGAAGGAACATTTAAGATTATCTAGTACCAACCCCCATGCTATAGGCAGGGACACCTCCTACTAGACCAGATTGCTCAGAACCTGGCCTTGAATGCCTCCAGGGAGGGGGCATCCACAATCCACAATGTTCCATTATCTCACCACCTTCAAAGTAAAGAATTTCTTCTTATAATCTAGTCTATATTTATCTTCCTCCAGTTTAAAGCCATTTCCCCTCATCCTGTCACTAACTGGCCTTCTAAAAAGTTCCTCCCCAGCTTTCCTGCAGGCCCCATTCAGATGCTGGAAGGCTGCTATGAGGTCCCCTGGAGCCTTCTCCAAGCTGAAGAGTCCCAACTCTCTCAACCGTACCCACAGGGGAGGTGCTGCAGCCCTCTGATTATCTTCATTGCCCTCATCTGGATGTGCTCAAATAGCTCGATGTATGATACCTTGATCTAAGATTTATGCTTTTATTATCATATGGAATTTGCATTAACATTTTTGAAGCATTAAAATCTACACGATATGATTTTAGGCACTGATCTTCTCATCAACTCCAGTTACATTATAGCACTTTAGTAACTTAACTAAACTCTTGCACAGTCTCTGAAGACTAATAAACATTTTCTCCTCAGAATTTATTTGTTTACACTGTTTTAAATTGCTAGAGATCATAAAGATAACCCTTCATCCTCCATACCATAATGACCTTTCTGAATGAGGACTGCCATAAAAGAAAACACTGCAGCATTTCAAATCTTTATTATAGTGTCTGGCTGACTGTTCTTTCAACAGCTTGCTGGTTTCCTAATGTTCCCTCTTTCTGTTTTATATCGTCAGACTCGCTTATTTTCACATCTGTATTATCTGCCAAGGATATACACTCTCTCTCAGTACAACATGGCACTTTTCAAAGACAAAATAAAATTAAATTGTAGGATTTATTAAAATTATTTAATCAAATAAATACATCGATCTGTGTGTTCATTTCCCTTCATAACAGTCAGGGAAGCAACAAATATCTTTCCAAATGTTACCATCCAAGGGTACTGAACCACTTTAGAGCATGTTCTCAACCACTTGAGAACAGTATATGTAATCTTTCCTTTACAGTAAGGAAATTCAGTATGAACTATGATGCCTACTCTCACGTGATAGTTGTAATCTATGGTGAAACACTTGTCATCAGGTTTACTAAACGCACTCAACAGTTTTCAAAATAAAGGTTGCTGCGACTTTGAAACTCAGTAGAATGGCTAGTCAGACTTTGGATATTCATAGAAAATTAGCAGGATAAGAAGTAATCAGGTAATGCTATGTCTGTGTTTAAATATGTAAGTAAGGCCAGGATTTTAGGAAGAAATAATTCATCTTATTGGATCAACTAACACAATCAGAGAAAGCCTACAAGTTCGTCTTCTGGTCCTGAAAATTTGCATCCTTGAAAGCCTGCCAGATATATCAGCTGCACTATTAAAGCATATTACCTTTCCCAAAACAAATTGAAACATAAATAAAAAAATGATAGCGTCTCAAAATATTGTATCATCTAGTCATAGAAACGTTGTCTAAATTAGTTATATATTAGTGCATATTTTTCAATCAGCCTCCTGAAATATAGTCCTTATGATCTGTTCAATTTTCAACTCAGAAGTAATTACAATGGAAAGAGTAGGGCAAATAAATAAATCTTCTAATTCTTTTTCTCTAAAATCTGTGGGAAGAGAAGCTTTCTTCTCATTACTACATTAAGTTTTAATAATACATGACAAAATGATACCAGGAATTCCTTTGAAGTTTCTAAACATTATTTAAAAAAAAAAAAAAAAAAAGACAATGAAGAGAAAGAAACTATTTTCAAACTTAAAAAAACAAACAAAAAAAAGCATATACTAAGTACAGTGAGTACAATGAGATATGAAGTACAGTTTTATTGAGTTACAGAATTAGGTATGCAGATTTAATGGGATCATAGAATCACCAATGTTGGAAAAGACCTCTAAGATCGGATGATCTTAGATCGGATGATCTTAGATCCAACCATCCACCTATCACCAGTATTTCCCACTAAACAATGTCCCTCACTACAATTTCTAAATGTTTCTTGAACACCTCCAGGGACAGTGTCTCCACCACCTGCTTGGGCAGCCTGTTCCAGAATCTGATCAGTTTCTCAGAGAAGTATTTCCTAATGTGCAACCTAAAGCTCCCCTGATGCAACTTGAGGCCATTTCTCCCTAGTCCTATTATGAATTACATGGGAGAAGAGGCCAACCTCCATCTCACCACAACCTCCCCTTAGGAAGTTGTAGTCTGATAAGGTCACCCCTGTGCCTCCTCTTCTCTACGTACAAAACTAGATGTCATTTATACTGAATGTCTGACCTTTAATTTTCAAGGGATTATACTGCTATATCCCTAATTAGTTTCTTACTCCTAGTAGGAAGGTGTAGATCTTCATCCATTAGACTGTGATTTGAATTTGACATAATTCTTTTATGAGCTATTTTCTATACTTTCTGTCTACAATAAACTGTTCTACAAAAATAAGCTTTCTTATGCACATTTTGAACAATTTGATTTGAAAACAAAAAACAAATTTGTTCTTGACAGTGCTAGTAAAAAACAAATCTCATCCCCAAATGAAACTGCTTCTTCAATTCCTGTTTATACAGAACAACACCACAAAATAAAAATGAAAACAAAACAAAACAAAACAACAAACAAGCAAACAAAACACCATTGTTTAGGTATTCTGATATGACAGCTATAGTACAGAGCATAAATTCTCCATACTGACCTAAAAGACAATTACTGTAGCATGTAACAGGACTACAAGTTACAAAATATATTACGAACTCTGTGGAATTCATAAGCTCCACCCTGCCTGAATTTTTTACGGAAGGATAGTATTTTTCAGAGGCTCCTGACTCTCAAGCATGATTCATGATCAAAACTACAATCTGATGGAGACAGATACTGACAGAGAATACTCAGATTGATGTTTTGATTAAATGATTCAAAACAAATGTTTTCCATCAGTTCACAAGTCACATTTTTCAAGCTCACATCAAATTATCTGAAAAGTATTTTGTAGTGATTTTCTCAGTGGACAGTTGCAATTTTCTTACCATTTGTGTATAAGAAAGAACTTCCTTTTCCTTCAAAAAGCACTCCTCCCTACCCACAGTAATGAACATAAGCTAGATGATATTACAGCAGTATGAGTTTGTAAAACCACTGAAAAATCTTTTGAGGTGTAATGTTTCCATCAGATTTTCCTTACCACTGCTGAATCATGACTTAAGAACTTGCCAAAAGCCAGAGTAAGCAAAAAGGCTCATATGTACAGCAATTTGTTCAAGTAAGCCTTTCTAAGACAAAGAATCAAAGCGATCATAACAATGTAAAGCATTAATAATGAAGGTGTTTCATCTCATCCAAGTTGCTTTTTATATGAAAATGTAGGAGACACTCAAAATAAAATTTTAGAAGCTTTAATGTTTGTGTTTGTGTTCTATGTGATGAACAAGATAATACATATCATCATTACTTATTTTGTTCATAGGAATGCAAGAAAATCCACATCAACATTTAATAAGTAAACACTAATATATATGCATAACATATATATACTTTTGTTTCCATTTACATATTAATTACTTTATTCATTTTCAGATTCATCTGTACTACAAATTTAACTTTCATCTTAATTTATGTCCATTAGGGACAAAGTCTTGAAAACTATTTCAGGAAAATCAGCACCTACTCCAGAGTAGATGTAAGTAAAATGACATCACGAAAATAAATCAACTAAATTATTTTAGAAGATTGTGGTTTTGCTATTTCTGTGAAACACTCATTGTATGAGCTAAACTATTAAGGCAAAACTCTATTTACCAACATACCCAGACAGCACCAGCAGTGTCAGTGATAGTAAGCTTATCTTTCTTTAATTTGTTAGAAAATCAGTAGTGTTCTTGATATAGAGGCCTAAAGCTGGTTGGCCTTGAGATCCTATTTCTAGGAAGAAACATAAGACAAATAGAAATATTCTGAAGAAATCAAGAGCCAGTACCAATTTACCTTAAGCAAAGGAAGCACAGTGGAACAGTGTTTCAATAATTCTACAGCTGACTGAGTACATGAAACGCTAATCCAAATCACTGAAAAATAAAGGGAAATATCCAGCTATCAAAGATTTTTTGTGAACTCTGATTTACAGGCTGAAAACTCTCATTCCATTCCCTTGAAAATGCACAATATTACCACGGGTGTACTGAAACCTCTATAGTTCATATTTGATTGTTCTAGGCTTTGCATTTTTATTTTCTGATTTCCAGTGGAGATTCACATTAGGAGAAATAGCAATTCATGTCTTACATTGGAAAGCTGAACTGTAGGACTGTAAAGCATTCTCTAACCTAAATATTTTGAAATTTCATTTAACAATACATGGTTGTGCTCCTCAGTGACCATACCATTAACAGTAACAGCTGGAGAAAGTCTGACAGATCTATAAAATATCCAATTATGAGAGATACAAAAGTCAGATGCAATACAGCATACCCTAGAACTTTGAATGTTTGATACTATTTGGCACAAAGATTGTGATACTACAAGGCGTTATTATCAGACATTTGGAAGAGTGATTTACTACTGCCCCAACAGCATCCCCACACAAAGCTCATTTGCACTTCTTAATTCCATCTCATGATATCTCTGATCATAAGTCACAAATGAGGCAAATAGAAGCTCTGGAGACACTGAACTTGTCGAGATTAGAGGAACTAGAAGCAGATGTGCTGTATGAAATATACAGCAATTTTGCATTTGAATGATTGTGAAACTTTGTTCATTTACAGCCAAGTTTCTGATGCATTTCTTTCTGCCCAAGATTTATGTCCTTATTTGCATGTTGATGTGCTCTGAGTCAGAGCGGAGACTCACTAAGCAGAACTGGAATTACAATCCCTCGAAAATGAAACTATGAAGCGCATTGTACACCTGCTTTTATACTCTACACAGATAATGCTGCAGACTGTGCTCGGAATTTGATTGATTTTATTTACATATTAAATATTCTTTGAGTATGATAATGTGATTAATATGAAGGGCAGTTCACACCCTTTCTAATCTCTTGCTCCCTTTCTCAGTAAGAATCAAGAAATTTAGTCTTGGCTGTTAGATGTGTTATGTAAATACTATAAACACTCTGACAAAGCCAGATTTAAGAGGCCAGATGTCACTTCATGAACAGATATGACACGAAATCTAGTTCTATTAAAAAGGTCTTAACAAGGATATGTGTCTTATGGGAGAGTACAAGATACATGACAAGAAATTTGGATGTTATAGGAAAGTGCTGTTCTGTATTCTTCTGTAGAAAAAATCTGAAGAAATATCAAGTGTTTGACTTCTACATTTGATAAGCAGGGAGAATGGTGGGAGGAAGGGAAGATTATCTTCTGGCTAACTGTAAAATTGGCTTCCAAAACAAATGAATTGCCTCAAATGTCAATCTGATAAATACACTGAAATTACTTCCTAGCTTAAACTTTTCAGTGCTAATTTATTCCCCTCTCTCCTGTCACAGATCAATTGCATGTCTTATTTCTTCCTTATTTAATTAGATTTGGGCTTCTCAGCCTGTACAAAAAAAAAAAAAAAAAAAAAAAAAATGCAAGATAGCCAGAACAGAAGAAGCATTCAGTACTGCTGTATCAGAGTATCAGAGTATGGAGTTTCATTCCTTGACAGATTTTTCTCTCTGTACACTTGTACAGATTGGGAGGTTGTTCTCAAAATGCTGAATTAGTTCTAACAGAAGACAGAGCTGACCAGCAAAGATCCGTAGGCCAGGGATGGGCAATATACTGAGAGGGGATCTAGCCAGGACAGGTTACCCAAACTGACTAAAATGATGTTTTATAGTGTATTACATCATGCTCACCAGTAAAAGCTGGGGAAAAGTAGCAGTTTCATAAATATGTGTATATAATATATATTTTTTAAATCATGGTTAAGGCATTTCTCTTCCAAATCAACAACAATGCATACCAAGGACCTGCTGGACTCCTACTAATGAGAAATAAATTTTTTTATAATTTTCTTTTTACATAATAGAGAATATTTTTTTTACTTTGTTTGCTACCATACATAGCCTTTGCCTTTCTTATTAAACTGCTTTTATCCCAACCTACAATCTTTTTCTCATCTCACTTTCTCACTCTGCCCCACTGGGGAGGAAAGGTGAGACACCAACTGGGTGTGGGGTCTGGAAGCCAGCCAAGGTCAACTCACCACAATACCATAAGAACACAGTGATGGACAAATATTTCCAGACAGTAAAAGATATTCTATGCAAAGATAAAACTGTGGGAATACTAAATCTACAGTCACTTTTGACCAAAAATACTGAAAAGATCTTTTCTTTGTCTGTGATAGAAAAGAAGCCTTATACAGAAAGCAGACATCTGGATTCATGTTCAGCAAGAGTAAACATTTCTGAGCTTGTGGCATATAAAACATCAACCTGAAAGCACAGTCTTGGGAGGCACTTCTAAAACATCCAACTGTTAAAGCAGAGCCAATAGCAGATCAGATAATCAACAGGTAGCATTGTTTTACATTCCACGAGGAAAACAATTCCAACACTGAATATGGAAGATCCATAAGAGTTCTCAGATGTTGTTTTGTGGGTTTTTTTGTTTTCTTTTCCCTTCAGTAAGATCTTAAACAGGATATAATTGGTCCATATGTCTAGGATGTTACTGCCTCTAAGTTTTCTGCTGAACACTGTCATCAAGATACATGCAAACAAAACTTTCAGTCTCTGAAAAACTCTGCTCGTTTACATGCTACCAAGAAGGTAGGTTAGGTACACCAAACAAAACTTCTGAAGGCATTACCAGATAAGAAGCAATGCTAATGATTAGAAAAGCCAACAGCCCAATTTGAAGAATTACATTAGATCTTTTCTTCTGACAGACTACCTTGCTGATGGCAAAGCAGAGTTTTTATAAAAGAAACCATAGTCTAAACCTAAATCAATGCTAGTGAGCCAAAAATGAACTGATGGCCTTACAAAAGGCTGTAACTCTCATGCTTCCTTAATACAACTTTCCAGGTATAATCTTAGTGGGAACAGTTTTGTGAACTACAAGAGAGTGAGCCCCACAGTCATTATGCTTAATGTTCTTTATCTTCATGGCCAAGATGCTCTTATCATGCCTTAGCACTCTTGGAGCAGATTGACAGATATCAGTCCCTCTAGACACACAAACCTTGAATTGCTTGTGGAGGTGTTCCCATTAAGCTTTCCACTGAGTGTACTGAAATACTTGTATCAAGGGTCACCCTATAAATATATTGACATATTTAGCCATGTAATTAATTCACTGAAGAACACTGTTATTTGACAAAGACCCTTTTGGGAAAACTGCTTCAGGCTGTATAACTTTTAAAACAGTGTCTTTTGTACATTTTCTGCCACTGTATGTACCATTTGCTGCTAGTGATTCATATGTACATCAAATAAGATGCCTAAAAGGCTTTTATGTTGACATTGCCAACTTGATTAACCAAGTCATGTTGATTTTTCAATCCTTCAAGTTTTGCTTCGGAAAAAAAATAAAAAATCAAGTTAAATTTTTCGTTGATGGATGCTTGCTCTCCAAATGTCACAGCGACAGCAACCTCTTCACACTCAGCAGCCAGAGTCTCAATCTGAAATGAGAGAAAATTCCCACACTTCATGTATGTTATATCTCATCTTCATTTTTCTGCTTTTTTCACTTTTTAGAACCAATTAATCCAATGATTCAGAAATTCCATCTGGATTTTCTGAAGTGAAGATAGCATTATATTGCCACTGCTAGCAACAGGCTTTTTACAGAGTTTCCAATTCCTGAGGTCTGAATCTTCTTCTGATTAACAGGGGGCTAAATCTAATTTGTTTTACTTTTGATTATGTAATACATGTATGGTTGACCTGATTTCAGCTGGGACAGAGTTGATTGTCTTCATGGAGCCTTGTATGATGCTATGTTTTGGTTTTAGGAGAGAGACAATGCTGATAAGACGCCAGTGTTTATGTTGTTTCTGATCAGTAATATATATATATATATATACAGAGTCAAGGGTGATTCAATTTTTAACACTCAGGTTGGATATTAGGAAAAACTTATATGAGAGAGTGGTCAGGCCCTGGGGCAGGCTGCCCAGGGAGGTGGGATTGTCACTGTCTCCATGGGTGTTCATGAAACATTTAAGTGTGGTACATAGGGATGTGGTTTAGTGAGCAATATTGGTGGTAGGTGGACGATTAGAGTAGATGATCTTGGAAGTCTTTTCCAACCTTAATGATTCTGTGACTCTGTAATCCCACTGGGAGGGAGAGATTCCGAATGAAGGGCTGTGAGGAATTCAGATGCTTGCCAGGTTAAGCCACAATAATATGGCCATAATTTTATACAGACAGAAAAAGCAAGCAGCTAATCTGTGGAAAATGAAATATTTATGACACTAGCATAATGATGTAGTGCAAAAGAATATGGGTTTGGTATGATAGCAGGGAACTTGAGTTGTGGACAGGGGACAGACTGTAGATCACAGGCATTGGGTGATGAGAAAATGTGGACGGACAGATCAACAATCGAAGACTAGAAACAGTTCAACAATGGTCAGTTAAAGAATTACAGACATGGATCTAGGCAAAACCAGTTTTTAACAAAAATAAATAAAAACAGGTATCTAACATAAGTAAAAAAAAAAAGTCATATATAGAAAATTCAGATATAGTATAAGCTTGCTGACAAGAGAAGAAAAAGTGGAGTGTAGTGATTGTTAGCAAGTGAATTAAAAAAATCCCAAATCAGTCTTAGAGTAGGGAAGAAGCTAATGCCATGACTATACTTCTCACAGAGAAGGACTCAGGGTGCTGCCAATTGGCTTTACATCCCCCCCACACATCAGAAAGAAATCACCTTAAAATCAAGAACTCTGGAAATGTGACCATAAAACTAGCTGGTTTTGTTCACTGTGTTTAAAACAAAAAACAAAACAAAACAAAAAAAAACAACAACAACAACAAAAACACTCGTGAGTCCACATCTGAAATGCTGGATTCTCCTCTGGGCACCTCACTGCTACAAAGACATGGACTAGGTCAGACCCTTCCAACTAGTGTGCATTGACAGGACAGGATGCAACAGGCAAAAGAGTAAGAAAAAAGAATTTTACAGTGATGGCAGGGAAATGAGTTTCCCAGAGAAGCTCTGCAGTCTCCATTCTTGGAGATATTAAAAAACTAACTGCACAGGATCCTGAGCATCCTGCTGTAGTTCACTCCTGCTTTGAGCAGGGTAACTGGTCTGAAAGATCTTCAGAGACACATTCCTACCTCAGCCATCCAGTAATTCTGTTTGAATCTAAGATGCTGCGAAAAATGGTAGTGTATATAAACATTTTTAACTTTATTGTTACATTTTTTCCTTCAGTATCACAGAATGGTTTATGTTGGAGAGGATCTCAAAGGTCATCTAGTTCCAAACCCCCTGCCATTGGCAGGGTTGCTAACCCATTAGATCAGGCTGTCCAGGGCACCACTGAACCTGGCCTTGAATGATTCCAGGGATGAGGCATCCACAGCCACTCCGAGCAGCCTGCACTAGCACCTTACCACCCTCAGTATACAGTTTCTTCCAAACATCTAAGTCAAATCTTTCCTCACCTATTTTAAAGCCTATTTCCCCTTGTCGTATCACTATCAGAATATGTCCTGCTTGTAAGGTTGTAAGCACTCTTCGAGCACCGAAAAGCCACAACAAGGTCTCTCCTTAGCCTTCTTTTCTTCAAATTAAACAATCTCTAAATGTATTTAAGCACTAAATAAAGTGGTGCTCAACATTGATTTTAAATTATGGTGCATAAGTCAGCAAACAAATATCAAAAATCTGTCTGACAAAGGAGGAATTGCAACATTTTGCTGGGGCTAAATGAGCCAAGACCCAACTGTTTTTAAATGTATCAAGATGATAAAATTTGTTCCTCATATTGTCACTGAAATAACATCAACTGCAGTGGAAAATACAGGTAGAGTATTTGAGACAGAGAGACTAATCTGATTGTACAGTTTTGGAGTGTTGTTGATGAATTTTCTGAGAATAAAATCAACATTCTTGCAGAAGCAATTTCTGATTCTGCCAGTCAGTTTCATCCCGGATAAAGCCAAGCAGTGTTCAGAATAATTGTTTTTGTTTCTATTAACAAGAAGAATTGGAACTCTGAATTAATTCTTGTGTTTAGTGAAATATTACATGACTACTGCTACTAGCAGTAGCAGGTAAAGACATCAGCTTTGGTTTCTTTCACCGTAGCATTTTTGTCATGTTTCATCAGAAAGAGCACAGAGTCATTGCTCCCCTCTCCTTGTTATAGCTATCATGCTAGTTCTCCATGATGAGGGTCATACTAAGGTCAATCAATATCTGTTACTGCTGGTCCTGACAGCAGAAGCGGTATATCACATCACCTGTCTTTCTGGTAATTCAAGTGGATTGTTCTTGTGACATTTATACTATACATTAAAACTTAAGGTATGACTTTTGTTAAACTGCAACTTTTTCTGGCTCAGAAGCATAGGAATCATCCCTAATTCAACTGACTCTCATACAGCATAGAAAATGTAATTAATCTTTAAGGAAATTAAGAGTCACCTGAAATGACTACTGGTGAATCATGTACTGAATGGGGAACATCCCTAGAGCTGGCCAGCTGGAAAAGAATTCAGAGTAGTATATCAATTCCCAAATTTCTCTGATTTGAACACCTAAATTAAACAATTTTGTCAGTTTAGAATTGCTACTATTTACACAAGTAAATATCCAGAGCTTCTATTTGGTGTCTAACACAGAACAGCCCTAATTATACTTCTAAATTTCCATACCTTTCAAAATAAGTTGGTCCTGAAAAACAGCCCATTTCAAATGACTCCTAATCTTTTGAATTGTGAAAACTAGCACATTCAACAGTATAAGCAATAGAGATTTCATTGTATAGGAACATTATGTAGTATTCCTTCACTGATACAATTAATTTCAGCAGGGACTATTACTTTCAGAAGGTAGATACCTGAGTTGACTGAGCTTAACAAAACAGCACAAGGATTAGAACAGGAGTGTTGAGTCTGAGACTGCCTAAAGTCTTGTTCCTATTTCAGAGAGGATAGTCTTTCCTATTTCTATGTCGTAGTTTGTAATGCCAGAAAGAATACATATTCTGAGTGTAGAACATTTTTTGCACATTTCACATTCATAAAAAGTCATGAATCCACATATTCCATATGTCTCTTACATATAAATAGCACACAAACCCATTGACTTTGGCCTTTTTAAGAGACCATCAAAGAATAACACCAGTTATAAGAAGAAAATCTCCAGTTTCATGCATTTATTTGAAGAATTTCAAAAGTATTTAAAGCCAGTGAATAGCAGTGACTGAAAAGGCAAATTTGCTTTAATATTTTGTTTACAGCATGAACCAGATACTTTGAGACATGTTTATTGAGCACATTTGAGCTGAATATTTGTACAAATTCCTCCTACACACTTGATCCCCAAAAGCTTACTGAACATAAAGACAATTAGGAGACTAATTACATTTTCCTTCTTCTCCTCATCCCTCCTGTATATTTATTGAGCTCAACTTGTCAAAAAATAGTCCAATTAGAAGATGAAAAGAGATCACTAAGCATAGTTCTAAGCAATCCGGTAACAACAACAGTAACAAAACACAGATTCATGAACTGTTCACATCTCACACCTGTAGAAGATAGTTTTCATCTTCTGGCAGTAATGCACTACCCTTTTCACATCTTGACCAGAGGTGACAGCATTATCAAAAATTCATGGTAAATCCTCTAAGTTCTGGATCAGTTACAACCTATGCTGAAGGATCATGCATTTGCATAGACTGTTCAGTTTGGGACACTCTGAGTACTGTTTATAACTTCAGAGATATTAAATGAGATACATTCTTATGTCAAATGAACTAATGAAAAACTGAAGGGACACCTCTCCCACAGAAATTTATTGAACATGCCTTGGTACAAGTCTCTTGCACATCTCTAAAAGGGATTCAAAGTGCTAAGTCCCATCTGGAAACAGACAGTCTCAGAAAATATGCTGAGTTTCTTGGAAATTATGCAAATAATTTCATAGAATCATAGAATCACATAATCAGAGGTTTTGGATGTGACCTCTGGAGATCATCTAGTCCAATCCCCATGCTAAAAACTGATTCTCTACAATAAGTTAAGCATGAAAGCATCCAGGCAGTTATTGAATATCTCCAGAGAAGGTGACTTCACAACTTTCCTGGGCAGCTTGTCCCAGTGCTCTGTCATTCTCACAGTAAAGTTCATAACTTTCTGCTCTCTAGTGGCTTTTTAGGAAATGTCCCATCTGGTTAAGCATGTTTCCCACACTTGTGCATGTAGACCCTGAGAACTTTTCAGATAAGGATTCTGTTGGAACTACATGATCCTTGAGGTCCCTTCCAACCCGGGTAATTCTGTGATTCTGTGATTCTGTGATTCTGTGATTCTGTAATCCTGCCTGCAGCTGCCACTTTTGTGACATAACATTTTGGGGACTCTTTGCTTGTCAAGTTTGCAGCATCAAGCCCATGAAAAGTGTTCCAAGGAAAAAAGTAATGATTCTTAATAAGTTATAATCTGAAATCTGTTACAATCTGAAATCAAAATTAAAAATACTGAAACATTTTTAATAGGGCAGAGAAAAAGACATGATCTATTTCCTCTTGGGAGCACACTTTAACTATAAATTTTCAATGGCTAAACTGCAGTTTTCTGACACAGTACTGACAGACACGATTGGGCAGATTTTGTAGCACTTTTCAATATTTCAATGGCAAATGAACTTTACTGAATCTTATTTACTACTCAAAACATCATGGAAGGCCCAAATGAATACAAAAAAAGTACAAGTGTTCCCCATAACATGTTTACTAATACTGAAAGACAGATAACTTTTTCTAATCCAAGAGACAAGATGTTTTGGAGTGTAAATTTCTACACAGAGTGAATACTGCAAACAGAAAAGAGAATGAAAGGGAATAAAAGATTTATTCCCTTTGGGAATATTTATGAATCATAGTACAATAAAAAGGAATTCGTTTAGCACATGTGCAGAAAAATGCCACTTAGTATGCAAATTCAGTCTATGCAGCATTAACTTATCTGTGTTATTCAAAAACACTTCAGCTGAAGCCCCCCAGGTACATAATCTGGAGGTGTAGATTTATGAGTTTCCTATCACTCATATAAAAAGAAGTAATTAATTAAAATGGGAGAGATCAGGAACAAGAAAAATCAAATCCATGAACAAATTATTTTCCATATAAACTGTCTTAATATAGCTTTATTTATGCAGACTTTCTAATTACCATAGCAAATTGAAATTTCTGAGCTAATACTAACATTCCAAGTAAAACAGAGTGTGACTATCAAATTAACATTTAATTGTAGCTACCAGTTACCCTCTCAAGTGTCTGAGCACATAAACCTCCTTTTACTTGCCAAAGCATCGAAGTTCCGAAGTTTTACAACAGGCATTTTATTATTATTATTAATGTATTTATTTTTTCTTGAATACAAATTAAGTCAAGCTTAGAGAGAAAGGAAATCTTTCTTTTTTTCTGCTAATTAACAGTTCAGGGACTCTCCAGATGTTTGGTCTTCTCTTGTCTTTGGGGTTTAAAGGTATTTAATTTTCTTCCACAGGATTATTCTGTTCCTTCACAAAGAGTTGCAAACGAAATTTTAAGTTCTTGTCTTTTTTGTATAACATAATATACGTCAACACTAACTGAAACAATTTTGTTCCATAATACTTAATTTTGCTCCTTTTTGATTGTAAATTTGTAGTATTTTTATTTGAGAATACAAATCTTAGTTAGAATTGATTTTAATTTCTTTAAAAAAAAAAAACAACACAAAAACAAACCTCAGTTATTCAAACATAAGTACATGTAAAGCCCAGAATTCAGGTCCCTAAGGAAAAAGACTTAAAACCATGAGATGTGAAAATTCAAAAATGTACTTTGTTTATCCTAAAGATTTCAGTGGGTTATATTTCAGAATTTTCTCTGCAACTATAAGGAAAATCAAAAATTCCATAAACTTATTAAGTATGAACTGAGAACATGTATAAGCCAGGAACTATCACAGAATCACAAAATCACAGAATGGCCCAGGAGGGGTTAGGAGGATTTCATAACAAACCGAACATTATGAAGCAGTAACTGAAACAAATATGATTTTATTTCCTAAAATACTGCATTTCACTGACTTTATTAACTGGCATTTTCATTATTTTAATTTATATAAAATATTTTATAAATTAGTGCTTAAAACAATTTTTGTTTGTTTATTATACTAATATATTATATTCTTATATATCTTATAGATACATTTAGATTGTTTTGATTTCAGTAATTTTCACTGTGATTAATAACATCAGCGGTTGAATCAATACACTTGAAACTAGCAGTGAAAAGGATCACATGAGGCAAAAGTAGAATTTAAGTATTTACTCCTGGCAATACCATGGCTGACTAATATTAGTATTTCTCAGGTGCACAAAATGTCTGTATACTACTCAGCTGCTGAACAGTTGTCACAGGCCTGTACTTCAGAAGACATGCACAGAGTTCCATTCAGCACAACACTGAGGACAATGTGGCCAGCGTTTAATTTCAAAGCTGTGCCATGAATAGCAGGCAAGTGGTTCAACCCCCTTCTCTTTGAGAAGATTCACATCCATAGCTCTGATCAGCAGAAGGAAAGCTCAGGCTATTCAAGTATCTTCCATACATCCTGTCTTTATGCCAAGTATAGCTGTTGGTTGATTTCTAGGGATTCTGTCCAGAGTGACCTCATGCTTTGCATGGGTTTGATAGATCAAAAAATCATCAAGCATAGGAACTCGATTCACATATAACCTACAAATCCTAGAAAAAGTAACAAAGTGAAAAATGCATAATGCTTTTTTCTAGTTTTTCCTAGCTTCATTTTTTTCTTTTTTACATTACAAATTGAATAAAAACATTTATCAGCTTGTAAATCATATCATGGAATTTATTCTTGTGGCTCTAGATCTCTTAAAATAAATAAAAATAAATAAAAATAATAATGGAAAAGCCCTACATAATTGTTGAAGATGCATATTACTAAAAATAAGAACTTCAGGACTCTGTGGGTCCCTCTTTGTTGTTCCAAGATGTACATTTCCATGCTGCAATGTAATGTAAAATGATAGAAGAATGGAAGCAAGCGGTAATTACTGTTCTCATTAAATAAGTAATTGGAAATTCATTAATAATTACTCATCCATTTCACACTGTACCTCCAGCAGGATAATTACAAGAAAAGTAAATTACTAGAATGCCTCTCTTATCATCAAGAATATTATTTGTTGACAGTGTTTATTGCTATCAAAACTTCCTTCATTAAGAAACTACAGCACTAGTGACAAATTATATTTATGCTGTTATTGATCACATTTAACAATGAGAACAGTAATTTTATTAGAGTTAATTACAGCTTTTGCTGTGACTTATAATGCATTTAGATGGTGTTTCACAAACTTATACTTAAATATCTTCTACAGGATTTTTGTATCACACAAATTCAGTAATATCTAACATACTCTACCCACTGTCTATACCAAAGAACTCATCTTCAGATGAAGGAAGATAAGAATAAGCACAGAATGATAATTCAGGTAAAAGCTGATCTGAGGAATAAGTTGAAAAACTAATGTCTTTCTTGTATTGGATGGCCCAAAGTTGGAGAGCATACTGAAATGTAGTATCAGTGGTTCTGATTAAATGGGAATAACCACTACTCGACTTCACTCTTGCTGTTCTGTATCTCTTTTTTTGTATGCTGGAAGGGCACATAGCTTCTTGTACACCACAGCTCTTGTGTTTGTTTCCTACAAAAAGCTATCCATTCTATGTCCCCTATTCATAAATCTTCTTATGTTACTGTCTGTTACGTTAGACTGACATGAAAATATCAGTTGTTGACAAATTCCTCTTGAGTGTTACATATCATGGAATCATAGAATCACGGAATTTCCCATCTTTTGAATAAGAAATTCAGCTCCTTTCTATTTTATATAAGCTAACAAACAGATACACAACCCCTTCCATATTTCAATTCTAATCTGTATTTAGTTATGTCTTTCTTTGAATTCAGGTGTAAGTGTCAGAAAAAAACAGGGCAAAGTGACCCTAATTTTCAGGACAAAAACATGTAACATCATTGCTTATAAATGTCATACAACTATCGACTCGCTTTTAGGTGATTAAAGTAGAAAGAAGATTGGCTAATAAGGAGCTTTTTTTTTAATATATATCTTCACATAAAAGCCACATGTTCAGAAGTCACAAAGTAGAATGTCAACTGCTTTTGTCAGTAAAAATCACCATGACATAACAGGTTTTGTCTAAGTCTAATTATGCACAAAAATACTTGTCATAGCTTCATGGAAAATCTTAAAATTGTTCAATCTCATAGAGCACTTTTCTTCTGTAGTATTTATCACATCGGTTGTTATGCAACAGTAATTTTCAAGTGTACCCTGTAGTTACTATTTTGTCCACTGTCACTTTACAGAGTTTAAAATTATGCTGTAAATAGCAGATTAAACTCTATGATGTTGATGGATGCAAAATGGTGCCCGAGGGACATGAAAAAAAAAAAAAAAAATAGCAATCCTAAAATGCATGTAGGCTGATGGATTCTTAGTTATTACCACTAAGAAAAATTCTTTGAGCTGTAATGGACAATCTAAGAAAATGATCACCAGTTGTCAAATAGAGAAGCAAAATGTTAGAAATTAGTAGAAAAGTAAGAGAAAACAAAATGATTCTAGCATTTAATTCTGTAGTGCATCTGCATCTTGTATACTAATGTAGTCCTAATTCTCACATCTCTATACAGAATGCCTAGAAAATTCATGAAGAAAAGTAGTAAACATCTTTGAAAATAAGTGTGGTGTGTTGACCTCATTCTTCCCCCAGCGAAATGAAGGAGGAAAAGAGCAAAAGCTGGAAACCCATAGGCTATGACAATTTAACAAGAGAAGCAAAGCTGTGTGCTCATGCAAAGTAAAATAAGGAATTAATTCACTATTTGCTGCTAGCAAGCAAGTGTGTAGCCACTTCCAGGAAAGAAGGACCTCAGCACAGGTAACAGTTACTTGAGAAGACAAATGTCATTCATGCATCCTCCTCTTTCTCACAGATTTTATTGGTAAGCGTGACATCATACAGTGTGGAATATTTCACAGTATTACAGAATTGCGGGGGTTGGAAGGGATCTCTAGAGACTGAGTCAAATTCCTCTGCTTAGGCAGGCTCCCTGCAGTAGGTCATACAGGAAAGCGTCTAGACAGGTCTTGAATATCTCCAGAGGAGACTATACAGCCTCCCTTGTTGGTTGGCATCATTGATCCAGATTATGCACCCTCCCATCTTCTTCCTCACTCACAGCCTACTTGCTGCAGGGGCAGAGAAGGAAACCAAACAAAAAACAACAACAACAAAAAAAAACCCTTTATTGCTGTGCAAGCGCTGCTCATGGTCTGATAGATGTGGTAGGACAGTCCAGTCAAAATTGGCAGTGTGTTCAATGGTCTTCAAACTGTCTTGGGACCTGACGTTACTGTGTTGAAAGAGGAAGGTTGGCTTCTTCTTTGGCCTCATTCTGGAAGTTCTAAGCCTTACATTTAGTTGGTGTTGTGGTCAGAGTTGATGGTTTATCTGGGTTCCAGGAAACTGAGGATCATCCCTCCTGTCCACATCTATTTACCTGCTGAAGGCTGCTTCTTGAGATTTTTACTTGATGGATAATTCACATGATGCCTTTTTGACTCATGAGGTAACACCACATCATGTCACCAGTAATGACACAATCCAGGAAACTGTCACCATCAGCCTTGTTTTGATTCAACATCTCCTGACAAACTTGCATCTCGAGTTCTTTCTGTTTCTGTCCGAGCATTTTTGGGATCTCCCTGGTTCAAACTTTGCAATATTCTAATGTTGCCATCATTGTTTCCAGTGGATTGAAGCCAATATTAAGCTCCGTGAACAATCTGGTCACAATCTGTTGATTACATGAATGAGCTAACTGAGATTCTCTTCCTTTTGTGGTTTTGACAGCTACACATGGCTGTCCGGTACACGCCCTTTCCTTTGTATCTCTGTCACCACTGTGGAAATGCACCACCCACCACCTCACTGTGCTCAAATCCACTCTTTGTTCTCCATAAACTTTCATCATACATTGATGAATGTCAATGAGTGCAATTTTTTCTACATGGAGAAAAGTGATATACTTTTGCTTCCTACACAGTTCCATGTTAGATGCCATTTTGTCAGGCTGCACCTCTGCTGCCATCTGTCACACAGCAACAAAAGTAATGGAACATTGTTGGGAAGGTTCAACGTCTACTGCCATTCCACCAACAACCACCTCTGACATCATGGGCCAGGATAATAAAAACTTTTGTATCAGCCCTCTTATTTATTATGATCAATGGAAGACCTTTTCAAAAGGTTATATTAGAAACCTTTCCAAAGTGCAGTCAACAGATTTTACCTAAACTCTGTATTTGTCATTTTGAAAGGGCTGCGTTTGTATCTGGCTGTATTGAGATGCATGTTATTGGGGAGGCCACAGATAATAGCTCAAAATTACCTGTCAGATTTCTATGTTCAGCGCTGTTTTCTACTCTGGCAGTTTGCATGCTTCTGCAAAATTTATGGGTGGAACTTTTATATTTCATTCCAAGTTATTGATGGAAATGTTGAAAACACTAGTCCTATTATTAACATCAATAAAATGTAATTAAGATAGCTCCTTTAATGATCTTCCTCCGTACACAACAGCTTTCTTATAATTCAGAATCAACTTAGGGTGTACTTTTGTGGTTCTGGATAACGATATTCATTTAATCAACATCCCAGTAATGCTACATTTTACAAAACTCTAACTACATTACATCTATGAAATTTCAATCAAATATGTACACCTGCTGAAGCATGAAATAGCGGGACCTAATTTCTGTAACATCATGTGGGCTGGCATTAATAACTATTTCACCATTTTAATGTCTGTCTTAGCAATTGTAACAGTTAAATATTTTATCCAATAACTGTCTCCTGGAGGTGTTTCATGTGGAAATATAGCTCAGGCTTTCTTCTTCCTTTGTAGGTGACAGTCCTGACTATTAGATGACCGTTAGGTTCTGTACTATCAGATCATTATCTTTTGCACCATGGCATAGTTCTGTGATGAATGGAGACCATGTGCAGATTGCCACCCAAAAGGCAGGTTTGATTTTATCCCCTCCCAGTGCTACAAGAGAAATGAATCAGTTTGCTGTTTCCCTGGTGTTCTCACTATAGCTATTACTCAAAGCAGAAAAGTACCACTGCTCCTGCCACAAAAAGTGAATAATGAGCTTTGTGCCATCATCATCTACCTGTGGCTGAGCAGTTACCTTCCTGCATTGTTATCAAGCAGGACTCATCTGGGACTTGTCCCTGTGCTTGGTTTGTAGTGGCTGTCTCAGGACAGCACTTTAATAAGCAAGATGACTTCATGCTAATCTCTGTTCAAAGTGTTGGTAGTGTGGATCTCCTTCTCAAGAGCCTCAGAATTTCTACAGATGGACTCATTATTTTGGGATGTGGGGCTCTGTAGGACTATCTCCTTAAAAGCTAGACATTCCAGAGATAAAGTTGGGAGTTCAAAGTCCTGTGTTGGATCTTGCACGGTGAGCCTTAGCAGTTCTTCCCCTTCATAAAACAAGAAGTGCCTAAGTAAAGCTATGCTTGGATCAGGAGCAATTTAGTGCCAGAAGTACTCTGCATCCTCCTAACAAGCACTTATAAATCAGTGCCTCCACTAACGTAATCTCTTTCAGTTCTTACAAGAAAAATGAGTTAATTCAGCAAAAGCTGTTTTGGCAGTACCACTGTTTGTATAACAGAAGCTTCTGCTGTCAATCAAAAATCATGTTCTTGATGACAATCACTGTGTTGGCAAAAGCCAGTGTAACAGACGCAAAATAAATTGCTTGCACTTTGAAGTGACTTTGACAACCACAAATAGTTGGACCCTAAATCTCTACATCTCTATTGAAATAGGACAAGCTTGAAAGACATCTAAACATGTTTGAAATTTTTACATGGTACCTCATGACAGGACAAAGAAAAACTGAGACTATTACATTTTCATTTTAATATTGCATTTGAATACTCCAGTAGATTTTCCACAATTGATTTTCAGCTTCAGCTCAACAGGCAATTCTACCTGCGTGATAGAGCCAGGGTTTCATTTATCTACTACCCTGCAGCATTCAATGCTGATACAGCTGGTGATTTGCAACTATGAAAAATGTAAGTAAAATGGTACACAATAAATAATAGTACCAAATGATAAGCAATAAAGAGTTAGATCCCAAGTGTCTCTTTCTGAACTGCAGAATTCATACGTTGGCTCTTTAGTGTTCTCTTGAATTTAGGAAATCTTCTGTTCATTCTTATCACTCCAAAATACTCTGGAGTTAAAAATTATTAGACCCGTAGAAATTTTACATCACATAGAAATTATTGACTGCTTTTTCTTCAAAGATTTTCTTCTAACCTCTGTTTTTATTATCACTTATTCCTTGCTATTTCATGGACATAGAGTGTGTTACACAGAGAGGAACAGACCATGAAGACAGCACTTGCTTTACTGAATCTATAAAAGTAAAGGAGGAAAGAACGTGATGTATCACATAAGTCCAACGAACTATATAAGCAGAACACATCAAGCCAGCACATTTTCTTTACTACTGGAAAAAAGACTGTGAGCAAGCAGCTGGTATACATTAAAGGATAAACACTTTACTGGTGTATAGTAATATGTACACATTCCATGGCATTACCACTTTACGATGTGATCAAACAAAATGTCACAAGCAAAGAAGAGATGAGCTAGTTTGGTACTTGTCCAGAAGACCTCCAAGGAGCCCATAGCTACTGTGTGAAGTGATGTTAGCAATTCATGGGATGGTATTCTTCCATGAACAAGCAACCAACTGTGATTAAAGAGGTGACTGCAAATTGTTTTCAGTATGTAAAAAAAAAAAAAAAAAAAAAAAAAGTTGGTTTCTGAGAACTTCTTCAATGCAAGAAGCACTGACTTTGCTACTTATTTTCCACTTATGTAAATTTTAATGCTTTTCCAAGGAGGATGTGGTAGACTTTAGTGTTATATAAATTCTGATCAAGCTGTTGATGTGCAACAGGACAGACCAAATCAAAATCATTCAAAACTAAGAGTGGTATCCGGTGGTATTACTCTAGTAAATCTAATTTAAGCAATTTTTTTGTTGATACACAATAGAATCACTTTTTGTAAGTAATAGAATAATGAAGGGCTGAGTGGCAGGTTACCATCTGAAATAAATTTTTAAAAACATGGAATAAAAAGGGGAGCAATAGGCCAGTAGGTAGACTGTACTCATTTTGTGTTGTAATGTTTCTGATTAAAATGAGCTGCTTTCAGAACATTTTCTTCAGTCAAAAAATGTATATTTGACCATCCAGAAATTGTTTTCTTTGGGGGGTGGCTGGATTCATGAAAAATGTTACCAATCTTTTTTTCCAAATTGTATTTTTAAAGATAGTTATGATGATTTCAGTCTTTTGCACAATTACCCAATAGCCAACATATTCATCCAGTATATGCAAGGTCAAGATTCACAATTTTCCCTTGCTTCACAACATCTGGCCCACTGTTCCTATCAATACTTTTACTCCTGCTTTTTGGAACATTCTGCATAGGATCTTATTCATTTACTCCAAGTACAAAATGAAATGATGTCAATAGCAATTATACATAACCTAGAGCAGGAAAAAGATAATGCTCAATCAGTTAGGTGAAACTCTGAAGTCACTAGATGCAAGATTTCATGTAACATTTTTCCACAGAAGTAAATAGTGGGACTTCTAGAAAGAAGGACAGTTCATATTGAAGTATGAACAAGATGCAGTTCGTCCTACTAGATTTAATTATATGATGGAAATACAAGATATAGTTCACCAAAATATTGTCTAAATACATATGTCAACATATAATCTGTGATCTTAAGGCACAGTTCAAGTAAAAGGAGATTTAAAGGGCATTAAAACCAATACAGAAAATGTTATCAATATTGTGATTCTCAGCTAATTAAAGTAGACAAATAGTTTTATTCTGTCTTCTTTTTTTTTTAATTCATCCCAAAAATAATAAAAACAATAAAAAAAACCATTGCATTCTAACTGAAATTTGTTAACCTTTACATTTCAGCTAAAAAAAAGAGAGAGAAGAGACAGATACAGAGTGAAAATCTCAGATCACATATTTGATTATAAAACTAAAAATACATCTCATCAATCACTGTACTTTATAGTCATTTATCTAAACACAGTATTATCATGTCATTTGCACCAGTTAATTCTGCATTATTTTGGTTTGCAGATCTACTGCTTTGAATCAGTTTGCAAAGCTACTATGGATGAAATTCTCATTATTCTTTAATGCTTCATTGCTAATTGCTATGGATTTACTTTTCACACTGAAATTAGAATAAAACAGATGAACATAATCTCAGCGTTTTAATGATGTGGATTTATTTCCTTTTACTTTCTTCTGCAAATTGTAAGTCATGAGAATAATATGATGTAGTGCTTTTTATGCCTAGTGAAAGTAAATGACAGCTTGTTAAAGCACTTTGATGTAAGCTGCATTTGAATTAGGATATATATATATATATGTATATATATATACATATAAAAATTCACTGACATAAGAAAGAAAAAGGCTGGATTCCATCATATATATTAGCTATTTGAAAGATAAATCACATATTTTTTCATTAAATTGTATTTCTTAATGTATATTAAATGAAATAAGTAGTCTGTTTAAAAGCAGCTTTACAGAATAAACCATGGGGCTGACAAGAAGCTTGTTGATCATGGTGAGCACATTTCACCTTGTATTTGTGGTTCCGGTAAAGATAAAAATATCTGAGTTTGATGATATGTTTTGATGTCTGTGCTATCAAAAAGAATCTTTTAACTTACTTTTGATTATATGGTAGCTGAGCTGTCTATTGGTAATAGGTTTAACAGTACTTTTTGACAGTGTTATGTAACCACCTCATTTGTTCAGGACATATTCACAAACTAAAGACCTTTCCTCCTTGTTCCAGCTTGTTTATTCTCATTTAATCACAGTTTTCCTCTCCACAAATTGCATTTTTTTCCTGTCTTTTTTTCCTGCCTTTTTATTAACATGAAGTAAACATCTCAGTTCTTTTATTCAGTTTCTTCTTACAGATATCACTTCTGACATTCTGCCACTGAGTACATTTAATGTTGGATTTCCTCTTGTTTTTAATAACATACTTTGTTTATAATATTAAAAATCATTACTGCTGGTATGCCACAAAATTCAGGGGATTTTTTTTCATACAGTCTTCTATTTGTGTTATCTCAGTAGAAATTCTGATCATAGGGCATAACCTTTTGTAACATTTGATCACACACTAATTGATCTTCCTTCTATGACTTGATGACAAACCCTTTTATAACAGGTAAAAGAGAATAGATTTGTCCTAATTCTGTGGGGAAAAAGAAAAATTAAAAAAAAAAAAAAAAATCATTGCAGGTAGTAATTAATTTGCCCTGAAATTTTATTTGTTTTTGAAATCCTTTTTCCCTTAAATATTCAAAATAAATAATTTTTTTTAAAGATATCATTTCAAGTACAGATGTTCATATCAATTTAGAAGATTCACTTGCTCTTGTGAATCTTCTAACTCAGAATACTGAACACTTATGAATGGTTTCATTTACTTAATCACTGCTGCTTATCTCAGATGTTTGATTCTTTGCTACAACAGCATTGTCCTGGCTGATTCTTTTATCTTGCATATTGATTAGTAAGTGCTTTCTAGTTACTCTTCAATCATTCAGAGACAGCAGATTTTTCAAATGCAACTGAGTGAATTGAGTAGGAAATTTCATCACAAACCCTTGTTACAAAAATATCTAATTACCTATGTTTCAAGTTTCCCTTCTGAACTGAGCTCCAAACTTACAAGTTCTTGATCAATATGTATGAAAAGGCTTGTAGTCTCACTGAGAACAATTCTTGACTACTATCCCCATCTTTGAAAGAAACCCAACCCTAGGCAGAGATGTAGCTCTCTACGTTACACTATCAGTAGCTTTAAATAAAGGGTAAAAATGAGTTGATAACTTGATTCTATACACTGTTGCTCTGTGTGGGGTATCTCATAGCAGATGAAATTCTGAACTCTCAGTTGCTGTCTTCTGTTCTTTGAAACAACTATTTACTTCTTTTTCCCTGATTACTCTATTTCATGATCTTCTGCTCGGTTCTAGAGCAAGCTACCCCATCTGTTACCATACAAAAAAATACTGTTACAAGCTTTGGAATAAAAGTTTTTTATACGTGCATCACCCTATCCCATCTGCACCATTCACACTTTGAGAAACTGTTCCTGTTCCTTAGATGTTTTACTCTGCAAGCAATTTCTCCTCATCCTGTCACTGTCTGCCCTTCTGAAAAATCCCTCCCCAGCTTTCCTGTAGGCCCCCTTGGGGTAATGGAAGGTCTCTATGAGGTCTCCTTGGAGCTTTCTCTTCTCCAGTTTGAAGATCCCTAGCTCCTTCAGCCAGTCCTAACAGGAGAGGTGCTCCAGGCCTCTGATCATTTTTGTGGCCCTCCTCTGGACCTGCTCCAGCAACTTCATGTCCTTCTTGTGTTGAAGGCTCAAGAACTGGACATAATACTCCTGATAGGGTCTCACAAGGGCAGAGTAGAGGGGCAGAATCACTTCCCTCGACCTGCTGCTCACTTCTCCTGATGCAACCCAGCATATGGGTGGCCTTCTAGGCTGCAAGTGCACACTGCTGGCACATGTTGAATCTTTCATCAATGAATGCTCCTAAATATTTCTCCTTAGGACTACTCTCAAGTCATTCTTCACCCCAGCCCAGACACAGGACCTTGCACTTGGCCTGTTGAACTTCATGAGGTTGGCATGGGTCCTCCTTTCAAGCCTGTCCAGGCACTCTAGTGTGTTAACGCATCACCAAGCTCATGTCATTACATTTTAAAAAAGTCCTTTCATCCTTGTCCTTTTGAGGACAGCATCCTTATCACAGCAACTTTCGGCCTTAATCAATGAAGAATAACCACTAATTTCCCCCAAAACTAATGTGTGCCAATGCACTTTTTGGAGCTGAGAACAGTCTTTGAGGAGTTTTAGAATTCCATGTCATGTTCAGTTTTTCAAATACATTGACACCATATATTTTCCCTTTCATAACAAGTTACCCTCAAGAACTGCCACATGATAACTTCGCCTCTAGAAAATTCAGATCTTTCTTGAGTCTAAATGAAATTTCAGAGATGACGTTTGATATGACAGCTCATAGAGAACTATCAAGGCAAATTCAGTTGACTACTAACACCAGTAATGTGGTGTAGAGAACATGTTACAAAGAAGGAGGAAATGAAAAATACAGCTCTTGTTTGTAGAGGAATTATGTGTCACCATTAATTAGTAACTGTGAATTAGCTGTTGGGTTTTTTTTTAACCATTTAGAAAATACGAGATGAATCACACTTTGGCAAAGCTGATCTTCCTTTGGGTACAGAGGATCAAAAAGTAATGAACCTTCCATCTAGCTCTCAGGTAGGGAAATGTGACTGAGGTGAGGGCACCTTTAATAAAGTTTCTCTAAAATAAAATAATAATAACAATGTTATTAGGTTTTGTTGTTTTTGTTGTTCCCTTTTCACTTTTTCATTATCTGTCATCTATTCTCTAAAACTGCTTGTGAGAGAATTTATCTCACCCAGCCTTTCCTACATAAGGCATAGAATCTAGCATAAGTGATCATTCATAAAATGGGGAAAAGAAAGATCTCTGGCAGATGGAATGGATGCTTACCTCAAGAGAGGTAAGAACCTTGTGCAGATGGGACTTACGAAGGAATCTAAACCCCACTAATCATATCATGGCTATACATTTGTTATCTGTGTCTATAAGATACACCTAGCACAGGTGCTCACCAACTATGTTTATTTTCTAGTTTTCTAAGAGAACTATAAACCCACAATATATAAATGTTGTACAGTTGTAATGAGAATTTTTTTCCTGTCTGATGAGCTTAAACTTTCCACATCATTAAATTAGAATGAAAATATATATGTTTGCACCACAATTTGCTGATTCTTTTCCAAAACATTGGTTTAGATTTTGCGTGGCAGAAGGTAGCTAAGTATTTTTCTGCTGAATATAATTGAATAGGAATCATTGTTGTAACTAAATCTGCCTGCTCCAACATCTCTAGCTCAAAAGAGACAACTCATTAAGGATTCACTTTTAAGAATTTTTCAAACCTTGTTTTTTAAGTAATGATGGACTCTTTCAGTCATTTGTATTTAAGGCCAAATCTTCAAATATGTCTGTATCTTGACATTCACATGCTTAAGTATATGTTACTTTCAAATAACTTTCATTTGCTAGAACAAATTTCCACTTGAAATTTGGTTACTGTATATTTTTACCTCACTGTTTACACATCTGAGAGCTTTCAACAAGCAGCTGATGTTTCTGAACCTTCCAGTGTATAACATCGGGATCACGCATTAATGACCCCTTGCAAATTTTCTGGTATTTAAAAGATTATTACTAACAGTGATGCAGAATTATAGCCTTCTGCCAGGATCTTTCATGCTTGTCTGTGGTATGATAAAAAAAAAAAAAATAAAACTTCACTTTTGTTAGTATGATGTTAATCTGTATTGTTGTTTTTATGTTGGCACGACAGATTAAAGGCTGCTGATAAGGTTAACATGGGTTTAGCACTATGTGTAAAAAGACATATAGAATAAAAGCAGATAAAATATCTCCACTTGTCAGCTGCTGCAAATCACTCTTCACCTGTTTCTCACACCCTTTTTGACTTAAAAAAAAAAAAAAAAATTCAAAAAATGCCCTTCATTTTATTTTCACTCTGAGATTTTTTTCATCCATCCCATCACATTCATGACCCATCAGTCAAGACTTCCAGTTACAGAAGACATACAGTAATGCAGCTGAAAAAGCTGCTGCAATGACAGATAAAATTAACGTCAAGAAACTTACAGTCATCCAAGGAAAAAAAAAAAAAAAAGTCATTGATCTTTTTTTTTTTTTTATTCATTCCATAGAGACATCTATCTTGGTTTTTGATCTTGAAGTTTAGAGGATTAAAAATAACAAGGGAAAATGCCTTTATCTTTCTGCCTCTTAACTCATTATTTAAGATAATGCAACTATTTCTTCCACAGAGGTTACTATCTGTAGTTCAGTTCTTGTTAACTACAGTTGCTGCGGTGTATTGAATGGAATTTTCAAGAAAATAATTAACAGCCTTATTTAATCTGCACTAGTCTGCCAGTCTGACAAGCCCAGGAAAATATTTGGTAATTACTGAAGTTATTTATATCAATTATACTAACCTTTACATCATCAAAATGTTTAAATCCTAAAGCCAACATATCCTGCTTACCTTGAAGTCCCACTGAAGCCTGTCACACCTAAAGTGCAGGAGAACGTTTCCGCAGAAGTGCAATAAAAAAGAATCCAGAATGGAAAGGAAACATTTACTCGCTCACCCGAAAAAACTGCTATGCTATGGGGCACGGAAGCACTCAGTGACAGCTTTTAAAACGAAGAACTGTCTTGAGGAATAATTCAAAATGTTATTTAGATGAAAGCTGTCAATAAAATACACCCTGGATAGCCAAGATTGATAATAAAGTGAAGTTCACAGCATCTTTAAAACAAAAATCTCCATAAGAACTGAAATAATAAGCCTGATTACTATGTAAAATTTTAGAAAATATCAGAATAAATATCTTAGGATTTATATTAAAATAAAACAGAATTCTTTCAAGTTCAAACTTTAATGAATCAAACAGTAGATTCACAGAATCACATGCACACCTACCACACAACAGAAACATAAGATTTTTTTCTTAGATAGTTCAGTCAAAAAATGGAATAGGATCTTCCAGTGAAATTGTTTTAACATCTTCAAGACACCGTTGATGATTAGATGTTGGTTTTATACCTCGGAGAGGATAATAGAGGAATGTGAATTGACTGTTCTGGTAACTGTCAATTCTAAAGATATGTGAACTTTCGTTAGAGAAAGGAAAATAAAATCTAGAAGAGGATGACTACAGAATGCTCACGTGTGGTTGTAATCAGTAATAATAATGCTTATTTATTCCAAAAATATTGCACTTGTTTGCATTGCATCTGTATAGTTATGACAAAATACTTTGAATAAAATTATTCTTTGAAGAGAATAATTGGGAAATATCATTACTATTCTCATTACTATTCAATATTATATCAGCAAATTCTAGAAAAAAATATAGAAACCAGATTTAATAAAATATCAGTTGAACAAAAGAATATATGTATGTAAGAGCTCAACTACTGCCATAACATGTATCCTTTTTAAGAAAGAAAATACCAAACATCTTCTCTCATTCTTCTTTCTTTAGAAATATTGAATATGTTTTGTTAACAGCAGTGTCTTGGGGATACACGAGCAATTGCCAGATAGATATGCAAGACATATCTTGTAACAGAAGACATTTATTTTACCACACCATTCTGAATTGCAGTTTGACCATAAAAATATTAAATCTGAACATATGTGTACATATTGACTTACATACTTGCAATAAATGAATTTTTTCACCTACTAGCTTGAAACTAATTCTAATTTCAAAAGATGACAGGCACACTCAACAATTGCCTACTAGATTAGAGGAATGCACTTACTGATATACATACTGATATACCAGGTATATCTTAGAAATGAAACTTTTCCATCAGGCAGTTTCTAGCAGAATCCATTTTTTTCCATTTTTTCTAGAACTAGTACCCTAGACCCTCTCTAGAAATTTTGGTACACATGCAACACTTCCTGGCCATTCAGGAAACAATCATTTGTACTTCAAATAAAATAAGCTATAAAGAAATTAATACATAAATAAGATTTATAATTAGAGCAGAAGAGAAAGATATTTACCTGGTTTATACACAGTGAATATAATAAGCATTCCTTCTTTAGCTGTATATAACTTTTCTTGTAGTGTATTACTGAATCTCAAGCTCAAGGGAGCCCAAATGATAGACAGTGTGTTAATGGCCTTTTAATACAATGTATTCTAGATTCATGTTATTGGGGTAATGGGTCCCACTGGGATCAGCCGAATCTGATCATGTGATATTGCCTGCTCTTCCCTGCTGACCTGGTTAAATAACTCATCCAACATCCCTCATATATCAGAAGTGACTTTGGTTTACCAGGAAATCCCTCAGCATCTGTACTTACTCCTAGCTCTTTCTACTAACTGAGTACTTTGTTTCTCCTTCTCATTGCCAGCTTCTTCACCAGCTATGGGCATTACCCAGGCTTGCTAAACCAAACTACATGCACATCATCACAGTGTTTCATCTCTTAAGACTGGTATATCTGTGATGGCAGACCACAAATAGCCTCAGTAAATCTTTCCTTACAGAAAAAAATCTCCAGACTTCACCTTGCCTGTTGGACCATTCTGGCCTGTTTTGCTACCAGAGTTTGAAAGGCCTTTCAGGCTTCCATCTCGTGAGAGATCATCCTTTTTTTCTGAGGCTTTAAGCTGCCAGGTTTACCCAGACTTATTCTTGAACTCTATACAGATAGCCACTTGTAAACTAGCATTTTCTATGGAAATTGATAGGTAAAAGAAGGTCTGTATCTGATTTCTGCATTTTAGTTGACTAGAGAGATGAACACAGTCCTAATTCACAACATGAGATGCATTTCATTGTGGAAAGCATGTGAAGATAAAGGCAAGATAAATGTTACTCTGAATTTTGAATTACATCAACTGAAACAAGGAATATGTTCACGAACTATAAAGTGCAAGACAAATTTGTGTCAGGTAATTGTTCTTTTCTCATGGCTATCTAAGGAATGTGAATTAGTATGGGAGTATAAAGTTATATAATTCACATAAAGTATGTGAATTATAAGGCAATGGAAAGGCAAGCCAGGGAGAAAAAAAAAAAAATAGAACCAAGAAACAAACAAACAAACAAAAAAAGCAAAGCAAAGACCCTGTAAGCTATATAAAGCAATATGGAAAACATGCAACAATATGTGAAATCAATTACTTGCATGAAAGACATCTTACCTCACAGAACGCGTCAAGTGGCTACAGCAACGATGCCACAAACTATTGCTACATGATTATGAGAGCAGGAGAACAAATGTCACTGTACAGTGTCAGATCACTGGGACGGCACAGCAGAAAATCACCTATACTTGCACTAAACCTAGGCACTCCACAAACACTTGATGTTGCTTTTCTCTTGGCTTGTGTTCATTATATTCGTAATTTTTTTTCATTAATTTTATTTCTTTTCTCGTCTTTTTCTTCTCTGAGCAATGGTAAAAAATAGATTTTTCTGAACAGCTGTAAAAAAGAAAATAGATTTTACTGTCTGATATCTTCATGAGTGAGGGTATCATTGACAATTCCTGCTTCACAGGAATTTGTACTAAGAGGATAAAATCAATAACCAGAAGAAAAAAAGTTAACTTGGTGTGAAGCATACATTTAAATATTAGCAATAAAAGCTAAAGGGGGATACTGCAACATCCTCTCTGATTCCCAGAACAGACTTAGGCTTTTTTACCTCCTTCAGTAAAAGTGATTATCAATACAGTAAGGCCTCTAAACAGAAGAATTGCTTTTGTCCTGAGTGATTAAACAGGAAACAAATATCTGCTTTGAGGATGCCTGCTGCCTGGTGAGAAAGCTAAATGAGGTAAAGGTGGGTCCTGAATTTGTAAATTCTGTAGGTATTTTGTTTGTTTGTGTTCTTCTTGTGTTTTCTTTTTTCAGCACAGGAATGAAGCTTAAGAAACTACAAGTTATAATTTTAAGCCAGTTGCCCAACAGAAATGTGCTCAGATACTTTTCAAATCTACAAGAGATTTTTGGAGCATAGAAAGACTATGTGGCTGGATGAAGTCTCAAGATGACATGATGAAGTTTTTGAAACAACTTAGCAGTAGGGCCTTAGAAAATGGATGAGACAAATACTTGGCTGCACATTTGGTCTGCATCTTTCCCTGTCTCTTATCTGTCAAAGCAAAAGGAGACAAACCTCTCACTGGAAGCTTAAATAAGCTTTTTCCTTAAACCTTTGGCAAACTGATTAATGAGTTGGACAGAAGAATACCTGGGCTGCTTTTGTTGCTCTTTTCTACACTGCACCACTGAAATACTGTTGCTATTTTCCATGGCCATAAAACCAAGTGCAATCCATGATTTTAGACAGAAAAATATCAACAACAAAAATGCCTCCAGATTTTCCTACCATCTGAAGTACACAATAAATCTGAATAAAACCATGACCATACTTAGAGATAAATAGATGTGTTTTTTTGTATTTTAATAGCTACGCCATGATACTACATCCAGATACATAAAGTAGATTATCTGCAGATCACCTCTGATTGAAAAAGCACTGTATTATGAATCTGATAACCCATCAGTTCTCCCCTCGAGAGAAAAAATAAGACAAATAAACAGAAATACATCAAACCTCCATATTCCCTCTACTCCAAAATTCCATTTTTCACTTTCTTCTTTTTCACTGTGCTTTCATTGGAGTACATTTACACTGAAGTTAGAAAGCTAGTGGCCCATCATCTTTGATCAGTCAACCGAAGAAAGAAGATTCTCAAAATAATGATATAACAACAGTTAAACTGAGGTTGCACTATAAGCCTTCTGGATTTATGAGTAAATAAGTAACTAGATTAATAAGGTAGACTCATACAGAAAATTTACATTCTGCAGCGGTACTTTATCTCATTGACTTCATCCGGGGGTAAAGGAAAAAAGAGAGAGAGTACTGAAAAACAAAAAAAACCACTATTAATGAATAACAAACAGAAAGAAATGCTAAGAACAGAAGGAAGATTGATGTTAAAAATCCAAGTCAGGTTAGGGTTTTTGGCAACAGTCTCTTCAGAACTAATTTGTATTTACGTAGCTTAGATAGAGTTTTATTATCTTGGTCTACTTAATGACAGGAAATCAAACAATATGCATCCCTACTTTACAGGGGAAAAATAAATAAATAAATAAATAAATAAATAAATAAATAAATAAAGCATGCTGATGCATAACTCTGAGAAACTTTTACTCAAATAGTTTCAGTAGACAAGATAATCTTTTGATATTTCTGTTCTTAATCAAATATGAGCTTTCTCTGTTATTTGCTAGAAGTAGGAACTTCTACAACCCAAAAAAGTTATCTTTGTGATTGCAGCAAGGCCTAGGCATTTGGAACGGAAGTGGAATCTGTAGTGTTCCTCTGTCACAACCTCTATTTGCATAACTGGCCTCTGGGTCATCACAGCCAGACTAAAACACTGTCTTATTTGAATAATATTTCATCATGTTCATTGTGTTCATTTGCAGAATAGCTCTACATAGCAAAAGCAAAATCACCCAAACAGTGCAAGAACAACATTATTGTTATCTAAATTATGACACTATGACACCTCTAGAAATGAAATGTATTAGATTACAGTGACCACACTGTCACAATGTTTTATACAATGTAAGACATCTTTACTTCTTGACCATCAGTGAAAGACCATTTAGTCTTGTGGCTCCTTTACCAGGTACAGAAAAGATTCATGACTATTTAGGAAAGGAAATGTGGAAAAACAGCAAGATAAGTTTAGGAAAGTTTGAAGTTTTATCATTCCATATCAAGCTTCAATTTCTCTTCTGACACTGGTTAAAATGTGTTTGATTCCCAGATAGTCTAAAACTGACACATGTATACCATGCAGTTCTATCTGCTTAACTAACCAGTGCTTCTCACTCCTTGAACTGCAAGCCTGAATTCAGATTTTCATCAATTCTGATCTCTTACATTCACAAAATGTAAGACATATACAATAAATTCTCATCTGAAAGTTCTGTTTGTGTTGTTCAGTTTCCTCAGGCTTATTCCTCAGGAATAAAAGGGGGAAGGGAAGATAGTTCTATGATTGGGTTTTGCCATGGCACTTGATAATATTCAGGAAAGACTAACTCCTGGGAAGAGAAGAAAACAACATATGCAGCCCTTTCAAGAATATAATTACCATTCCTTTCTGCTGCATTGTATTTCATAGCTGCAGATCAGATATTGAAACGTGTATTATACAGTGACAGGAGTGGAAAATGGTCTTTTTTTTATGCACATTTGTTTTTATCCTTACTTGTATATTTTCACTGGAGCTGAAAACAACTAACTAGGCAATCAAAGCTTGTCTGCCTTTGAATTTGAAGCTTGAGATTTTCCTTTTTTATTATTATTGTTTCTTAACCTAAGATGTGTTTAATATTTCTTCACTTCCACTGCTTCTGTTATCCACAAGTTTAATTCTCAGCGGTTTGATTGTTACTTCAAGTATTTTGAAAGAAAATTGTATGGAGTCCTAAAAAAGAGAATGGCATCCCCTTTACAATTTACTCAAAGTTCTCAAAAAATTTTAGTGCATTGGCTCAGCAGTATCTCCTGTCGCTGAACAACAACACAACTTTCTTGAATCTTGTACCCTGAGGCAAGGTAGTTAGTTAGAGTTAGACTGGGATTCAGGTGTCACTGTGCCAGCGCAGCTTAGCAGACAACAGTGGCTGATGAAATGCTTCTTTATGAGAGGAGGATTTCAGGCCACATAAAACATTTCTTCTCCTGTTACAAAAGCTTATCAGGTTCCGGAGGCTTTAAAAAGTCCACATGGGAAATTCAATTTATATAAAGGAGCTTTAATCAATTATGTCAAAAACGGTTCCAAAAGAGTGAAAACATATCCAAGAGAACAATATCCTACATAAGACAATGAAGGAAACTAAGCATCTGTGGAGCAGCTGGGGCAGATCTAAAGCTTGGAACTCCGCTGCTATTGTTGATATTTGCGCTATGTTATGAATGCAGTCATCCAGGCATGATTTTTGTATTAACAGCAACAAAAATTGAGGGCTAATCAAATGCTAGGTGTTTGAAAAAGAATGATAAAAGCTCATCATTGCATTCAAAATCCAGATCAGTGTTAATCCAACATAAACTACACCGGAGTCAGAGAAAGTAAAATTCTCCAACACTTCATTCTAGTATCTTCATCAGACTGACAGCACACACACACAAACCAAAAACAAACAAACATAAAACAATCTGATTGTGTAGTATTGTTGAAAACTAGAAGTTATTATGAAACTGCAGAAAATAAAGGGAACTCAAATTATAACAATGAAACTGAGAGCGCCAAAACAAACTAAATCCAATTCCATTGTTTTCTATTAATTAGTTAACTGTTAAAATAAAGGGATAGTTTTGAATTATTGCTAAAAAGAACAAAAATAATTCTTAGGTAATTTAATGCCACAATAACCATTGCAAATTGAGAGAAAATACAGTATTTTATCTTATGCAGAGACCAGAAGAAATTATTGATAGACCCTTAAATCATCTTAAAAATGATCGATACATACTATGAGAGATGCAAGGTTCATCATTCCTCTTGACTAATGAGGGTAACAAACTACTCAATAAGACAGGCATAAACCCTGAAATACCTCTCCTCAAGAGTATGAGTAAGCCTCCTTTAAAAGAAGAGGTCTCAAATGAAACATCAGAAGTCAATCTGCTCAATGAACTAAGTCCATTTAAGCAAACAGTGCATGTTATCTGGGGAAAGGAAGCTACTAGGCCTCATTCTAAACGTATAATTGAATTCTTGTGAAAAGTCCGATTTCCCATGGATGCCTACATGTAAGACAACTCAGATAATTAGTAAAAAGAAATAGATCTGAACACAAATCTGTTATAAAATAGGAGTGACAACTATATTAAGTCTCTTGTAGCTATTTGCTTCCTTCCAAGAATCTCTTGCATTGCATCGGATATACAATTATGTCTTACAAACATACATGAGCATTTATGAGTATAAAACAAGGATTTGTGCAAACAAATGAGTCAGCATTTGATCACTGTGGTTCCTGCTTTTGACCATTATGTTTCTTATAGCTAATGAACTTAAAGTTTAAACAATAAAAAGCAACCCCCCACCACCCTCCCCTCCCCTCCCCATAATAAATAAATAAATAAATAAATAAATAAATAAATAAATGAAATCTTTGAATAAATTGAATAAATGAAATATACACTGCTTTGGTGAGGGTAGGTTGCACTGAACTGACACCACCAACCGGCAAAAAGGATCTGAACACAGGCTCAGCTGAGAAGGTAAAGCAGCCCATGCCACCTTCCACATCTGATCTTCCAGTGGGAAAAGGAATGTGTTTGGAGTGTCCACTGATAGGTATTACAGGCTCCTGGGACAGCATCCCAAAGCTGGAAGGTGGAGAGGTTGTGGATGACCTAGAAGCCTTGCTGGAAGGTGCACTGTCTTAAAGTGTGCTCAGAGAGGACTTGGCCCATGCAGGCATCACACCTACTGACATAGTGATGCTACTGAAGAAACCTGTGTTCTGAGTTGTTTGATACAGAGGCTCAGAAACAGAGTCTTCAGTTTAATTTCCGGTACCTGAAAAGTCTAAAATGGAAGCAGTAATCACTCCATCCAACTTCTTTGACAACAACCTCTTTGACAACCACAAGACAAGCAACTCCAAAAAACAGTTCACTCATATGCAAGAGCTGCACAGCCCTCTGAAGCCATTCCTCTTTCTTCTCCTCTTCCTTAGCCCCTGGGAAAGATAACCATAGATCTAACAAAGATGCCTAGCTGAGGTGGAATAATTGTGCAGCTTAGATTTTGTTGCAAAGTGTGAAAAATACTCTTTCAAACTGATAAATTCCTGCATGGAGGGAGGAAGCAATGCTTCTAATTTTTTTTTAGAATTCTGTCCTTTTGGATGAAAGTTTGTTCTGAGCAGTGCTAGACCACTAGGGCAGCTCGTTTAACTGACTCAAGAAGGAGTTACTGCCATTTTAATGTGATTGTTATTTAATCAGCAGCCATGCACCTTGTGTTGACTGTATATCACTGCTCAATAAATGAATGTTAGTTTTGCCCTGAAGAAAGCAATACACTGGGATGTAAAATAAATAATAAATGTCAGTGCATTTGAGTAGTAAATAGATTTTAATGTTTTCAGCTCCTTGGAGGAAAAAAAAATCAATTTCTCTGTAAAAGTTTGATACTTCTATACAAAGCTCATTCCCACAAATAAAAATAAAAATAAAAATAAAAATAAAAATAAAAATAAAAATAAAAATAAAAATAAAAATAAAAATAAAAATAAAAATAAAAATAAAAATAAAAATAAAAATAAAAATAAAAGCACCCAAATATTTTAATCTAAAAACAAAATAGGAGCAGAATTTTTTTGCCTAAAATGGCTTATAATTCTTCATAGACTTTATTAAAACTTTAATTCAGCACAGAACTAACAGGGCCAAATCCAAAAGATGCTGGTGTGGATTTGAGGTTAATTTGAAGGGAAAAAAAAAAAAAAAAAGAAAAAGAAAAAAGAAAAAAGAAAAAAGAGGAAGAAGAAAAAAAAGAAAACTAAGGAAATGGAGCCTACTTAAACCTGGAAAATAAATGAAATAAATGTCTTGGTGAATGGAATTCTGCCCTGACAGCACAAGCTTTCGCCATATCTCCTATTCCTCTGAGTCATCTTTTATTCACACTGCAATTTCAGTCTATCCTGCACTATGTCTTAGGCATTCACAACAAACCTATCATCTTCATCTCTAAATTTCTCAGATAAGGAATTGTGTTCCACAGGGCACCTAATCTTGCAGGGTTTTAGAAATACATAGCTTCTGAATTGGTGTAATTAAGCAAAAGTGTCCATTGTCTGTGACCACTGGCATTAAGGGAACAGAAAATAGATGTAAGGCAATGAAATTTACAGTGGGAACTGAACAGAGATAGATAAAGCAGCAAGAAAAATCCACCTCCCAGAAGTTTTTGTTTTCCTCAGTGAGGTCCTGCCAATCACTAGCAACAAAATTTTCCCAAAATTGTTTCCATCCAATTTCTATTTAGCTTCAAATTACAGAAAATACATTACAGTTAGGGAGAAATTAAACTATTATTTTCTTCCTTCAACATTTTATAATTATAAACAAGGATGAAAAATACTGGGAAAAGAAATGTATAATTAGCACATTTGATGGGTTTGATGATGGGTGGTTGCTGATTATCTGTCCAAGAATATTCTTAGCTTATAAGCAGTTGAGAACTGCACCATAATGACATTCTAAGATGTGTTCAGGTAAGCAGCACCTACAGTAGAAGGAATTATATGTAATTCTCAAAGGTTCAAGCATATAATGTATCCAGAAGGATAACTAGTGACAAATGGAGATATTGTATTTATAGTAACAAAGAATTCTCTCATATATTAGGTTAAAACTGATTATTACTCATACATTAAAGTCATTATATAATCACTTCATTCTTTGCCCTGGATATCTAAATACATCAGAATCATTTCCTGATACGACAGTGATAATTACAAAACTGATGAGTAATGTAAGATTAATTGAAATCTTCCCCTCAGCTAGCACACGTGAGAAGTTGGAAAAATTTTTGGCTCTAATTTTTTTCAGCAGCACCTATCTGAGACAGAACCTGCTCAACAAGCTTTTGGGATTAATGGTTACCATGAGCATGGTGGTAAGAGAAGCATACAAGGCTGGGCAAACAAGAGAAACCATTTTTGGCTGCTGCTCCTTTTGGACATTCAGTCTGATTTATGGGGATCATCCTAGGGGAAAGGAGCACCATGCAGTGAAGGCAAATACCTAGCAGCACACCATGCAACAATCAAGTGATCAGCTGCCGATTACCCTATGGGAGGGGCATGTACTACAGACAAGCTATTGCCCCTGACAAACCAAACATAAATGTCCCTGACAACTAAAGCAAGCCCTTATAAAACAAACAGAGGTGCCCCTGACAACCAACTGCTGCCCCTGGCAATGAAAATGGTGCTATGGAAAGGATGAAAACCCAAATACTTCCAAGCTGGAATGGGTACCCCTTCTGACAAACTGCAGCCATGCAGGTCAATGAAATGTCATTGACTGACTTACTGCCCCTCTATGGACCAATAAGATATCACTGGATCCCTGAGGGTGACTATCCCCACTTTATAAACTGTTTGCTAGGATTTGTCCCTTTCCCATCTTCCCCACATTCCTTAGCTGCTTAGATTTTGTAATAAATCAATTGGACAGCATTTGGTCTCTTCCTTCCTTAATCTTTCTCAGTGTATTGATGTGCGGAAATCAAACTCTATAACCACAGAGTGGTTATAAATCAGGTAAGTTTAATCAGCGCTGCGCACATACCAGATGCAGGGGGGATATTCCCACCTAACCTGCGTACTAGAGGGCAAGAAAGGCACATACTTAAAGAGCAAGCTGCTTACATATGCATTAGATGACCAAGAAAAGGCTGGGTTATTACAATGAGTCCCCAAAATGATTGACATCCTCCCCTCGCCCCAAGTCTCAGCTCTTTTACATAAGCATATCTCTTGATCGTCTTTCTGATGAAGGTCATTGTTTTATTTTCTTCAGCTTGGGTTAGGACAGAGGATTGGGTCTGGTTGGTCATCTCATTGTCCACAACTCTGTTCACCAATCCACTGCTTCGTCATTAATTTGTGGTTTCACTGTTCAGTGCTGCTACTTTGATTCCAGAGATCGGATAGCTAACAATGTTATTTGAAGAAGAAAAAACAGGAGACCCAGTGTCTGCACTACTTGCCTAAGTCTGTAGTAAAGCATCTGTTATCGGCAGTGAAAACCTGGCTTAGCAAGGTCAAATCTTCAGCTGCCTACTCAACACCTCATGAAGTAGGGACCTTTGCCTCCCTACAAAATCACCTCAGAACAGTCTTGTTTATTTGACCTATTTTATAACAATGTTTTTTCTCCAGACTATACCTTTACTATATGTAGAGCAATGATTTAAATGTTTGCAAAAAATAAAAATAATAAATTGCACAATCAGATGCATTTTTCCATCTTCTGGTAGACTGCTCTAATTTGAAAAACTATTTCTAGCTATTTGTATAATAACTATTTTCCTCAAGCCTTCCATAAAATATATCCAGAATTTTTACTTCAAAAATACTTTTAAATATGTAACGTGCCAGAAAGATCAAATAACACTTCTGAATAAAGACTCAAAATAGACTTTGTGAACTTCATCAATATTAACATGGATTTTTCCCCACTCGGAAAAATCGTCTGAGCTGTGCGGACTTGTTCATTGCTGCAAACTCCTCCATAATCCATGGAAGCACTGCACTGACTATGAAAAGTAATTTATTTTTACTATGAAAGGCATGGTTTAAATAAATCCTTGACTATGGCAAATCACCTAGGCTATATCACTCAAATGAGCTATTAATAAAAACATATTTTAGGCATTTGCAATACGGTAAAAAACACAAAAAAGTTTCTGAAGACTTCCATTTCTAAGAGAAATTTTTAAAAAACAAGAAAAAAGGGGGAAAAAAAAGAATATAAAGCTCAGACATATATTTTTCTCAAGAAACTTCTGCTTTAGATATTCATCCAGTACTCAGCACTTAAAAGAAAGGAAAAAGAAAAATGACTATACTTTTTCTTATCTAAAATACATTAGCTTTGCTATGATGCTGAATTAATCATTCTGCAAATTTTAGAGATTAATTTTCTTTTGAAAAATCTTTAGTATTTAGTATTGTCAAGTCTGTGGCAAACTGATACAGATTTTTATAAGATAAGCAGCATTCAACCAGTTCTTGTCTTGCACACCTGCTGCCTAATTATGAAGTGTGCTGCAGATTATAGGATCAAGTAATTCAGAATGACATGTCCGTATACTGTTCTTCAGTTGCACTCTTTGATCTCTGCAGTAGCTGGCAGATATGAGAGCTACAGACAGCTGAAAAAAATCTGTGAAATCTTGTGGAACAACGATACTTGAGTACACAACTAACACAAAGGTGAAACCTCCAAGATAAGACTGCTGCTTTTTTTCTGATTCAGTTAACTTTTTCCAGTGATTTTAGCCAGTTTGAGACAGATCTCCCTTCAATAATGTGCTGAATGAAGTATACTTCTGTAGATCCCTCCATATGGGAAGACAACCTGTAATTAATGGGAATTTCAGCCAGACACAGTGATAGACTTTTAGCATAGAGATGATCTCATTTGCTCTTTTCATAGAATTACTCAAACATTAACACTAGTTGCCTGCATTTTATAATTGTACTCATCCTTATTTTGGTTCTTTGAGAGTTAAGCTGAACAACCATCCATGTCATGTGTCTGATCATAGGTCAGGTCTCTTTCAATAATTTTCTTCTCTTTTTTATTTTCATTCCTAAGGGAATTTATTAAATATCTTATCTGAAAACTGAATGAAAATGTAAAATCCTAAGATGCTGAATAGCTTCGGAGGGAGGGACAGTGCTGTTTGCTTGATCTTCCCATCTGCCCATTGAACTCAAATGTTCAAATTTCTGTACAAGTGGATCTTCAAATATTAGTCCATAGGCACTCCTCTGTTCCACATTGATTGAATTTGATTTTTTTTTTACTTGCTTTAGGACAAAAACACAAACTTTGTTCCTACACAGAGCACAGTGTAGCTCTAAGCAGATGTTCCTTTAAGCCTATTTCTAGCAGAGAAACTAATAAAAACTTCCCCAAATTCCTGGAGTTTGCCTTGCGGCAAACTTAAAAGACTGTAATGTAAATGTCCATATAAAATTCCTGAGCTTAGTCATTCCTTATTGCTATTCTTTACACAACCCTATATTTCCCTTTCTTAACTCCCTTCACTGCACAGTAACATTCCAGTTCATCATCTGCCCCTGCTAATAAACTTCATCTGACTACACATCAGACTGAATCTGAAAGATTTCTGCTTTTCGAGCATCTTTTAACATACTCAAATCCTATTACCCTATTATATAGCTCATTAACTCACATTCCTCACTCTTCAACTACATAAATTGCGTATCATTACAATTTGGCATTACCAAGAGCAAGCAGTATTTGGATAATTGCAGAGTGCCTCCAGTGATTAACAATACCTATATGGCATAATGGAATAACATACCTATACACATCTTGCTAACACATTCACTCTTCAGAGCCTTCAGATTCATAACATTTTTTTTCTGTTTTACTTCATTTCTCAACACTAGACAAGAAAAAGGGCAATGGAAGTCAGTAAGAAAAGGGAGAAGTATTTAACAATGAATAATACAACTGAAGGTTAATAAAGAAAACTTGCAGCTCAGTACTTATGCAAATGTTGTATTTGTACCTTCAGTAGAATTTACAATCCATCTAACCTCTTTTAATTGTTGGATTCCTAACAAGTATAAAGGGAATTCTACAAAGAAGAAATAGCTAGTCCTAATAGTCAATCTTTTTTTTTTTTTTTCTCAGTGTGACACAGGGTTATGAGCATTTAGAACACTCAGTGCTGTAAGCGATAGGTCACTAACAGTGGGGATACACTGATATGAAGAAAGTAGATAGAGCCTGACTTTTTTTATGAAGCATGTGTAAAAAACAGGCAGACATACAAAGCAATTACTTCAGTTTTCCATTACATGTATTTTACAGTGAGTACTTTTCACTATTACAATTCCAAATGGAAAGTCACAACATGCATAGAGCTTGCTGAGATGTTTTGTCCCTACAATTGCTTGCAGTTTAAAGCCATACGGTACCAGAAGATGAGTTTTAGTGCAAGACCTTACATGAATTAAATGTTATGAGTCAATATATTGACCTCTTTTAATAGTATTTAATCTACAGTGAAAATCAGACAGACTCATGAGGTAACAAAAACAATGGACAGAGAAGTGACATAACCAGAAAAGGTAACATATAAGAGGCTGCAATAATGTGTAGTGCCATGGTCGAAATGGAGTTAAAGCCATCTGTCAGCTGCCCTCCCAGCCACAAAATCCAACAACCCATAAAGTGAGAATAAAGAAGTGTTTAATGGTTCAGAAACCCTTAATGATTGACTCAGCAAGACACGATGCAATTCACTCAGAAGAAATGCAGGACAATTTGAAATAGGATGTTAATTAAAAGCAAGACACCTGAAGGTATGTGCATTGAATCTCACTAACACTTATCACTAAGATAACTCTGAAAAGATGTTACTCAATTGAAAATGTGGGAATTGAATTTACAAATACAACTTTGGTACAACCACATTGTGAGAGACAGCAGAAATTTCCTATAGAAATGAAAATTGCAGTAGCCAATCATCAATGGAAACAGAAGAAAAATTAACATATCAGTGCTCATATTAACATATGAGTGCTCCATATGAGTCAAGCAAAGAAACTGAGTGACTTGATGAAGGGTTGATCTAATAAATTCATGGATGCCTATGTATATAGGTAAATATTGGTCAAATAAGGTTTGAATACAAAATTTTAAAACTTTCCTTGTAAATACCACTAGTATGTATATATTGTGAAGCTTTTAAGCTTCATCTGTTTGATGCCTCCATATATAACATCCCTTTATGCAAATTCTGTTTCACCAAGAACAGTGTTTATGTAGACCTGCCCCAAATACTCTTTGATTTCGCAAAGATCCAGAAAACTATAGTCAAAACATCTTAACCACAGAGTGCAGTCCAGCAAGTAGAAAAAATGTCAGGAGGTGACATACCACAGATACTAAAACCAGAAAAGGCATCAAGTAAGAAATGAAATGACAGAATACATTTACTCTGAGAAAAACTGAAGAAGGTACATTAAGCCTAATGATAGAGATGTCATAGAAATTTCCATTAATATTTTTACTAACTTTATAAAAATCCCTGAAAATATGTGCATTTGTGTTTCTTTTCTGCTTTACTAAATTTAATAAGCCTCCTTATTAAAGCTATTCTATGGAAAACACATTTCTACAAACTTCCTTTAGTGCATGTACTTCTCAAGGTTGCATGATCATGTTTATGTAGCCTTGTCATCATTTTTCATGTGAATTTTAGAGCTTTTTTCAACCTTCAACCCCATGCCGTTTACAGCACTGACTGTTCCTGAGGATTACCCAAGTGATCAGGTCATTTTCAGAGTGAATGTGGGAAGAAAATCTATGTGCTCAAACAGACAATCTGTCTGCTGAGGTAGACAAAGATAAATCAGAAGAACTGAAGGCCAATATCAATGAACTTGTGTAAACCAAGAAAAAAGTATTAGAGACTGATAGGTACCTCACAGGTTAGCTATAGATTCATTTTCATTACAATCTGAGAAACACTTAGTAGAAATTCATGAAGCACAACATGACAGATGACAAATCATCGCAGTTAAGATAGTAAGAGAAAAGATGGGGAGGGAAATACTGTTCCAATGTCACAGAAAGAAAGAGCTAGCACATAACCTGTTTCTGGCCATTCCTTCAATGAGATCTAACTTTATCCAGTAGCTCAGTGAAATTCTCTATAGGACCTATAAGTATTTCTTCAATTATGAGATTTCTGTCTGATTTCTAGAAGCAAGATACTACTCCATCTTCTTGCAGGTAATAATCTAGCTAGAGAGTAATCAACTCATTCCCATCTTCATCTAGGCTTCACAAAACACTTGTTCCTCTGAAACCACTGAAACTGTTAAAAAATTATTTTCAGAAACAAAGACACCAGAAACACTATTTGGTTGCCACTTTAAATGAGTTTCCTTTGTATGTCATATTTTTCAGAGATCTGAAGGGGGAAATGAAACTCTTTTAAAATAAGAATATATTTTATTTTTCAAAAACAGCGTTATAACTTGGAAATAAGTATAATTCAAAGACATTTCACAAATACGAGGCACACTTTGTTAATGGTTATTAGTCACTTATTTCACAATAATCAGAAGTGCAGAAGAACAGAATTTTGACTTTTCTGTTTTCATTTGTACTTCTTCCTCAGAAGACAATCCATCAAGTTACCTAAACCATGCTTCATCAGTAAATGGAACATGTCTTCCACAACAGAAGTGTGGTCTCAGGTTCATACGTCAATATGAAAAATATTCCTATCTCATCAAGAATTGAAACATGCTTCAAATTACAGTGTATTTTAAATTGCAAGCCTTGCAAATCTTGAATAATTATCTTTATTATAAACCAAAGAGCAATAAAAGAGAGGTTTGAAATTTAGATAAATCCATAAACAAGGAGCAAGATGGAGAATGTCATTTAGTATAACCACAGATTCATAGAATCATTAAAGTTGGAAAAAGCATCTAAGATCATCTAGTCTGCCCCTCCACCAACCACTAATGTTGTCCTCTAAACCATGACTCTATACAAAAAATGCTATAAATGATCCAATGAATCTGCTAAACTGTGTGATGTTAATAATATTATTAAAATAAAAAAACACCACCAACAGCAACAACAAAAACAAAAACATGAAATGATTTCAGATATATTTAATATGAGGTAGTACTTGATGATAGATTGGAAATGAAATAGAAATGGAAAACAATTTTATAACTGTTCTTCTTGGTTTTAACAGAACACTTTAGTCATCACTCCTTTTCTCTATCTACTCTATCACTGGTGCAGAAGAGATAGCAAACTATTACAGTGTTTCTTTGCCAATTTTTAAAATGTACTCATCATCTATATTTGGATTATGTCTTTCCATTATCCATTTCATCATTTAATAAGAATTCCTAAACTTCATATAAATCAACAGCATGAGCACCATCTGATTTAGATAACTATACATTGTGACTTTCACTTGCATCTGATCATATCATTTTTAATAAGTTGTGCATGGTAAATCCAATTAAAGACAGCAGTAGTCACAATGGCTATGACCTTCATGAGACTGATTTAACTGAACAAAATAAGTTAAACATGCACAAATAATACTGGTTTAATGCAATCTTATCAAATAATGAAACTGTTCTGAAAATAAGCTCTTTCTTATATCCTTGTTACACTGTATCTAGAAACTATACAATAAAAATGGGTAAATAAAATGCCTTTGCCTTGAAGGCTAGAAATAGTAATAGCAGAAATTCTAATCTTCTTTATGCTCTAGAATAGTCTATTATTAATCTGTCTATGTTCCTTCTAGGTTCCCCGGGCACAGCTGACAGTCATTCACATCATCTCATTTTACAGGAAAAAAAAAAGAAAAAAACTTCCACATCAGTAACTCCTAATAGAATACTATGAGAGCTTCAGGAAAGAAAAAAATGCTACTACAATCAAAATAGGAATGATTATTTGCTCAAGCCCAGAAGAAAAATACTATGGAGTTCCATGGTAGGGGGAAGAATGGATTCTCAGAGTCCTGAAATGAGTGGATGACAGGAGGTGAGAAACTGAAAAGTTAGAATTATCCAAATAGAAGAGTGAAAATGAGTCAGAACAATGTGACAAGACTGGAGAATTCAAACTTACTCCCAGCTGTGGAGCAACCTACAGAACACCTGGTGTGACCTGAGTATATGAATGGCAGACACAGGGAAAGGTTCCTAAAGCATAAAATTGTTGCTGTGTTAATCTCATCCTCTTGTACTGATTGATGATCATCTTTAACAGTCCTAAGTAGATGTAGGGATGCTGGGACTTCTGTGGAGTCCATTCACTGAAATGGACTGCCCAGGGAGGTGGTGGAGACACCAAACCTGGGGGTGATCAAGAAAAGACTGGATGTTGTGTTGAGGGACATGGTTTAGTGGGAGCTACTGGTTATAGGTGAACAGTTGGACTGGATGATCTTTTAGGTCTTTTCCGACCTTGGTGATTCTATGATTCTATGATTCTAAAACAGATAATAGCCATGCAATAAATAAATAAATAAATAAACAGCTGCAAACTCCATGAAAGATAACAGCCAAACTGGAAAGCCATGCTTATTAGGACTGTCACTGCTGTGTTAGTGCTTTTTTTGTTTGTATGGGGGTTTTTTTGTTTTGTTTTGTTTTGTTTTGTTTTTTGCTGTGGAGACTAGCTTCAGAGCAGGTAAGACTGCACTGGAGTGAAAAAAGCCAACAAAAAAAGCTCTTTTTAAGGCTTTTTTGAAGGCAGCAATAGAGCTGTGCTTGTGCTGGGGGGCTGGCAGCTTGCAGGTTTGCTGCTGAGTGAGCATGGGTGGAGCTAGACAGTGTGCCCAGATGGCCAAGAAAGCCAACAACATCCTAGCCTGCATTAGAAATTGTGTGGCCAGCAGGAGCAGAGAGGTAGTCATACCCCTGACTCAGTACTGGTGATGCCGTACCTTGAGTGCTATTTTCAGTTTTGAGCCCCTCACTACAAGAATGTCATTGAAGCCCTGGAATGTGTCCAGAGAAGGGCAACAAAACTGTGAGGGGTCTGAAGTACAAGACTTATGAGGAGCAGCTGAGGGAGCTGGAACTGTTTAGTCTGAAGAAGAGGAGGCTCAGGGGAGACCTCATTGCACTCTACAACTTCCCTAAGGGAGGTAGTGATGAGGAGGAGCTTGGCCTCCTCTCCCAGGCAACAAACAGAACCCGAGGAAATGGCCACAAGTTGCACGAGAGGAGATTTAGATTAGAAAAATGGAAAAACTGTTTCTCCCAGAGACTGGTCAGGCACTGGAATGGCCTGACCAGAAAGGTGGTAGACTTTCTGTCCCTGGCAGTGTTCAAGAGGCATCTGGATGAGGAGCTATGAGATATGGTTTAGTGCCTTGTGGTAGCAAGGGTAATGAGAGGATAGTTGGACTAGATGATCTTGTAAGTCTTTTCCGACTCTGTGATTCTATGATTCTATCTAGAAGTTCCCATTACTACTGCAAGTCTATAAAGGATTATGTTTTAGAAAATCAAATTTGGAGTTCCTGTCTCCTTACCCTCACTTAATAGCATTGGGCACTGGAGTAGGATATGGCTGGCGAGGAAAACTGTAAATACAACTAAATTAAAAAGTGCCAGGATCTGCTTGTTGGTCACAGTGCAATTTGTTCACTTGCTTTCTGCTCAAAGCTAGTCTATCTCCCCACCATCCAAAGCAGTTTTGACATGGATAATACTCTGTGGCGGTGAGGGAACAATCAGCAGAGACTTTCAGGGTCCAAGTGCTTGACCACATTTCCAGCATCACTTTTATTACCACTATGAATGTATTGTGTGGATTAGCAGCTACAGAAACAAGTCCAAGCAAGTCCTGGTCAAGGATTTCTCAATCCTTTGAGGGATACAGATGAACAAGGCCAGCGGCAACGAGAGAGAGAGAAGATGCAGCATAATGGCCGGGAAGCAGTCTTCTGTGTGGGCTTATCTCAAGGAAGATGGCTATCTTAGTGGGTGCACCCAGGGATGTCACACACGCAGGAAAAAGAAGGATAAAAGAGGGAAAGACAAGCATGAAGAAAGGTGTCTGCCATCAGATCCCTCACTATAGTTGTTCTGCTCACTGACGGACTCTCCTTTACCTGCCACTTGAATCCTGCTGAATCCTTCTGGACTTACCCTGTGACTTCTTCTTGCTACCTGCTTGCTGCCCAAGACCGGCCACACTGCCTCTGCTCTCCCCCTACCCCTGCACTTTGCCTCGGACCATTGGAACATCTTGCAGTGGGACTGCTGCTGGATTCTGGTGGTGACTACCCCTGCTTTACGCAATTCTTTCCTCTTTCTGTCTTTTCTATCACCTGCCTTCCCTTCCCCATCACCCTAAATTGTCCGTCCTCCCCTTCCCAATCTCCATGATTAAGATTTGTAATAAACTGGTTGGACCAACATTTGAACTGTTGTTTCTTAATCTCACACCAGGTATACATATATCAAAGAATCTCTTCTCCCGCCTATAAATTGGAGCAAGACAGAAGGTCAAACATGTACAGGGGAACGAAAGCTTTCCATGCTTCAGTGTGTCTCAGATCACTATGAAAGGACAACTTCCAGGAAGATGCTGAAGCAATTTCCTTTCAGAACTCCTCACAGTATATGTCTTTTCTCTAGCACCTGCTAACTCTATTTGCACGATCTCCAACCAACATACCCAGTAACAATAGTGGAGGGAATTTTATGATGCAGGTGTCTGTCCACCGGGAAGAGGACTGAACCTACCTAACTAATTTGCATGGACAACTACACTATCTTTAGTTGTCAATAAGTTAAAAAGACTACTGTCAGCTAAAGTCTTATTGCAAAATCCCTGAACAAGATAGACAGCATGTATAAGTTTTGAGACTCTAAATGAGACGTGTAACATTTTGTGAGTCATGGCATTTTGTATCTTCTGTTGCGATGGAGACATAAAAACACTTCTAAAAGATTTCTAAAAGAGTGGAGAACATGTCAATCAGTACATGAAACATTAGCTGAGCAAAACATGTTATTCTTAATATTCCTTTATAGCACACTAATGATTGAGAATTCTAAAAACTATGAATATAAAATATTGCTGCTTGTATCTCACAGACGCACACCACAGAACACTTTCAGTCATATTTTGAGTTTCATTTGACAGATTGATGGGTACCAATTGACAATACACTTTAGTGGAATTCTTGATGTTGCTGATTTCTGGTATAGAGACGGATGCATATTCACAGCAGGAAACATTTCCATATGAATGATCAGTCATAGGAATTGGTGCATTATGATATTTCAGTAATGCTGACTGTATGGAAAATTAAGGATGATGAAGATAGTATGACAGTTTTCTCCTACAGTTTCATAAAATGTTGCTTTGGATGTTGCAAGGAGAAGTTAAAAGAAAAATACAGATATGAACTAATAAACTGAAAAGTTTGATTTACATAATCAATTTGTATCTGGAAAATCAATGGGATGGAAGTAGAAAATCAAAGGTATTTCTATATCTCGGCTTTTAGAAGTGGTTCATGTTAAACTGCAAGGAAGTCACTCTGAGCACAATGGCTCCTCCTGCTGAAACACAATGGCAAAATACATTTTCATTCAGAATTTGAATAGTCAGTCCTTTAAGCTATTTTCCTCTTTTGTAAGATATACATAAATATATATGTATATATAAGACATGCATATGACATATCTATACATATGCATCATGTACCTGCATGGAGTGTCCTGAGAATATATTTGCAAGACACACTTAGCCATGGTTTGTGCTAGTGCGGGCAGCAAAACATAAGATGTAAGCGTGAAATGTTAGATCAAAAATAATACTCAACAGGCTGCATGACTATAAAATGCTAAAAAACATGTTTACTCTCCTTATATATTTTACATAATACAAATTTTTATATTATTTTCTAGATGATTTGTAATCATCTTTGTTAACAAATTCTCAGAAACATATGCCGCAGGAATGAAACAAAAGAGCATCACATAAATGAAAATGTCAGAGGTGAAGTAGATTCATGCAAGCATAGATCATACAGTTCTCCAGAATATTCCACATAGGGAGGTAATAAAAGAAGAAAAAATGCAGGCTATTTGTAAGAGAATAAACCTCAAATAAAGTAAAATGCAGATAGAACTAAAGATATACAAATTGCTTATCTGTTTAATTCAGTAGACTGCAAATCTGAATTACTGCACAAAAAAATTGTTTGCAATTTGAATTGGTGTCATTACATTATCAATAAAATTACGTTATGATAAAGCACATCAATCAAAATAAACCAGATCCTTCATATTATGTGCCAGATTTAATTAAAATATTTCTGAGATCCATACTTGTATAACTTTCTAGCTCTCCTGTGGCTGACAGTTACAGTCTACAGCTACAATAGCAAATCAGGTCACACAACAATGCATGCTAATGAAAAAATTGATGCAACAGTTGCTACCAGCACAGGAGAAAAGACCAAAATGCTGCTTCTCTATTTATGCAGATCACTGGAATTTGTAACAGGGTGCTGGTTTTCTCTGTACTGTGAATACATCCTTGAGTGTTCAGCTGCACAATGTCACATCAGTGTGTTAATTCCTTGATGCAAGTTGCTTTCACTGCTGTAATATTTATTATCCTTTTTCTCCCGTCTTGTCTTCACAGAACACAGTTCAGCATACTCTAAAACTCTGTCAAGTTTTGGGGAATTACAGGTGTTTCATTGAAGAAATAAGATACCTTGAATCATCACTAAATCATTACTATTTAAGCATGTGGAACATTCTGCAAAATATCTTAATGCAGATTTTAAGATAATTCATTCACTATGCTTCAGTTTCTCATTACTGTATGTACTTTTACTTCTGGTGGTTTCCCATTATAGGATGACATTGTGTTTGTTATATACTGAGCACTTATAGCCACAACAAAATAGATAAGTAAATAAATTCATACATACATATTTAAATAAATAAGCCTATCAACAACTGTTTCAGGTAAACAACCTTTTCACATTTCCAGCAGCACGTTCTCACTCAGGTACTGGATATAAAGCACTTCAAAGAGATGGAACTAAAACCAAAACTTTAAAAAGGAAAATGCTGCTCTCCCTGCAATTTCTTTGCAAGATGTCTGATGTTTTAGTTTGTCATTCAAATTGGCCAGATTCAATTTCAATACCTTTTTAAATAAAAGCATGAAAGAATTCAAATGTTTCTCTAGTAGTGATTAAAAAAAAAAAAAAAAAAAAAAAAGTATTGCTTTGCTTAGGGGAGATAATGTTCTGACTGATTCAGATTCAGTCCTCACAGTATTCTTAGTTAAGCAGTAACAGTTCTTTATGTGTAGAGAGCTAGTGTAGCAGAGTAGGGGTGAGTAAATGGTTGTCATGGTTTTGTAATTTTTGCTACTGGTATTCCACATCATAACATCATGTGGAGCACAAAGAACTACACATCCCAGAGGATCTTGCGGTCAGAGAGGAAAATACATCACAGAAGTGATGCTTGCTTTCTCTTTCTCACTGCCTGACAGCAGGTGTGGGTGTGCTTCCAAGCCATGTGCCTTCCATTTCAAAGCAGGTTTCTCAGTCTTCACAAACTCTCTCTCTCTTATTTTAGTTAATTTATTAACATCAATTTCAATTAAATTGTATTATATTGTGCTATCTTGCATTCCAATATCAGAATTAGTAAAATAGGTTTTCCTCATTAGATCATTGCTGCTGCTCTTTTTGTTTCCTTGAGCCCAGCTCCCATCTCCCTACCCCTTTTCCCTTTTCCCTTCCCATTTCTGGGGGCAAAGGGGCCCATGGGCCTACTGCCCTCCTGTCATGGATATAGATTGATCTGGATAACTCCATGACAGTGGTGAACATCAGTCCAAACTAGCCCAGAAAACATTTTATAGTCTCTGGGAATGTCACTCAGCTCACACTATGTCATCACCTAAGAGACAAAATCCATGAATTTCGGTAATTCCCAAACATGTTGCAAATTATGTGTGTTAGAAAAGAATTCATCTTTCTGCTTCTGAAGGTTGTCTGGAAGTTTCCCTATGAAACTAAATGACCATAAAGAAAATTATGAGAGACAAACAGAATGTAGGCTCAAGCCTTTGTTCGCATTCTTTTTAATCACAGAATCACAGAATTATCAAGGTTGGAAATGACCTAGAAGATCATCTAGTCCAACCATTACCAATACTTCCAGGCTAAATCATGTTAATCAACACAACATCCAAACGTTTGTTGAACACTCCCATGGTCGGTGACTCCACCGCCTCCCTGGGCAGTGCATTCCAATGCCTGACTACCCTTTCCGAGAAGTAATACTTCCTAATGTTCAGCCTGAATCTCCCCTGGCACAGATTAAAACCATTCCCTCTAGTTCTGTCACCGATTACACAAGAGAAGAGGCCAACCCCCAGCTCACTACAACCTCCCTCAGGAAGTTATAGTTAACAGTTGATCGTGAAGATCCTGATTGTGAAAGTGCATGTCAGTTTGCTTCCCAGTCAAAGCCTCCACTTGCAGAGAAGAAGAAAGGAAAGATTGTATCAAAAAGATTGGATCTAAAGGGGGAACTATGAGAAAGAATGGAACAGACCCTTCAGCAGGGACTGTTGTGATTGGACAAGGGGAAATGGTTTCAGACTAGAAGATGGGAGATTTAGATTGGATGTAAGGAAGAAATTTTGTAAAATAAGTCTGGTGAGGCATTGGAGCAGGCTGCCCAGAGAGGTGGTGGATGCCCTTTTTCTTGAAGACATTCAAAGTCAAGCTGTATAGGACTGCAATCAACCTGATATAGCTATAGGTGTCCCTGTTCCCTGCAGGGAAGTTGGATTAGATAACCTTTAAGGATCCCTTACAACTGAACAATTCTATGCATCATTGACTTGTGACTGTATGGAGCTATCTTCTGACTACCTACACTCAACAGCCCTGTACAAATACAGGAGACAGTCCAATTCATACAGGGATGTCCAGCCAATAGGCCCCAGCATGGGGCCTGGGATTTCTGCCCAGGATGCAGGATGTGGTTGCTGCTTTCCTGTTTGCAACTTCAGCCAGAAGCAAAGCCAAACATCAATGGATAGTTTATTTTCGATAGCTTCTGAATCATATTTTTCATCTACTATATTTAATGTGTCACAAAATTACTAGACTTTTTTTATTGTCTGTTTTCTAACTACTCTTTCTCTTGACAAGAAGGCTTTTTCAGTGGGACTCCCATAGAACAGAATAAGGTTTCCAGCTATTTAGAAAAAGGGTATAATTACCCAAGAGATAAGTTGTATGTATTTTCTCCTGCCAACATCACCAGGCAACTGCAGAATTACTGCCTCCTTGATTTGAGGTATACACTTCATTTCAAAGTTTATTCCTCAGTACCTTTGATCATCTCATCCTAATAAAAAACACAACTTAAAAAAAGTCACCTGCCTGTGAGACTGAGGATTCTTGCTGGTTTCCCAGCACTTGCCCAGTGACTACAAAGGGCTATAAGAAAATTAAAGTAAAAATGTGACAATAAAAACAGTACATATGTCATCTGCAGCATTGTGCCTCATAGCTAATGTATGGCATAATATTAAAAGTCAGGATAAAGCACAATTGTACTTGCCTAGACCTTTTCTCTTGCACAGATTAGCAGGGAACAATCAATCCAATGTTTTGCACTTTCTGTAGACTTCTTATAAAATGAATAGATAGTACTTAAAATTTAAATTTCTAAATTGTCATTTGTTCTGAGATCTCTTTTCTTTTTTATACCACCTATAAATTAGACACTACTGTATGTATTATTAAAAGGATAAAGGAGATAGTATTGAGATTAGGACACCAAATTAGCACAGCAGCAAACAAGTAGCTGCTTTCAAACAACTTTCAAAGGCATTTTTATCCTACAGATGCTAGAAACAGAGCACGTAATCTTTTACTGGGAGTAGAGAAGAAAGTAGTAATAAATGATTGAAATATTTCCAATGCGTACTGACAAGAGAGATCCCTTTTGAGCAGTGTAGCAGAACTGGAATCAACCCATGAAATCATAAGTTTATACTAAACAAGTAAAATGACAGCTTTGTCCATGAACATTCTATTAGACTCACATTGAGTAGATAGCCACCTACCTCTGATAATTAATGCATTTGATAACTTCTTAAGCACAGTAAATATGCTACGTCTATGTTCAAGTTACTTGTCCATTTTTCTTAGAGTCCCTTTTATTTTCAGTGTAAAATGCCAAGCTACTAACAAGTACTTTGGAACAGAAGTCGAAAAAGGAAGTGGTCTAAATTTCCCTTGAGCGGATTATCTCACTTCAGTTGGAGAATGACCCAATGGTTCTATCTTAAGTACTTGAAACTAAGTAGCTTAATGTAAGTCAGTCTGTTTTAACACACTTGTGCCTTGCGTATTTCTGAAACAACAAAATGTAAAATATACTCTCCATTTTTCAAGACAGTTTTGCACTGGGAAGAAAGTAATAGTCTTTGAAACACAAAAGAACAACCAGGTCCTTAACAGGGTTGAACCAGCAGCTGGCTCATTTCTTCTTCGGTATTCCAGAAGGATTCATCAAGTAGTTGATAGACCAAGGCTAGCAAACTGATGTGAGCATATTTGGAAAGACAGATGATTGAAATTGCTTGCTTGCCACCAAATCATGGCGTGTTTTGCATGAGTAATCCATGGGGAAAGGATACTTGCTGATGTGTGCACATATGTACGTGTTTTTACACAGAGACTGCAGCAGTAGATCAGTTAAAACTGTACAAAAATATGTACTAACCTCCTCAAGAGTAATCAAAGATATCTGTCAAGATCAAGAAGAATTACTTTAAACTGGAAATGTCAGAATGAAACCACTCTACTTTATCTCTTTTGTGCGACCTTATAATGAAGAATTCCTTGCTACAGAGGGTTGATAATGCAATGCTAGATGTCAAGGTAGGCTCAAAAATGACAGGAGAATTTTATGGAGAAGAAAAAAAAGAAAAACACCTAAAACCAAACCACCAAATGCTGTGAAATTCAAAGACAGTCCTAGCTCCCAAAGTCTAATATTCATGAACAGAAATTTGGGAGAATATCCTGGAAAATAAGAAAATAATGACTTTATTCACATACTTACCCGTAGATTAATGTTGGATAGCAGATGATATTCTCTCTGACACACTTATGTTACTTGTCATATTCTGAAATACTCTTACCAGACTAGGGATTCTCTCTCATTTCCTAGAAAATCTATTTTCACTGTCTCCCTCTAGATTGAGCTTATTTAGGGACTGGGGGAAAGCAGGAATGTTTGAAAGAAAAATCTCCCTTTTACAGGGGTGCCCCAAAGAGAATAAAAGACTGAATATTTGTTTTCATGGACACAAAAGAGATTAAGATATTCCATACAGCAAGCAAACAGCTTGTCAGGAAGAGATTTTGTCTCTCCTGTTACTCTGTTTTTTATTCTTTAAATGAATGCACAAGCGTGGAAATTTGCCAACAAAATTCTAGATTCAGGACTGGTTATCTAACATCTTCAGTTCTTTTCATATTCATTCTGTCATCTAAAATACTTAAAGAATTCAAGGATCAAACACTTCAAAGAACTATCAAAAGGCCAAGAGAGGAGGGACACAAAAAGGATCCAAGGGATGGAACATCCCTCCTATGAGGACCAGCTGAGAGAGCGGGGGTTCTTTGGCTCAGCGGTGACCTGATAGTGGCATTTCAGTATCTAAAGGGGAGCTACAGGAAAGAAGGGGAGAGATTCTTTAGCAGGATCTCTGGTGACAGAACAAGGAAAGATGATTTCCCACTTAAAGAGGGGAGATTTAGGTTAGATATAAGGAAAAAGTCTTTTACAGTGAGGTTGGTCAGGTACTGGAACAGGTTGCCCAGAAGTGTGGTGGATGCGTCATTCCTGAGGATGTTCAAGATCAGGCTGGACTCTGAGTAAACTGATCTAGCTCTAGGTGTCCCTGGTCATTGCAAGGGAGTTGCACTAGATGACCTTTAAAGGTCCCTTCCAACTCTAAGGATTCTATGACTCTTAAGATTCTACTTCTGTATCAGTTAAACTTCTGCAATTTGTCTAGGTATATGACTGAAAACAACAGAAAATAATCAAATGCTTGGTCAGCCCAAAGGCACAGCTGAATAAAAGACTTACCTTTAAGCTACACTGCAGTTACATTTATTTCAGTCAGACCTAGTAAGTAGTGAATTGCTTTACTGAATCAGAGTCTATTTCTTTGAAATATTTAAACTATCTTTCCTGGAATTTTTCTCACAGCTTGTGAGAACTGCCTCTGGTAACATGAAAATATATTGGTTATATAAATTCCAGTACATGTAATATGCTGGTGAAAATATTTATATCTACTCTAGAGCTGTCAGTTAGCTGTGCACCAGGTTAAACTCTGATGGTTGCATACAGATTACCGGTGACAGTCAGTTTAATATATATGTATATTCAATTATTATTTGCTTTTGTATTTATACCAAACAGCTTTAAAATAACTGAAAGTTGTTTTGGGTGTTTGTTGTTAGTAGCAGGAGAGTTGCAGGGCTCTTCTGTGAGGAGAGATCAAGGCTGCCTGGTTCCAAACACAGCCAGTTCCAACTGGCTCCAGTGGCCCTGTTGCAGGGTATGGCTGGGCCCAGCAACCAAGATGGTGCTGACTTAGGAAAAACAAGTTTAAGACATGACAAACAGTTTCATGGCAGTGAGGAATGAAGGAAAAGTGAAAGCAATAGCAAAGCGAGAGAAGGAGAAGAGGAAGGGGTGCTTCAGGTGTCAGACCAGAGAACCCACTGCAGCCTGTGGTGACCACAGTGAATCATATACTTTCCAGATTAGATGGATATTTCCTGAAGGAATTGTGTTGTGCAGAGAATGCAGAGTGGGAACAGATTTTTCCTGACATGACTGCAGCCTGTGGAAGAGCCCACACTGGAGCACAAGAGGAAGAGGAAAGAGCGGTAGGATGTCTGACTACAGCCTACTAGATATTTCAACCTGCTTTCTCCAGCTGTTCTGCTGAAGTAGTAATCGAGCATCTGGGAGGACAAAGTGGCTGATGGCCAAGCTTAACCCACTGTAAAGGTTGGTTTTACAGCCATGTTTAACGCACATGCAGAACAAAAGATCACAGACATCACAAAAAATTACTAAAATGCTATGTCATACGTTCTGTTGCATTAAACTCCAGGAGCAAAATCTAATCTTTCTTATACAGTAACTCAATAAAACATAGGCATATCCTTTCATTATTCTCTCTTCAGTAAGCATTCTACTGTGTACACATGCTTTAAGGATTCACAAAGTAAGGAAGATTGGTTGAATCAAGGTTCAAACAGTCATATTTCTTTATAAATCAGTGTTATATAAGCTGGGAGCTATAGCACAGTCCATTTCTATAGGACAGTCTATTCTGCCATGTAACACAGGCCACATGTATTAAATCCTGCTTTGGATCCAATAACTGTGATTGAGCCAGAGCATATCAAAAGGGTTTGGCAAGAAATAATTAAAAAGGGAATGAGGCCAAGATACTAAACTTTCCAAAACTGCTGGGAAATGACAGTTCTTAGAAACAGAAGACAATATATCCTAACAAAGAAGCCTGAAATGAGAGAGAAAACGAAACCAGAGAGTCATAAAAATAATTCAGTCTTATGTGTTCAATGAGACAGAAAGCAATAAAGTACGCTAACTGTGCTAGACCTAGATATTTCAGTTTAAATTATAACCCTAAATTGAAAATGTTAGTTTCCTTCCAAAGGCAACCAGAATCCCCAAAGCATCTGGTTGTTTTGAATAATACATAAAGAGGAAAAAAATTATTCTAACTTCCTTAGGAAAACAAGCTGATTTTTGTTAGAATTATAAACTTTACAAGCCTCTTTCAGAAAAATAAAAATGTCTTGAGAAACATCAGTATCCTTAAACTAAAGCATGCCTACTAATTTAAACAATTTGTTAGGGTTTCATTCAGTAATTATCAATACATCATTTTTAATTCAGACAAACCATCAAGTTAGTCAAAGGATTAAGAGATCTAAAAGTTGACAGTATTGCACTGCTTTTACTTTTAATCAACTTATTTTAATAAAGGTCCAGTATCACAAAAATTTGAACATGTGCATTATTTTTTGTACTGTGTGTAAGCTTATCCACTTCAGTAGGAACAGTCACAAAGCATAAAATTGAGCAGTTTACATGTCTCTATGTAAGACTGTAGCTTAATACAACTGAGAAAATTAATTTAACTATTAGTCTCCAGCTGAGAAGACCATGAAATGCACTCATCCCAAAACAGATCTGGAGATTTTAATTGGCAGTGAATTAGATAGCTATATAATATGGCTTGGGAAAAAAAAGAAAAAAAAAAAAAAAAAAAGGAAAAAAAAAAAAAAGAGTAATGCAATTCTGATTGAGGCATCTTATCACAGAAGAAGGGATAGAATTATCCACTCTGTTTTGGTCAGATGAGGAAAACAGTAGCTCTATTTAGGACTTAAGTATATATAATTACATTATTGAAAATGAAAAGTGGGAATAATTGTAAGAAAAAAAATATTATGTTAAAGCAAACTGTTAAGCTGAAGCATAATCACTTGGAGAAAAACACAAAAAGCAGAAAAGCACTCAGGAATTTCAACCACCATTGGACATAATGTTATAATATGTACTTGCAGGAGAAGTCTTCATCAACTGGAAGACAACCTAAGTAGCTTCTTTTCTGTATTTCCATTTTTTGTCATTCCATGAGCTGTGTAAATAGCACGAGAAACTCTAAGTCAGTTTTGGATACAGTAAACTACTGAAGATACAGACACGCTGTCTGAGAGTATTCCCTCTCAAGGGACTTTCCCTTTGGGTACCAAACATGTCTTATGACTGAATCCAACCATGCTGAATTATGCCATAATTAAATAATTATAATTACTTACATTAACTATAATTTAATATAATTACCTAAATACTCACTGTAAGTTTGTGTCTCAAATTAGCAACTTTTTTTTTTTTTTTCTCCCATTGAAAGACAGATGTCTTGTGCGGTGACTGTCAGTGCAATTTTATGTTTGTTACGACCTGTCTTCCCTTGCCAGTTTAACAGAGTAACAGGTACTTGCTCTTTAGAGAATTTAGCTCATTGGCTAAAGAATTTTGGATCCAACTGAATCTTAAACAGACTTGGAATTACAGCTCTTTAGTAACTGTACTAGCGTAGATGATGAAGATTTCCAATACATCCTATTATAGAAGTGTTGTTTTGTTGCTGTTGTTTTTATGATTCTAAAACATAGAACTATTTGTGCCAAAATTTCCTATGTGCCACGATTTCAGTTTTAATATAAAACTTCTCAAACATTCCACAGGCACTGTAAAAACATTAACACCTTCTTCTTCTGAAGACCAAGACTACTCCTTCTAAAAGGGTTTCTGGCATTTGCTGGGACATACAGCAAAACTAAAAACAAAGAATCTGACCCACTTCTAGCACAAGAGGTGTCCAGCTTCCCTTCAGCGCAGCAAAGTATATCAAGCAAAGAAGCCATCTAATTTGAATGTAGAAGTAAGAAACATTGAGGGGGCAATGAAAAGGAAAGAATGTACTGGTACCAAAGAAATAAATATTGTAGAGCTGAAACTGGGGGATTAATGCGAGAGGTTCTGTTTCACAGCTTTTTTTGGAAAGAAGAGGCTAGGCAAGAAAGCTGTGACTACACAGATGTAAGACCAAGGAAAGAAACTATCTCAGAAGAGGTGATTAAGCACACACTGTGAAGTGCAAAGCACAGCACCACACTTACAGAGCTAACTGACTCTCAGGGAAAGGTGAGTTGCATTGACCTGCCACAGGGCACTAGCGACACAACCACAACTGGGGAGCTCTTTCACATGAACCACTACAGATAGCTCTGTCTTTTCAATTGGTGATAATTAGCCCTCCACATCAAGGAAAACATGAAAAATTAGGCTTTGACTGCTTGTGCAAAGTGATTGCTCCTGCATATGAGATTTCTTTAGGAAAGTATGCTGTAAATTATGGAAAGTACTGTAAAGTTCACAAAAGGGAAAAAGCATATTCCCCTAGGTACCTCAATTAGCTGGCCAAGTGGAAAAATCATGATACTCAACAGTGGCATTCAGGAGGGGACTAAGGCAGAGAAGCACTGGATGGACAACAAGAGCAGGAGCTTGAGACCCATATATAGGAACATTCTCCCTTGGCTCTGAACTATTTGGCTAAGGTTCCCTTAACATCCTATTTTTCTTGGTTCATATGAGTTTCCTTAATAACCTAGCTCAGTTGGGTACACTGCACAGCAAGTACTACACAGAACAGATATCATGCATAGAGGAGTCATATATAAGATTTAGAAGCTCTTTAAAATAATATGGATTCAAAACATCTTTAAAGCATTTTTGGCTCACCCCACTAAATAAATATACACAGCTAATAGAATCTTCCATGTTGTGAACACAGTGAGATTCTTTTACCTCTCTACAGGGGCCTGATCAAACATGCCTCTGAAGCCAAGAAGAGACGCTTTTCAGCAGCTCTTGGATCATATCTGTGTTCTCCTTTTCTGGTAATATCGGTGTCTGGGAGAAAGCAAAGAAAGGGAAGTAAATGTATACTATATGTAGAAAAGTCTTTTTTTCCCCCCAAGAGGTGAATGCAGGAAACAAAGAAACTAGATTCTGTGATCTAGCAAGCAGCCACACACTTACACACTTTCCCCCTGAAAAATTCAGTTTCAGTAGTCATCAATTGCAGCACTAATTTGTAATAGCAAAATAACTGGTGACACAAATGTCAGAAAAGAAAGCATCTAAGGATTAAGGAACTATGTTTGTCCATATGTGAATGAACCCCTTTCTACAAGCAGGAGGTTTTTAACTGCTTGGTGGCAAGAGATTTTGGTTTTTGTTGTTGTTGTTTTTTAAACAGCCTCAATTTCTCAGATTCTGTGATTCTGTGTAAGGGTGCTGCAGTTCTGTAACCCTGTTTCCAGACAGTGGTGAGGCTGAACATTCACTCCCAAGAAGAACCCATTTACACGATAGAGTGTACATATATCAATGAACATCTATCCACATACATAGATCCAGCCACACAGATCAGTGCAGACAGAGAACACAAAGCACTCACAAAAAATGAACATCACAAGAAGCCTCCTCTCCAGCTATTAGGATTGAAGTCTGTAAGTACAATATAAGTGGTGTGTCCGGAGAAATAGACATAAATATGTATAGTTGTGTATGTGCATTTACAATACAGATCGCTCCAGCTGCAGGCCTTAGGCACTTAGTACATCCAATATCTTGTCCCAGATTCTCCTTTCATTCCTGCTGCTGGTGTACAGGCCTGTGAACCTCTGGAATTTCATGGTCCCACATCAGCTGCTGGTAGTAACACCTCTTCCCCTAATCACTGAGTAGTCTGGTTTTGAATTCACTCATAAACACGCCTATAAACACACAGCTCTCCCACACAGGCAGTAAAAAATAGGATTTAGTAAGAAAATAAGGCACACTATGGTAATCTAGTACAGTCAGAAAAGTGTGCTGACCAGCAACTTGATTGCATTCAACTGGATCCTTTAAGCCTTTCTTCCATTTTCCCACACGTTCTCCTCACCAATCCATCCACCTTTCTCTATCATTGTTTGTCCCCTACATGCCGTAATAAGTCCCACACATTGACACGATCTCCTTAAAACATCCCATAATAAGTCAATTGTCAAAAGACACTTCTGCCTACATCCCACAATTCATCCTATTAGCTTTTAATTAAAGAGTAGAAGACAACATTTCCTAAGTCTTACATAACTTCCCTTTGTATGTTTGACATACAATCAAATATATTTTTATAAAGTAATCTGAAACTGAACAGAATATAGCAACAAGTAACAGTTGGTAGAAAAAGAATGTTTGGGATTTGCTTACACTGGAATTATTATACTCCTATTAGCTTTACTCTGTGTGCTTGGTTTGATTCAAACCACACAGCTGGTATGAACCTACAAGTAGTTTAAATCATCCAGTCAGCTTTCATTGTAAGTCACTCTGAAAGTAATGCCTCCTATTTATTTCCCAGGAAACCGTAAGAGATACAAAGATAATAATAACACTAATTGATAGAGCGAATTCTCAGATTAAAAAAAAACACTAATTTTCAATGCAGTCTTGTCCATTTCATCCACTAGCTAAGCATTTTTGCCAGCAGTGATCAAGAGTCTGCATGCCGCATGTAAAAATCTGCACCGGTAGACGTGACCCACTGCTGTTGTCATCACTGCTGAAACACAGCACTCACCACCTCACAGTGCTCAACATCCACCTCCAATGCTGTGGGCCAACATAATATAATAGAAGGCATTACTTTTAGAGCACTTCTCATATTATAGAATCATAGAATCACCAAGGTTGGAAAAGACCTAAAAGATCATCCAGTCCAACCATTCACCTATTAGCAATAGCTCCCAGTAAACCACGTCCCTCAACACAACATCCAGTCTTTCCTTGAACACCCCCAGGGTTGGTGACTCCACCAACTCCCTGGGCAGTGCATTCTGGTGCCTGACCACCCTTTCTGAGAAGTAATACTTCCTAATGTCCAACTTGAATCTCCCCTGCTGTAGCTTGAAACCATCTCCTCTAGTCCTAGAGGGAATGGTTCTCTATGGCTTTTCATTAAAACAGTGGTGCTTACTGCTGTTTTATCCAAAGACAGCTAACAAAATTCATCCAAAATATTCTTAAAAAATAAAAATTAAAAATCTTTTACAGATACTATGGATAGAAAACAGCATCCACGGAAGAGCTGTTGTTACTCTATAGGTGATAGCTTCCAACAACTAACACACAGTGTGGCTTTGTAGCTCCAGAATGGCACGCATAAAGAGAGATGTCTTCTTTCAGGTCAGCCAATCTCTCAGTGATTCATTCTACACAACACTTTGTCACAGAAAATCATATAGTTCCTTCCTAGAGCACTCAGTCACTGTATTTATTATTTTCCAGTTCTTAAGAAATCGTGTTCACATAACACGTTTAAAAACCTTTGATACTTTCAATCACTATATTTATTCTTTTTCAGTTCTTAAGAAGACATCACGTTAGTATAACTCCTTTAAAAACCTTTGATACTTTCTGACTTACAGCTTGAGAATCGCTGTTTCAACCATGGTTCTCTCCTTGACAATCTGCGCTCAGAATGTTCTGAAGTGTACTGTGTTGCTTGGAGGGTAGAACACAGGACTGAGTGACAAAAAGAATTACAAATAAAGATAAGATGTGACTTTGAGGTGGGAGGTTGAAGTAAGAGGAACAGACAGATTGATTAGAAGAGCCCAGATTTCTCTCCTGTACATCAGCAAGCTTTCAACAGTAGGAAGGAAATATTTTCTGTTCAGATGGGCTGTTGCTTAACACCTAAGGCAACCTGTGGGAAATGCCAATATGATTCCCATCAAATGAAGGCTGGACTTTTACATTACCTGTGAATGCTTTCACATCATTATCACTCTTCTGCTTTTGTTCTTTCGTGCTTTAAAGGGGGAACATAAGCAGAAGGAAAGTTAAGTGCCCAGAGTACTGTATTCCTCTGGCAAGTGGCAGACACTAGCGTCAAGAACAAATACTAAGATGTTTCTGGGCGTTTTTGAAATTTATTCTCTCAACAACAACAACAACAACAAAAATCCTTCACATCAGTTAGCGGATAAGTGGATTATAAGTTTGGACTTCAAAGTTGACATTTCTATGTAGCTGTAGAATAAAGGACAGAGGTTTATCTTTGCATCTCAGCTTTTGGGACTCTCTCACATGAGCAAACCACAGCATTCATCAGAACTCCTTATTGAAATGCACAGATACAGGTCCAGGACACAGGGACAGATAAAAGTTAATCATACTGCCAGTAAGTTTAAGTATTAACTTCTTTAAGTCATTATCTTTCAGGGACCCCATATATTCAGCTCATGAACTCCATTCAGCTCATGAACTCCATTCAAACTGCTCATAGACTCTTTACAACACTTGGATATGTTTCAGGTTTTTGCAACCCATCTGCTTTGTGGCAACTGCCCAATGTTTTGCTTCTGCTACTATAGCAGTGTTGGCATTAGTATGTGATCAATATGATTCAGTATGCAGTTTTGATCTAGGTTCAGAATGGCATATAATTTGATGTTTTATTGAACTGTAACCTTAGAACAATGGCAACTGTGGCTTCTTGTATCTTAATCATTCAATGAAAGGTAAATACTAAAGCATGTATTTGAAAAGAGGAAGATTTATTAATATGTCTATGTTTCATAATTTTTATTATTACTTGTATTTCCCTAAGTATGGGTCTTATTCTTTCCTTTTCAATTTATTAGCATGGTAGCTTTACCAGGAAGAATAAACTAAAAGAATTATCGAGAGAGGTTGCATTTTAGCAGTAGTCTTCATTTCCTACTCCCCCATCTCTATTCCTTCCATACATTCTGCTAAGAATTGAAGAGCACATTAGCTGTCAGATAAGAAAAACAATCTTTTAGCCTCTTCACGTAAATAATAATTAGGAACTATGCCAGCACTTCAGGCTACAAACTGGCTTTTGTGGATTTGTTGGATTGGTAGTACAAACCAAAGCACTTAAACTTTTATCCAAAGTTTACCCTACAAGCTTGTCAGTCAAATTATTTATGAGTCATTCATGGCTTCCTGGCTGTGTACAATATCTTAAGTACATATTCATGAGTAAAACCTTGGATCTTTACTCTGAGTGTTCCCAGCCTTGTTTAGAGCTGGAGCAAAATATAGATCTACTCTCCTTTGAAGTGCAATAGAGATTTATGTGCTATTCCACAGAAAAGCTGATTTTAATAGTAATATGCACATGAGCTAATTACAGATTTTCCTGGAGTGCTATAACTAAAGAGTTCAACTCAACTTAGAGAAAGGCAAAATAAGTGTAACTAATACAAACATTTGAAGACCATAATCACAGCACTGTCCTGCCCTAACCTCAAGCAGTTGTGACTAGAAAAGGGGTCAGATCTGCAGAGGGAGAAGACAAATAGGAAAAATATTTTTGTAGACCAGGAAGACAGCTTCATTCTAAAAGGGTTTCCTTAGCTTTAAGAACCTTATTCTGATGTGTTTGATCCTCCAATGAGTTGTATGGGTAAGAGCTGTTACTTTCTTGGGACTTGGACTATTTTTCAGTAGTTAAGTGTGCTTCTAGTTTAAGGTCCTTTCATTTCAGAAAAGCCAAACAGTTGAGGATCATGACAAGGAAGAGTGTTATCCTTTTCTCTAAGCTTCATACTATGACTGATCAGCACACAGCACCTGATACAGACAAGCCTCAGTAACTCAGCATGTCACAGAGAACTACCTGTTCAGAATTAATTTAACTACGACTTCATCCAGTACCTATTTGTTTTTGACACATTTATTCTGCTACACAAGAAAGGATAGTTAATGTCTCACTGCACAAGGGCTTCTCTCTACGTGGACGTCAGTAAGGTCTTTGACACTGTCCCCCATAACATTCTCACGGAGAAGCTGGCTGCCCATGGTCTGAATGGGCATATTCTCTGCTGGGTGAAGCACTGGTTGCATGGCCAGGCCCAAAGAGTTGTGGTCAATGGAGTTGAATCCAGTTGGCGGCCAGTCACGAGCGGCATCCCCCAGGGCTCAGTGATGGGGCCGCTTCTGTTTAACATCTTCTTTGATGATCTGGATGAGGGGATTGAGTGCACCCTCAGTAGGTTTGCAGACAGCACCAAGATGGGAGGCAGTGTTGATCTGCTAGAGGGAAGAAGGGCACTACAGAGGGACCTGGATAGACTCAATCAATGGGTTAAGGTTAATGGCATGAGTTTCAACAGGGCCAAGTGTTGGGTCCTGCATTTTGATCACAAAAACCCCAGGCAACCCTACAGGCTTGGGGAGGTGTGGCTGGAAAGCTGCCTGTTGGAAAGGGACCTTGATGTGCTGATGGACAGTCAGCTGAATATGAGCCAGCAATGTGCCCAGTTGGCCAAGAAGGCTGATGGCATCCTGGCTTGTATCAGGAATGGTGTGGTGAACAGGACTAGGGAAGTCATCCTGCCCCTGTAACTTGGCATTGGTGAGGCCTCACCTCGAGTACTGTTTTGGGCACCTCAGTACAAAAAGGACATGGAGGTACTGGAGCAGGTCCAGAGAAGGGCAACAAGGCTTGTGAAGGGCTTGGAAAATCAACCCTATGAGGAGAGGCTGAAGGGGACTGGGCTGTTTAATCTGGGCAAAAGGAGGCTGAGGGGAGACCTTATTGCTTTCTTCCAGTATCTGAAAGGTGCTTAAAGTGAGTACGGGGCAACTCTCTTCTCACTGGTGACAGGTGACAGAAAAAGGGGAAATGGCCTTAAGATGCGACAAGGTAAGTTTAGGTTGGACATTAGGAGACATTTCTTTACAAAAAGGGTTGTTAAACACTGGAATAGGCTCCCCAGGGAGGTCGTTGAGTCACCGCCCCTGGATGTGTTTAAGAGCCGTTTGAATGTGGTGCTCAGAGATATGATTTAGCAGAAGGTTGTTAGACTTAGGGTACTATGGTTAGGCTGTGGTTGGACTTGAGGTCTTTTCCAACCTGAATAATTCTGTGATTCTATGATTCTATGAATGTAGTGCCTCCAATTTTATTATGTTGGCCCATGACATCAGAGGCATATGTTAGTCATACAGCTGTAGAGATTGAACTTTCTCACCAATATTCCATAACATTTTGTTGCCATGCAATAGATGTCAGCAGAGGGACAGACTGACAAAATGATATCTGACATGGAAGTACATATGAAACAAAGGTATGGAACTGAATTCCTCTGTGCAGAAAAAAAAAACGAACCCTTTGTCATTCATTGCTGCTTGAAGAACATTTCTGGAAACCAAACAGCAAATGTGAGTACAGTGAGGTGGTGGGTCATACATTACAGCGGTAGCAGCAGTAAGGTGAAAGGCAAGCCACATTCTAGACATCCATGCCGATTTTTATAAGTACAACATGCTGGTTCTTATTAATCACTGGTGAAAATGCATAGCTAGGGGTGGTGGCTCTGTTGAAAACTAGTATTTTGTAGCTGAGAATTTGTTCTATTTGTTCCATCAATTGGTGTTATTATGCTCCTTGTATCTGTTATAGTTTCCATGGAAATAAATAGGAGACGATACTTTTGGAGAAACCTACGTATGTTTTGTTGCAGGGTTATGGCAGGAGACTGCAAATGAAAAAACACTGCTTATGGAATATCCTACTAAGTACTGCTGTGAAATAGTCACTCTAGCAATTGTAGAAAAAAAGCAACAAAAGGCTGAAATTCCAGGATGACATTCAAATCCAGTCTGTTATTATGTTGTTTATACTGAAGCTTATGGCTCTGCTTTTTTTAAGGGTCTTGTCAGCTTTTCCATTATGTGTTCTTATTTTAAGAGATTTCTTGGTCATGGAGATCCACTTCAGGCACAGCATGAATGGTAAGAGAATAAAATTTGGCCAAAGGCAGAAAATATTGTTTTCAGCTGATAAATTCACAGCTGGACTGACTCTCCGCTTTAACATGCCAAAAACAAATAGAAAAGTAAATGTGTATTCCTGTAAAATGAAACACTAAGAATCAGGGTCTTCCACTTGTTTGTTTTGGGGGATCCATTGGGAGAGGGGGTTTACTATACCAGAAACTATTAAGCATTAAAATGTAATTGAATAAGGTGAATAATCCAGGCAGATCCTTTCAGTATGGTCATGCGCATTGTTGCACTCATCCCCAACTCAGGATGACAGGGTAGGGATTCAGTTACATACCTAAAAGTACATTTTAATCACCCCTAAGAAAAATGTTCACAGGTCTTTCTAAACCTGCAACAATGCAGATAAAATGGATGGCCCTAAAGCTGTAAGCAGAGATCAAAATAGCCTCAAACTCTGAATACAGTCACACTTCAGTTCACATGTCATAACAGGTACATATGAAATCAGCAACATCTCTAAAGCAACTCTGACCAAAAAAAAGAGGCACAATTTAAGCATCACATAAGTACACCTGCAGGTAAGAATTCTCTACATTTTAAAAATATAAAGCAGGGCTAGGAGTGAGGATGCTGGTTTCAGCTTCTGATCATGCTGTTTGCTTTTTTTATGACCCCAGATGTGGACCTGTACTGTCCTAGCATCACAGGACTTCTTTCTGCCCCAAGATGTCATGATATTTTCAGATAAAAGAGGAAGAAAAATCATCACAATAGGAAAAAGAAAGAAAAGGTACAGCACAGATAGCTTTTATCAAGAAAAGACCTTTTTTTTCCTTCACTTTGCTCTGTGAATCAAGTGATATTATCAGCTCTGGGGGGAATACATAGAACCACTCAAGCTCTAGAAAATACATGATTTTCTCATGTCTTTAGTCTATAAGCGCATAAGTAACCATTTGCCTGAATGTTTGGACTACAGTCCATTCCTTCAAGACTTAAAAGGATAAGCCTTCCCAAAGCCTTTATAGAGAGCAGTAAATCCTCTTGGGTAAGAGCACCACAATCATCCTGCTACATCTGAACCTTTTGCAATTATTTACAACATCTTTTTAGCTCACCTGCATCAACTTCTAAACCTTGAATCTCTGGCTTTCAACCTAGTTACCACAAACAGTGGGAGGTCTCATGTATCATATTAATACTTTTGGCACAGCAGCAAGAGGCACCGCAATTGTCTCAGCCAAATTCCTTCATCTATGTCTGTACATCACTGAGGAATTTGCAATTATTTTTTAAATGTTTGCAGCTGGGTCTTTTAAAATACATTTATAATGCTAACATTTTGTGCAGCTCAGATACTATAAACTGCACCGTCTGTTCATTACTGTTCGGTGCGTTTCACTTCACTGACACTATAGTGTATCTAATGGAAGGGAAACCTGGTGCTTTTATTGGTACATGAATTTTAACAGGATTTTGAGACCACACGGCTACTCTTCTTTAACTCTGTAATGGATCAACAAGAGCTGCTACATACCTAGTGGGCTATTAGGATGAAAGCGAAATTATGAAGCCCATAGGGTATATAAAACAGGAGGAGAATTCCAGTCACCTGAGATTAAACTCACCAGATAAGCCACTGTGCTAAGATCTCCTTCCATTTATATGGAATCTTAATATCTCATGCTCAGAGTAATTAGGAAGCATGCTGTATATTGTTGTCCCCAAGTGAAGGATAACGCATGCTTTCATGGCTCTATGGTACCACAATTTGTGTATTTTCCTTTTGTCAGGGCAAAATGGAAGTAAATATCAGTAGAGACTAAGAAGTATGGACAAAAATCAATTCACAAACTCACAAGACATCCATTAGCTAAGAACTTGGCTGAGTGGGGAAGTTTCACCACCACCAACAATTATACTCACAACTGAATAACTCTGTAAGAAAAGAATTTTTAATTATGGTTTGAAGGTAACACATATCGAATTTCAAAATGATAATTCTTTTTAAATTCCAAATTCTTTTTAAAGCCTCAAAATTTGTGGCAAAGGCTGCAGAAAGTTGCTTTGTGAAGCAATTAGAAAGAGATAACACCGATTATTAAATAATAATAATTTAAAAAAACTGTAAGAGTGAATAAAAATATGCTTTTGGGTGCCTATTTCTGGATATCTGTAGAAGCACACAATCATAGCTCAGGTTGGAAAAGACCTCAAAGATCATCAAGTCCAACATCAACATAACCATACTACCCTAGCTCTAACAAAAATCCACTAAAACATGTCCCTGAGCACTACATCCAAACAGTTTTTAAACACATCCAGGGATGATAGCTCAACCACCTCCCTTGGGAAGCTATTCCAAGTGCTTAACAACCCTCTCTATAAAGAAGATTTTCCTGATCTCCAACCTAAGCCTTCACTGGTGCAACTTGAGGCCATTTCCCCTCATCCTGTCACCTGTCACCAATGAGAAGAGACCAACCCTACTCTCGCTTTGAGCAATTTTCACATTTTGGAAGAGAGCAATAACGTCTCCCCTCAGCCTCCTCTTCCCCAGACTAAACAGCCCCATTTCCTTCAGTCTCTCTTCATACGGCATATTCTCCAAGCCCTTCACAAGCCCTGTTGCTCTTCTTTGGACTTACTCCAGCACCTCCATGTCCTTTCTGTATTGAGGTGCCCAAAACTGAACACAGTACTCAACACAGTACTGGCCTCACCAGTGCTCAAGTACAGGGGCAGGATGACTTCCCTATTCCTGTTCACCACACTGTTCCTGACAGGAAGAAGTCATGAGTTAGTCAGTCACCCCAAGTGAACTGCTTTTCCACATGAAAATCAATAAAAATATAGTGGATTCAGGTGGCTGTTACTTTCTCAAAGTTAAGGCTACCTCTTGTGTTTTTAAAGGGACTCTCCTGAAGAAGCTACAATTTGCATCCAACTTAAAATGTGAGGTTTGAGATAAGATGCAAATGATGTAGGGAAAAAGAAAAAGAAAAAAAAAATCCAAATTAACTAGGTATATCAGCTAATATTGGCTAGGTAAGCCAGTACAATACAAAATCCAGCCTGAAAAAAATAAAATAAAAAAGTAAAATAAAATAAAAAAAAAAAAATCTTGAGTTTGTAAAGAAAATGTAGACAATACCAAGAATAAACATTTTTTCAAAGCAGCTGAAAAGTTGCAGCTGTCACAAAAGGCCACTTGTAATTACTGGGATCTTCCAACATGTCACACCATGTCTAACTCTTTCTAGATGAGATGGAGGAATATAGAAAGCAGTACACAAAGCAGATCACTAACCTGCCCTCACACATCTTGCTACAAAGTCACTTGGGCTTTCTTGTCAGAGCATCCTTCTAAAGCATTCATTTCTTTAACTCAAAGCAGCCACCTGAAATCTCCACAGAAATCTAAAACTGCTGAATGAATTAAACTGAGCAAAGATTTTATTTCAACACTAAACAAAATAAAAAGCAACACAAATGAAAAAGAGAAAATTAGGCAACAGAGTTTAGTCACTTTCTCTTTAAGGCAATTCTAAATAGCTTGACTGAACTGAAGGTATACACTAAAATCTGAAATACAATGAAGGAACCATTCCCAGAATATTTGCTATTACCTTTCTAAGGTATTACCTTTCTAAGGCTGTATTTGGCTAAGAGGCAATGAAGATATTTAGCCAACCTTGCTTAGAAACTATAACAAAATTTAAAATAAATACAATTACTGACTCTAAGATCTGGATCCTATTTGCATATAATTTGCCTGATAACAATCCTGAGGGCAATGATATACAAAGGGGAGTGCAGGAATGAATCTTGCACGGGCGCACACACACACACAAACACACCCTATATGCACTCGCACACACACACACCTCTAAGTTTATTTCTGCTGCTAGGGAGCTGCGCTTCATTATACTGCAGGCAAGAGCCGGCTCTGAAACTGAGACAGTCATTAAGCAGGAGGATTCCTTCAGTGCAGGGGAGCCCTCCAGTGGGGCAGAGCTGTTACAGCGGTTTCTCCACTGCCTATGGCTCCGGCTTACAGCTGAGTCCTTTGATGTTCGCTGTGCAGATGGTGAGATCCCTGGGCAGTCAGACTCGTCTGCAACAACAGACCCGCTGTTCCAAACCACACAGAGAGCTGTACAGCACATGCAGAATACAGCATCAAAAAAAAAAAAAAAACAAAAAAACCGAAACAAACAAACTTCTTATGTAAAAGCTCTGTGCCTCTCCACAAGGAATCAAAGAATCCCCAAGGTGAAAAAGACCTCTAAGATCATCTGTTCCACTGTTAAGCCATCTTCACCATACCTACTAAACCATGTCCCTCAGTGCAACATCCACTCAGTTCTCGAACACTTCCAGGGACAATTACTACACATGATCTTAGCCAAAAGGCCAAGAAGCGATGGTTGTGGGGTGACCTCATTGCAGCCTTTCAGTACCTGAAGGGAACTTAATCCCAGGAGGGGAGTAAACTCTTCGAAAGGGCTGACAATAGCAGGACACGGGTTTTAAGTTAAAAGAGGGAAGATTTAGGTTGGATGTTAGGGGGAAGTTCTTCACTAGGAGAGTGGTTAGGCCCTGGAACAGGCTGCCCAGGGAGGTTGTGGATGCCCCGTCCTTGGAGGTGTTCAAGGCCAGGTTGGACGGGGCCCTGGGCAACCTGATCTAGTAAATGTATATGTTTGGTGGTCCTGCTAGGCAGGGGGGTTGGAACTACATGATCCTTGAGGTCCCTTCCAACCTGGGTCATTCTGTGATTCTTTGATTCTGTGATTCTGTGACAATTCCACCATCCAGGGACGATTCCACCATCTCCCTTAGCAGCCTATATTCATATAATTCTTATAATTTATCACTATTTCTAAGGGAAGTTTTTTTTCTAATATCCCACCTGAATCTCCCCTGGAACAACTTCAGGCTACTCCCTATAGTCCTATAACTGTAGCCTGGGTGAAGAGGTCGACTCCCATCTCATCACAGCCTCCTCATCAGGATTATTTTATTGGGTGTCCCTCTGAGCCTCCTCTTCTCCAGACAAACAATCCCAGTTCCTCAGCCACTCCTCATAAGACTTGTGCTCCAGACCCCTCACAGCTTCACTGTCTCTCTGAACATGTTCCAAACATCTTTCTTGCAGTGAAGGGCACAAAACTAAACACAGTACTCAAGGTGTGGCCTTACCAGTGGCGAGTACAGAGGGATGATCACCTCTCTGCTGCTGCTGGCAACACTATTTCTGATACAAGCCAGGATGCCATTGACTTTCTTGGCTACCTGAGCACACTGCTGGCTCATGTTCACCTGGCTGATGTTTAGCACCTCCAGATCCTTTTCCTCTGCACATCTTTCCAGCCACACTTCCTCAGGTCTCTAGCATTGCATGGGGTTGAATACATGCTATTTGGCTAGAGGATGTATTTGAGTTCAAGACAGCAAAGTTCAAGTCATTAGTTAAATCTTAGTTAAATCTTGCCAGAACAACCCCTCTTTTTGTAAAATAAACATCTTTAAGGCAAATGAAACTCTGTAATAATAGCATCATTGTGCTGAACTGCATACATGTATGTATGCCTATATGAACAGCACAGACTCTTCAGTGACCGAACAGGAACCTCTTTTATGGACCTTGTTTCATTTCTCAGTTACTCCATATGGGTGTCACTCAGGAAAGGCCATTAACTGCAAGGACACAGAATAGCATCACAGAAGACAAAACTTCTTCATTAGAAATACCCGCAGATTAATGTCAACATCAAAAACATTGATCAGCTTTTATCCGTCTTCCGTCAAGCCTCTCTATGAAGCCAAGTCAAGAACATAAGTGACAAGAGAGATCCCTAACAAGAAGATAGAGCTCAACAAGAGACTCCAAGAGACTTTACCAGTCAGTTGGCATTACCAGGTAAAGTGATGATGTTTACAGTGTAAGGGAAGAATGCCTAGCTGGGGATATTTCCTTACAAAACAAATTTTATACTTGTGGTTGATAATGCTTTTTCCCACTCAGCTCTAGTTTTACTTCATGCCAACTATTGTGAGGGCTGTAGCTGAGCATCCAAGGACAAACTAGGTGAAACAAATTACAGCCTGAAATTACATACTATTTATGTGCTTGGAAGCATGCTATTTTCATAAAATAGCCTTGTCATCAATATAATTTTAATGCTCCTTTTCTATTGTAATTCCACTGCTTTCAATTTAATACCTAAAATCTTCAGTCACTTCAGAGCATCAACTCCACTACCATGTGCACATCACTCAGATTTCAGCCCTCTTGCAGGCATCCTCGTGACTTCAAGGGGAAGTACAAGTGTGTTCAATATATTCAGAAGTGATCTCCTGATGTTTCATTCCAAATTGCACAGCTTACAAAGCAGAAAAACAAATGAGATTATTCCTGAACTCTCTATTTATGAAGTACACAAATAATGGCTCAATTATTTGCCTTCCCTTTTTTCCTAAGCACTGAAATTGTTGTTGAGTTCCAAGAACAAAATGACAGAACACTGGCATTTCAAAAAGAAGCCAAAGACTAATTACTAAGGAGTCAATTGAAAAAGGTGGTTTTGTTCTACACTTTCATTTTCTTCCATTCAGCAACAGATAGAGCTGATTGTATTAAAATATTTCATTAAGTCTTCAGCTTTCAAAGGTTGAAACAAGCTGTGCAGTACTTAAATGCTCACAATATCACAGTACAGGAAAAACAGTAATTAAGTGTAATCAGTGAAATTACAGAGGGAGAAAAAACTTTACTTGGGGTGATGCCAAACATTCCAACTAATGCACAAAATAAATGGCTGCATCAAGCATTGTCTTAACATTGTGTTAATTTACTAATATTGAATTAAAATGCATTAAAAATCTTATTTGCATGATTAATCTCTCCCAAACTAGACTAAGACCCGAGGCAATGCAGAAGTATAATGTGTGGGGAAAAATAATTTTATCTGGCTATAAGACATGAACTTCATATTCCTTATTATATTTTGACTATATGCATGTTGAACACTCCTGCCCATACCTTTAATTTGCAGAATAATAGCTTTTAATGGATGGCAATTTTGCATAGCTTACCACTGTTATTCTAAGAGAACAGTATTTAATAAGGAAATTATAGTAAAAATACGCATTGTTTAAAGAAGATATATGAATAGATAATTTTATTAATTCTTTTTTTTTAATTAATCTCACAATGAGATGTGATCCTTCTGTCTGAAGAGGAGGAGGAGAATTATGTCAGCCTTATTACGTGATAAAACCCAGCAGGAAATGAGCATATACAAACATGGAGATTCTGAAGCCTTGAAGTTAAAGTCATAATTTAACCATGAATGAAATATTCAAAATGCTGAACTTCATTAAGCTGCTGAACACACTTATCATCTGTGCAGAGAGTCAGACAGGGAGATAAAGACCAGATCTTTAATTTAAGGATCAACTTACCTTTTCCACTTCTTCCCTTCTACAATTCAGCAACACTTGGTGAAAACATGTCGTTTTTGGCATTATTTCTTGTGGGGTCTGTACAAATTGAAGTACCACCCCTACAAAATATAACTGACACAAGAAGGCAGTTCATCACAGATAAAAGTTCAGACTCTGCAACTGCAGCCTGCTGCCAGCATAGGAAGCCATCCATGGAGAAATATTTCTTGCATCAGGTACAAGAAATGCAGGCTTGATTCAAGTAGGATTTTTATTTTTTATATACTATTTCCATGAAATTAATAATCAAAGCAAGAATTTGGAGAAATATAAATATGTATATGTCTAGAAGCTAATTTTACATATTAAAAAATAAAAAAATAAAATTAAAAAAAAATCCTTCTTTCTTCAAACAGAAGAGTTTTGCCATACCTTGTACCACTAACACTTACACTTAAATGGAAGAAGCCTGCAGCATCATTTTAAAATGTTTCTCAGAACATAAATAAATGAACTCTTTAATAACTATGTCACACACACACACAAAAAAAAAAACAACCCTACAACTATTGGGTAGATGGTAGCGATCATCAGACAAAGCAAAGCCATCCTGATAAGGCAGCATGATCAGACTGTTGGTATGAGATAACTCATTTGCAGACTGAATACTTAGATTATGCAATAGTTTATAACAATATAGTGATAATATATCAATTTACTCAAATTAGTAAGAAACTTCAAGATAGGGAAGATGATTCCTAGTCTTGAATTTCCCAAGTTTCCAACTTTTTTCTTTCTTCCTTTTCTTTTCCTTTCTTTCTCTTTCTGTCTTTTTCTTTCTTTCTTTCTTTCTTTCTTTCTTTCTTTCTTTCTCTTTCTTTCTTTCTTTCTTTCTTTCTTTCTTTCTTTCTTTCTTTCTTTCTTTCTTTCTTTCTTTCTTTCTTTCTTTCTTTCTTTCTTTCTTTCTTTCTTTCTTTCTTTCTTTCTCTTTCTTTCTTTCTTTCTTTCTTTCTTTCTTTCCTTCTTTCTTTCCTTCTTTCTTTCCTTCTTTCTTTCTTTCTTTCTTTCTTTCTTTCTTTCTTTCTTTCTTTCTTTCTTTCTTTCTTTCTTTCTTTCTTTCTTTCTTTCTTTCTTTCTTTCTTTTCTTTCTTTCTTTTCTTTCTTTCTTTTCTTTCTTTCTTTCTTTCTTTCTTTTCTTTTTCTTTCTTTCTTTCTTTGTCTCTTTTCTCTTTTCTTTTCCTTTTCTTTTCTTTTCTTTTCTTTTCTTTTCTTTTCTTTTCATTTCTTTTCTTTTCTTTCCTTTTCTTTTCTTTTCTTTTCTTTTCTTTTCTTTTCTTTTCTTTTCTTTTCTTTTCTTTTCTTTTCTTTCCTTTCTCTTCTTTTCTCTTCTCTTTCTCCTTTCTTTTTTTCTTTTTTTTCCCATAAGTAGTAATACAATATAATACAATATATGCTACAATTCTTCTGGTAACAGTTTTATTCTAGATCAGGGTCAGGCAGGAACAGGCGAGAGGCTGCAGGGAATCGCGTTCTGGGAGTGCATGATGCCATATTATGGCATAACTCATGTGGAAAGAGCCTGAAGATGATCTGTACTCATTTTATTCATGACCTGCTCTGACCCAGAAGAGAGTAATTTGGTCAAAAAGTTCGCTCAGAGTCCTCTCATTTCAAAAATCAGCAACAAAACAAGAAATAAATGAATAACCTGGGGGACTGACAGTTGGTTAGGTTGCTTTTGCTATACTCATTTCCTTGGAGTAATGTTAATCTGTCCCAATCTGTTTCACTTACTCATGAAGTTCTTTAAAAAACATAGTAAGTTCATTGGTAATTTACCCAAATTTTGAAATCAGTCACCCCTACCTACTTCAGAACTTCACTTTGAATAAGAATGAGAATAGTAGAATTTCTCTGCATGGAGAAATTGCCTCTTTCTAATTTGCAGAGATTTCTGTGAACAAAGTGATAATTCCATCTCATAAATAAACAGTAGAATCAGTGCCGTTGCCAGACATAACACAGGTAGCTATCCTCCTTTCTAGCAATATGTCAGCGTGCTTAATTAAGGACTAGAAAGCATATGAAAGCTCACAATTAGGGCAAGTTGTCAACCAAAGACTACAAAAAGCATGTTTCGCACCCCAGAAGACAAAGAAATCATTTGAAAGATAGCAAGCCACAAACCAAAGCGAATGGCCGTAAAACAAATACGAGCCATGTAGGACCAGCTGAAATAAATAAATAAATAAATGAAATTGTAAGTCATTCTGCTTTTTTCCTTTTGAAGGACCAAGAGGTCATATTTACAGGCTTGGAAATTTATACAAACACAGTTTCAGTGAGACTGACAAGTAACTGTCTGTATGCATAAAAAACCCATACATTTTAAGTGATCTAAAACATTCAGGAAAAAAAACCAAATCAAAACAAAACAAAACAAAAACAGGGAAATCACCCTAGGCTTAGAGAAAATCATTGACTTAGGCAAACACGCAGACTGAAAATCTTTCCGCAGAAGGAATACTCAATTTTGCATTTTGTATTACCTGTAACAGATAGAGTTTTACTGTTTAAATAGCATTCCCTATAAAACAAACAGTGTAACAAAGACAGGAAAGATCTCTAACACAGACTGAAACCTCTTTAAATTACCAAAGAGTCTGGAGAGAGGTATGAAATGTCACACACTGCTTTATACCCTTCTGTAATTCCCTTGGGTGTAGATGAGAAGAGGCACCTGGATCAGGGTCAGTATACCCTAGCGTAGAAAGCAAATGCATTCAAAACCAAAACAATTCTGAAGGTCAGTAACCTTCTTCTAGTTTCTAACCTAGCTTTATCCATAGTAAAATGAACAGATCTGGCTCCTCTTTGACTGTTCTCCTTTAGCTCTTTTCCTAGTGTTTACCCTGTATGTGTTTCAATTGTGCAATCAGACCTTCTCTTCCTAGTCTGAACAATCCTGTTCCTTTCAATTCAATATAGATAGATTGGTTCTGCATTCCCTAATCACCCTAGTACTATTTTTTTGCAGCTTTTGCATTTTGAAATCATTTGATGTCAGCAAGGTTATATAAGAGTAAATCTGTAATAGAAATAGATATTCTATAGGATAGACTTAGTGGTACTACTGTGTCCTAGAAAATAGTTAAGGAGGGAAATAGCATTGAGTTAATAACTTGGCCCTGCTACACTCATGGATTTCCTTTTTTTTTCTTCACAGACTGCTTTATTATTAATTGCAAAGAGCAAGTCATAATAAAATTGTAATGCAGAAACTCAGCTGTGCCAAAAAACTCACCCTAACCTCAAGGACATTTTTCCATTAGCTATTGCCTCATATAAAACCAAAAATAAGAGCATGGGCTCGGTTTACAAGATTTTCTTTCTACATTTTCTCCATGCTGCCAGATCACAAAAAATGGACAAGGGCAATAAATGTACCTACAGCCTACAGGTGCACAATTTTTTCTCCCCTAAGGGTATAATTGCTTATAAGTCAGCTTATGCTTCAAGAATTCACAGTGCAGAGTGGTAAACTCCTTATTACACTATTTTGGCCTTGCTTCTTCATTCTTCAGATTTAAATGGAAATGTATACATCATAATTTTATGTTTCATCGGTCCTATTTTTTCTGTGAAAACAGTTGAGAAATAATCCCAGGTGTCACAGTCAGTCTCAGCTCTTGTTTTCCTTGTCTTTGGAAGACTGAACTACACTTTCCAGAAAATGCCAACAAAATCTGAATGAGCTCTCTGTCTCATGGGTTGCACTGTTACATCAGAATTTGTCACATGAGAAACACAGTTTTATCAGCTCTGACAAAAATACAAGCAACAAGTCTTTAGTGCATCCTAGGGTATATTAATAAATGAGATGACTCAGATTTTAACTAATCTTGGCCTGGATTTTTCCTACTTGTTTCTACCAACATATGACATTACAGATTCATCTGGTTGAAAAAAAAAAAAAAAAAAAGAAAGAAAGAAAAAAAGAAAATAAAGCACCATGTTTATCAGTTTCCTCACCACAGAATCATAAAAATCAACAGGTGTCATAGCATGAAAGCAATAACTAGCACATCCTTGGCAATGACTAAGGAGATAAGGACAACTCATAGAAACTCAGAGAGTTTCATTATGCAACACGTACCAGCCCCAGGCTTACAAAACCGTTGAGTGTTTTTGCATTTAAAGTCCTGTACTGACTAAAGAAAGATTTTGGTCAGCACGGGTGTTTTGGTTGTTTCATGGTGAGTATTTCAGAATCACACTCAAGTTGAAAGGGACCTTGAGAGATCATCTGGTCCAACTACACAACAAAGAATGCTTTGCCATTAGATCATATATCATCTCAAAGCATTGTCTGAGTTCTGACTGTTCTCAAGTAACTCAAGCCAGCAGGGAGAGGGAAGTGATTGTCCCCCTCTACTCAGCTCTTGTGAGACCCCATCTGCAGTACTGTGTCCAGGACTGGGGCCCCCAGTACAGGAAGGATGTGGAGCTCTTAGAGTGGATCCAGAGGAGGGTCACTGAGGTGATCAGAGGGCTGGAGCATCTCACCTATGAGGAAAGGTTGAGGGAACTGGGCTTGATTAGCATGGAGAAGAGAAGGCTCTGGGGAGACCTCATTGTGGCCTTCCAGTATTTGTAGAAGGCATATAAACAGGAGGGTTAACAGCTTTTTATGAGGGTGGATAACAATAGGACAATGGGGAGTGGTCTTAAACTGAGACACGGGAGGTTCAGGTTAGATATTAGGAGGAAGTTTTTCACACAGAGGGTGGTGATGCACTGGAACAGGTTACCCAAGAAGGTTGTGGATGCCCCATCCCTGGAGGCATTCAAGGCCAGGCTGGATGTGGCTCTGGGCAGCCTGGTCTGGTTGGTGACCTTGCACATAGCAGGGGGGTTGAAATTAGATAATCATTGTGGCCATTTTCAACCCAGGCCATTCTATGATTCTGTGATCTTCCACTCTTTCTATAGCAGCATGTACCAATATCTGACCAACTTCATTAATTGTTTTCCCTCATGTCTAGTTAGAGCATTCCCAGAGGCAGCTTGTGTCCATTCTTCCCACCCTCTTCCCATAAACTCTTGAAAAGAGACTGCTTCCATCTTAACTCCTTCTCACATTACAGAGCTGAAAACATCAGTTCATGCACAGAAAACAAGTAGGGAGAAAAGTAAACAGTAATATTTTATTGTGACATTTCAGCATATTGAAAAATTCTGTAAAACGAGAGCTAAGGAAGACAGATTCAACTCACAAATTAAAGAATATGTTGGTGACTGCTATGTTATCCAATAAGATTAACCTTATGAAGAGAAGGAAAATATTTTGCTGAGATGTAAAATATGTTTAATAAATTGATTTTCTGCTATCTTGCTGTTATCTAGTCTTGTTGTCTTTCTCCCCATCAACTCCAAACCGATATTTCCATCAGATGCTAAGAAGAAAAACAAACGAAAATAAAACATTATTCAGTGAACTTTGTTGTGTAGTTTATTGAAATAAAACTCAGACTGTTCTTTGTGGCAAGCTTTAATGAATTGTAAATTCTTCTCTGAAGGCATAGTGATTGGATATTGATTCAGACAAGACTAAAGGATGTGAATAAATAAATAAATAAATAAATGAAAATCTACAAATGAATCAAATTAGAACAATGTGGAATCTTATTGTATGAAAAAATGAAACTATTCTATGTATACTAGTACTACTACATTCAGCATGAATAGGAGAAAAATTGAACTGTTCTTTATCTCAGAGGAAGCAAAGGATGGGTAGAATAATCATTGTGCATTGCAAAGCAGGTATAATTCATCCCCAGAGTGAGCTACATGAGATCTTTCTCAGTCTCCAGATGGATATTATTAAGCCTTTTTGTACATTTTTCCAAATGTGTCATCATTTTTCTCTTGCTCAAATGATGCAGGAGAGAAAATAGGATTTTTATTCTTTTCAGGGCAAATACTATCATTGAGCTTGAGCTGTGCAAAGACTAAAAAGATTCAGTGTGTATTGTGGGTGGTTCAAATATCACTTCCATCTCCATGTTTACAGATGGTCAATAAATAAATGCACTGAGACTCCTAATTGGAAAGGAGCTTTAAATTGTGGTGGTAATGTAGTTCTCAGGAAATACATGAATTGAGATGAAGTCACATGTACAAGTCTAAAAAAAGAAACCAAAAACAAAAAAACAAAAAAACACCTTCATTTTCCTGCTTGATTCCTGCTTGATTTCAGCTCATCTGTCTTTTCAATGTCCTTCTCTCCCTCAGGATATTTCTGTATTTCAGTAGACATGAAATATAGCATGCTGCCATCATCCGAAACCTAATCCAGTCTTAAATCATCATCCTAGGGCCGATTCTGCCTTTTCAGAACAGAAATTCATGTTAACACTGTAAAGATCTCAGAATCCACTGATAAAGCAAATACTTAAGACTTCGATACCCCTACATTTAATCTCAGTCCTGAACGTTAACCCATTAAAGTGGCTCCTGTCCATTCCAGGTCTATTCAGAAGTAAATTCTTCCCTACCATATTACTTTGAGTTAACAGAAGTCCCACCCCACCGTGCCTCCAGGAGGAAACGAAGGCCTCACTTAATCGGAACAAATGCTTTCTGCACCATACACAGAGGGCAGTGGGTTTACCACAGACATGAAGCTCATCTACACTTGCTTTGTTCTGCTGATCACCATAACTGCATGATGCTGGAGAAGAAAACAAGGCGTGAATGAGGAAGAGGATGGACGGCCCAGTCTCCTAAGTTTGTGTGATAGCTGCCTTCATCAAAAGAGCATTGCAATGTAGATCGTCTGTAAAAGCATTTACAGAATCTTGGGTAAAAACCTACTTTTTTTCTTTCCTGCTAGTCATTATTGTCTTCCACTCCTCTGGTGTTAGTTCCTTGTTTCAGACATACTAATTATAATGGACCAGACTAGGGAGGGTTGAGCAAGATCCAAGGAGTAGAAAAGGCAGCACAGAGCTGTCTTCATCTGGATCAGATGATGACCTGCTTCAGTGTGAAAATTAAAATCTTTCATCCTTCTTTCCTCCTGTATTTCATGCCATGTGCTCCTCAGACTGCACACCCACAACAGCACTGCTCTCCTTTAATACTGGCATCCTTTTGCTGAACAGAAAGATAATTCTTGTCTCAAATATTCTCATCCTTCTGTATTTTCTGCTTAAGAAAATTTAATTACAGTAGTAACGTAGTCACTGTGGTCACCATTCTCACTCTCACCCCTCCACACACTCCAAGGTTTCATTCCTTCTCTAGGACTGTTCCCTCTTTCCAGTGGTGCAAGAAAGCAGTTTTCATGCCTTGTATCCTTAACTCTCAGAAAGAGCATAGAGTCATTTAGCACCAGTATGAATCAAGAGAGTATAAAAGTATCAGACAGTCTTAGAAGTTTCTAACTAGATCCTGGTGAGTTTCTAGTACAGATAAGAAATGCAGTATCATTCACTTATACCTAAGCAGCTTCACTGTTATAACAATGTATGATTAATTAAAATAGTTACAACTACCTTGAATAATTATTTCTCATTATCATACTTAATTATCTCATTATTCACTCCTTCATTCAACAGTACTTATGGGTATGTTAAACAGTGTAAATCTGTTTGATAACACTATCAGTGACCTTTATCCTTTCGGAAAATTTATTATTTTTATTCCTCATTTCATAATCTTTCAATGTCTCCAAAAGAGCAAGTTTCATTTTACTGAAAGCAGCTCAGGTTTTTGAAAGAACTTGGAGTTAACAACAAGGTCAAGTTTGTTTGAACTCCATATATACACTGTGTATTGAGGTGAACTTTATGCACTTGTTGATTTCTTCAGTGTTACTGATTTAGAAGACATATTACACTGACATAATAAAATTGTAGAATAGTTTGAGTTTGGAAGGTCCCTCAAAGATCATATAGATCCATTCCCTGCCACGGGCAGGTAATAGAGTAGAGTCACTTCTGATTTTGTAGAGGGAAGCTATGGCAAGGAGAAAGAAGTAAGACAGAGAAAAGAGTGTGAAGAGAGGAGATATACTGACAAAATTTGAGAAGTTAAAAACATAAGAAAGAGAACTAGAAACAGCTCCAGAACGGCTGAAATGGCTTACTGTCAATACAGTCGAATCAAGATCTCACATCATGGTTGATATGAGAAAGCATGGCTCATTGTGAGCCTAGAAGGATAAAAAACCTTTGATTTTTCCAATATTAAGTAATCAGAATCCTGAGGCTATGAGTATAATGAAGATTAGGAGCTCTGGAGCTAAATGGGTAGGTTCACAGCAAGGTCAGGAGAACTAGGACAAGTGATATTGAGTTTGCTAATTTTAGTTGCTAGTTTTGCAACAGAAGTTTATTGTGACTGATTCAGGGCTAAGAATGTGGCTGCAGTATCAGATTTATTGTTGGATACTGAGTGCAGGTTCAGAGAGGAAGCATATTTTTGTTGATATTGTTAAATGGCTTATGCCTTTGTGACTACATGTCGACTACATGAAGCTTTTCCCTCAGATTAAAGTGAAACAACTAAAAGCTGAAATCCAGAACTCAGCAGGGTAGAGAGCTATTTTATCCTTGAAGTTGCAAAGTAACCTAGAAAGAAAAAAAAAGAGATCAAAAAGAAAAATATTTGTTTTCAAAACAAAGTTAGTTTAAATGCCGAATATGGGGATTTGGATTAGGGTTAGGTTTTGATTTTAGATTTAGGGTTCATAACACTGAAGGGTAATGATTTCAGTTTCCTACAGATTTATACGGAGTAATGCAAGACCTGACAGAGCTGTTGACTTGTAGTCATTCATAGGGCAGATAGAAGAGCATAGGTAAATATGGAGGAATAGTTAACCTTCAAGATATTCAGAGGCCTATGGTAGTTTTTGGCAAATTTCACAGAGAGCTTGGAAAACTAGTTCTAATGTAAGCTATCTGTTGTACTATCCTATATGGTCTGTACAAGTAGTCTAAGGGTCAGAACTAGGGAAATGTAAGGATTTTTGGTTATTTTTGAGACAGATGTTTGACGGACTCTGCCTAAGCCTAGAGTTAAATCTCTGTATTTAGTGATGCTTTGGAAACAGAGAAACAGAAATTCGTTTGTGGAATATATATATTACAGGGCAGAGAAGCCAAGAAATTCTGATTGGTTTTCTATGAGTTTAGGTTTTTATAAGGTTGGAATGGATTAAATTTACTAGTGAATCATCTGCAGCACACAGAGACAAGATGATTTCCAGCAGCATCAGGGACAGTGAACTGTGGGAAGATCAATCTGTCTGGTCATAATCATTGTACAGAAAGAACAATTACGGAGGAACCTGTGAAGACTTCAGGGAAAACCTAGATAGAATGAGGGTAAATGCCAAAATTACTGGCATGCTTATTGCTAGCCAGAAAAGCTAGAATTAAATAAAAATGGGTTTAGGAATAGGGTTACTGGGAGTAGAAAAAAAGGTTAGATTGTTCATTATCAAAGTGGTCAGAAAGAAAGAAGATGCTGGCAGAAATAAGGCTATAGTTATAAATGCCCTTATCTGATGTTAACAGTTATTTCAAATGTGATTAGACTAGAGGTTTGTCTAACTAAGGACGAGGGATAGAGACCAAACAGCTAAGTATTCTATTGAATTGTGCATTTAGAATCTGAAAGCTGTTGCCAGGGAAGGAAAACGTGTGAGGCAGGAAACACACAATGTGTTAAACCTCAGGCTGAAGATTAAGCGTATTCTTAATCTTCAAGATATTTGGGGTAGGTCTCAGCAAATTTCTCAAGGGTCACAATGAACTCAAGAGCAGTATCTTGCTGGGCTGTTTTAAACCCAATTTAGGTAACACATAATTTCCAGCATACATGTATTCATAGCTAATTTATATTAATTTGTTGCTTGATTTTGTTAATGATCTGATGATACAGGGATTGCTATTGCTCATGTTCGAGTAATTAGGTAATTAAAATCAGGTTCTCACTCTAATAACCCTGTCAAACTCTTCAAATAAGATGGAGAGTCTGCTTGGGTTTTATAGTCAGGACTGATTATTTTGCAGCTGACCCACAAAGAGCCTTTCACAAGGCCACCATTCACTGGCCACTGTTGAAGGCTGCAGGCACCAGTTCAAATCCACCAGAACAGTTTCTGCCTTACTTTTTCTCATCTGCCTTTTTGCATAAGCAACACAGCAAGATTACAAAAAGATCTCACTTTGTAGAGCTGGGAAAAGCATACTGAATTGGCTTTTACTTCAAACCAACAGCAAAGAGAAGAGATCTGAGCCTTTTTCTAGTCCAAAAGCTAATGGAAAACTTAGGCATTAGCCAGCTAAGTGAATCTTAAAGGAAAAAAAGAAATCTGCAAGCAAATTTCTTGGAGAGTTAAGAGAGAATGAAGCCTTCTCCAAGAAAAAGAATACAGAATAAATTTGAGAAGATGCAAAACTGAAAGATATTGAAGACTGTAACCCAAGAACTATGAAACCAGACAAGACCTGGAAAATAAAAACAGATGTTCTTGTCCCAGCAAGAAGCTAAACTGACTCAAGTCCGTACACAAGGCTAACTCCTTACTGAAAACTTCTTTTTATCTCCTAGAGCTAAGACACTAAAACTTTAAAGTATTCGACTATTGTTGGGTCACTCAATCATAGTAGGAGACCAAATTGGTCAAGCAGGATTTGCCTTTTGTGAACCTATGCTGGCCAGGCCTGATCCTCCAGTTGTTCCACATTTGCCATGTGACCTCACTTAAGATGATTTGCTCCGTAACGCTCCCTGGCACCGAGATCAAGCTGACAGGTCTGAAGTTCCACAGATCCTCTTTATGACCCTTCTTGTGGGGTCTGGACCAGTAGGGGAAAAAACTGATGTAGCTGACGTTGAGTCATGGGGGTGGATCTGCTACAGCTGTGTTGAAGAGCAGAAGACCTACAACTGAAAAAGAATACTGCTTGGAATACTAATTAAGTGCCCATAAACTCAGCAATTTGTGATAGTCAAATCAACACAATCCACTTAGCATTTCTTCTCTTAAAATTACTCAAATCCATTTCCATTATTTAGTCCTAACTCTAAAAAGGAGAAAATTATCTTCCGTTGAATGCAGATCATTATAAAAGAAAATTTGAAGAGAAACAAGTTTTAGCTTAAAATGAGAGAGACGATGGGAAAAGCAGTCCTATGCTGTTGAAGTCCATTCTATTTCATAAATCAGTAAAATACAGATTAATAGTTTCTTTGTGCAATAAAAATGGAAATAAGGAAGATATATTTCCTCCTTGCTTCTCATTTAACCAGAAGCTTTTGCACCAGTCTTTGAGAAATACTTTCTGAGGACTGAAAGGATTTAGAGAAAGGAGAACATTTGGTAGCAGAAAAAGAGTAAATTATCCAAATTTTTCATGGTTTCCTGGAACCAACAATAATGAAGAAAGATAAACATACCATTGAAGTAAGAGCTAGTGTTCTATTACTAGCAAAACAGCAATCCTAAATACAAGGTTGATAAAGAAAACAGCATCTATATTAGTTTACATTCCCCTTACCTCATTTTACACATAGAATCAGTTACAAATATATATACATAAAGTTCTACCAAAATACACAATAAGTTAAACTGAGACCCTAAAGAAGTTTTGTACACCATAGCTGGACATAGTGACATTACACAACAAGTATTTACTCACCACTTTCTCCCTTAATGCATGAGGCAGAGTATGGTAAAAGAACACAGAAGATTCCTTTCCAGTCTTACCTTTAACAGTAATGTACATCACATCAAGAGATTAAGCCACGTTATAAAGTCTGTTGGCACCCAGTGCTTTCAGATTCAAAGATTCAATGACACTCCAAACATGGAGAGAAGGCAGAAAATTCATATAGATGTCCGGAAGGACATCGTGCACTAACACAGAAGAGCCAATGAACCTCTGGCCTTCAAGTTCCCACATAAGGCCTGTACTAGCAGCAGAATTCACAAACCAGTGCGTGCTTCTACTGTCTGTGGCAGGACAGTCCATTTAAACCATTTTTTCTGGAGCTTCTTCTACCTGGAAATAGATTTATCTGCAGAAATATAAGCTGTTCTCCCAACTCTCATTTGCTTTACAATCAATCACTCCCTGTGGATACTCAAGGATCATCTCTTTGTCATTAGGAAGATCTAAAACCCTGGCTTGCACCCTCATTAAGCTTGCCTGGGATGGAAGGCAGGGAAGAAAAGGGGATGGCTCTCAGCATAGCCATTCAGTCGTGGCTCATCTTTGCAAGAAAAATCCTAAATCTGCTTACTAAGGGCAGGAATGCCAGTCAACAGCAATCTGCTTACTAAACAATAACAAAGGACACAACATTTCCATGAAAGGGCTTAAATTAAAAGCAATTACAAAGACAGCCACTGTATTCTAACTGACGCAGTAGGCACAGGCACTATATACATTCAGATAAAGCATAATCATAGATATCAAAACTTGGAAGGAGGTTTATAAGACAGCAACAGACAGAAGCATACTAATGTTACAGACTGTGTTCAAAACATCAAGTGTTGAAATATAAACTGGAGCAATTATAACCAGCATGGACAGAGGCAGTAAATCCAGTTGAGTGTTTTCTTCCATGTTTCTGTACCTTCTATTTCAAAGAACTATCCTCTAGAAATTAGATTATTTTTTTTTTTACTGAAAGCCATTACAGAAGCATAAAATCCAAGGTGAAAAGGAAACTGCAGGTGTCAGGCAACTCCATCTCAGTAGTCACAAGCAGCATCTGCTTGAATTTACTCCTGATGAACAAGCTGTACTCTTAAATTTCCATGTAATCTGAGAATCTTTGATTTAGACTTTTTCATTCAGAACTGGGGGGATTCAGTTTTAAAGATTGCCTGCATGTTTCTCAAAGTAATTACCAGAGAATTACAAAGTTCTGTCGAGAGGTCTTAAAAATCCAAGTAATCAACATAAGTACTTTGAAAAGCACGCACCAGAGACCCTTACAGAAGCTTTGGTATTTAATGAGAATATCACTGAAGAATTAAGATCCATTTTCAGTTTACTCCAGAAAGTCCAGCAATTCCCTTTCCCTCGCAGGTAGAAAAGCAAGCATATTGTGTTGTTAAGACTGAGGCAAATACATAGTGTAGAAATGGTTTCTGTCCAAATAAACACTATTACTCCTTACTTTTATCCCTGAAAACATAGGCTGAATTAAACTGTCATATTGACATGTTTCACCTGTAAAGGGCAAAGGGACATTTCTCATTATGTACAGATTCAATAGGATTTATTATATATCAATTAATGTAGCTACACAACAGATACATAACAAGTAATTTTAAATCCTGATCCTTCAAAGTGATCCAGGATCCAACCGTTCACCTATTACCAATAGCTCCCACTAAACCACGTCCCTCAACACAACATCCATTCTTTCCTTGAACACCCCCAGGGTCAGTGACTCCACCACCTCCCTGGGCAGTCCATTCCGGTGCCTCAACACCCTTAAGTAACACTTCCTAATGTCCAGCCTGAATCTCCCCTGCAGCAACTTGAAACCATTCCCTCTAGTCCTATCACTGATTACATGAGAGAAGAGGCTGACCCCCAACTCACTACAACCTCCCTTCAGGAAGTTATAGAGAGCAATAAGGTCTCCCCTGAGCCTCCTCTTCTCCAGGCTGAACATTCCCAGCTCCTTCAGCCTCTCCTCACATGGCCTGTGCTCCAGACCCCTCACCAGCTTTGTTGCCCTCCTTTGAACATGTTCCAGGGCCTCAGTGCCTTTCTTGCATTGAGGGGCCCAAAACTGGACACAGTACTTGAGATGCGGCCTCATCAGTGCTTAAGTACAGGGGGACAATCACCTCTCTGCTCCTGCTGGCAATATATTCCAATACACAGGGAATTAAGAGGCATTTAGAGGTAGAACTTTGATGTGGAAGCTTCCAAAGAATCCTAACCACATGTAAGAAAATAATCCACCCTATCAGCAGAATGCTTTGCTGTGAGCTTAATTCAGCTGTTCCAGGGGGTGTTAAAAAGAACAAGCAAGATTCCTTACCAGTTCCTGGAAACAGTACTTCTTAGCAGTAAGCAACGCACGCATAAACAAATACATTCATTATTTCCATCTCTTTTTGTTTATTCTAGCTTCTTAAAAGGTACTGGCAGGGAACGGTTATCAAGAACCCAGGTGAATGTTTCCTCTATTTCCCATGTATCTCAGGGGAAAAAAATATGAAATTCTGACTGTTTAGTTTAAGCTCTCCTTAATTAAATATTTAAAAAGAAATTGTCAAAGTGTTTCCCCTATTATTAGTGGTCATTTTAAATACTGGGGCATTTTTAGGGAAAAAAAAAAAATAGAGGTTAAATATTTTGGTATTTCTTAAATTTGTTTAGCCAATCTGTCAAGATACGGAATCAGTGTCTCCTTTCCACAATGCTTTGGGCACAGCACAAATAACAAGCTTGTTTCAGATGTGTTTTAAAGAGTGAAAAAGGCATGGATGCTGATCCAAACACTATGTAGGATTTATTTAGCGAAAATGAAGTTATTCACTTGCTGTTGCATCACAGAAGCGTGAATTTTGAGCTATCCCAGTTCAGCATATACACTCCAGCACACCAGACCATTCAAGCTGACCAGCTGAGTAGTACTAAAGCCACTTAGATTTTGTTTCTAAAATCAAACTCTATTTTACTATAGGAACAAGAGAATTTACCATTACTGTTTCAGTATACCCTACTGCGTTCAACATATTTAAGCCTGAAATTTAGGAATATCAGCATGAAAATAACTCTTATTATACAGAGAAAGAGAGGAATCGTATAAACTACTGGGATTCTCATAGCTGCTGTAAGAGAGAAACCAATTCAAAAGACGAGAATCAAAATAGAGTAATAATAACACTATAACTGAGTACAAACACCAAAACAAACATTATTTCTGAAACAACTTTTATTCTTATGTCAGAAATTTTGATTTCAACGATATATTTGTAGAATTTTAAAACTGGTTTTCCTACGGATGCCTATGTGCAAGTGAAACATTCATTTTTATTATTCATTATATCATAAAACATACCCTTCTTATTTACATACAGTAACTGTTACCTAGCATTAAAGAAAATCTCCTTAGTGTCTTGGCACAGTGTTCTAGGTAGTCAATATTTTGTTCTGCCTTGTAGAACCCTAAAATATATTTCAAGTGCAAAAATTAATCCCCTACTTGATTTCTGCATGGTTTCAAAAGAGCATTCAAATCTATTAACATAAATCTGAATAACTGTAAGTGACTGAGAAAAATGCAGAAAGTATGCAAAGGTGATGTACAGAAGCTGAGTAACAAATCATACATTGAGAGAGCACAGAGGGATGAACATTTAAGTTCTGACAGCTCTAGATGTACCATTAATTGCTACAGTAAAATTAATTTTTCAGCCGGAAAGTGAGTGAAATACTGCCAACATTAGTTCCTTTTTAATGGCAATTTATGGCCTAATTGCAATGGAAAATCATAAGAGTTAGAAGGTAAAATACATGAGCTCAGCACACTGTTGATAACCCATAAGCCCATATAGAAGCTTTAAAACAGTGTCATACTAGGTTAGTACAATCCACACAAGGAAACACAGTGTGGATGGAACAAGACAGATAGGTCTGCAGTGCTGAAACTGTTGTTATCCTCTAGCCAAAGAAATATGGAGTGAAGCACAGGCAGGGTTTTCACTGCAAAAATATTGCATTAATTTTTGTGTCGCTAGAGTAATGAAGAATGTAGAGCAGCATGGACACTTATTTTTTCCACAGGGCAGAGTCAGTCATGCCCACATTCTCAGGATGGGATAATTTCTAACACCTCCTGTAGCTGATGAGCCAGTCTATTTCTAACACTGTCCAACACGCTCTCAAGAGCATGTCTTTTCATTGCTCATACGACAGAGCACATGGACATGTGGCCCAAGGACATAAATAAAAATAACTCAGCTTTGATTGTACTCATGCAGTCATAGTGTTTACACTAATCTGTTCCCATTAGGGAAAAGGAAGGCCTACAGTAGGTATAATCATCTTCAAATAATCATCAATCTTTGCAACAGAAGTCTTTCTACCAATGTAATTAGCTAAAGACAAAAGCTTATCCTTAAGTGATCTAGTTATTATGCAGATAACACATTTCTGTATATTCTAAGGCCAAGTACCTGCACTAAGATATCTATAACTATGCTGTACATCTTTGAAAAGGGAAGCACAGCTAGGTTTTAAATCATGCATTTCTCCAACAATGTAAATATTAACTGATAGGCCTTAGGTGAATGAATAGCGATCTTCATCAACCACTCCCAGTGAATCGTGGCATTATAATTTGATCTCGTTCATTATGTATTACTCGGCTATAGATAAATGGAGAATACTTTTTGAAGCACAGCTGAGGTTTCTCCCCTATAACTCCCTCAGTTAATCACATATAGATGCTGACTTTGTACGGCATTTTGGGTTATTTATCTTTAAGTATAATATAGCTCATAACAAACGAACTGTCTTTGTAAATTTGCATGCAAAGGAAAGTTTCAAATATGCTAACAACTTTCATATTAAGTGCATTCAACAACGCATCTGAAGGAACTAGAACAAAAAAAAAAACATAATAAATGTAGACTTTTAAAGTTTAGTCTTGCATATATCCTCAGGTGTTTCTGTAATTGTGCAGCCCAGAGGAAAACAGAGAAGTGATGCACTTAAACTGACACTGGAATCTAATAGAAAGTAAGATATTCCAGACTTTCAGATTACTGTGTGACCAGTACAGTCTATTCCAAGTTTTATGAGATAAACAGATATATGGTACTGTTCCTGCAAGTAACAACTAGCACTAAAGCAGCCTCATTGAAAGCGAGTCCTGGAGGAAAAGAACATTTATTTTTCATTAAATGGGCACTTCAGGGAATGCCTGGCTTTATGATTTGTACAGTTCCAAGTTTCTCTGGAGGCAGTTTGCAGAGCATGCCAGGAGCTGCTTGTTCCTCAGGTCCTGCTGCCAGGAATAGAGACATCAGTCCAGCTTCTCTGTTGCCAAGTCAATGCTCATCAGACTTTGTTAAACTTGTGCCTAAGGCAGGCTCTGCTCCTGATGTCGCCCAGGACATTCATTTCTATTCCGCACTGAAAATACAAGTAGCTAACACAGAGATTTTACTGAGAGCACTGGACTGCTTTGTTTCTGGGTCCTCCTGTATCAGATAACATGCCACTGTCAGCAGATGGCTTCCCTACCTTACTTTAATGCACTTTAAACAGCATTTTAAAGATTCAGACAGGTAATAGCATAATAAGCAAACTTTTCTTCCCCAGGTTTGGTTACTACTGTCTGAGTTCATGTTAGGTATGCTCTACTCTTCACCTGCCTTTTTGTTCACTTTGGGGTTTGACAACCAGTCAGAGAGACACCTTGTCAAGGTACATCATCAGGTTGACAGGAAACACCAATGTCTGCTAGCAGAGTACAGTTACATTCTTTTGAGGGACAGTCATCCTTCATAGGTAGAAAATACCAGAGAAAATTCACAGTAAGAGCATCAGGTCAGCTAGAGTTAGGGGAGGTATGATCAAAGTCACATTCTATCTCAATGATACCCATATCTTTGCTTTCTTTAAAATGCTATTTTTTTTATTTTTATTTTTTTCCTATTTTAAAATACTTTTTCCTAATATCTTAATAGGACAAAAGAAAACAAACAAAAAACCCACACCAAGTAGTTACAATAAGAAATATTATGGTATGATGCAAAGCTAGGTACTCCCCGTCTCACTACATACAGTCCTACATACATAGTTTCTCTCATACAGTCTCACTGCAAATCCCTCTTACTGAAAAAAAAAAAAGGTTAAACTCCTGCTCTGAAACAGAGATCTCTTGTTATTACATACTAAGCATTGCCCTACCAATGTTCCTTGTCAGTGATGGTAATTAAGGAGATGACAGTTCTAATTTTGAGCACTAATACACTATGCCTTCACTGAAGAACAAGAAACCTACTTCTATCATTAGCTTCACTTCTGTTAGACCTATCAAGCTGCCTGTCCCAGCTACTGTTAATTTGCAAAAACAGAGGTGTCTTCACTAGAAGATTCTGCATTAGAAGATGATATCCATTGGATAACCTCATAGGGAAAGAATTTTCATTGTGTATATATGTACAACTGTTTGAAATGTAAAAGTGACAGGTCAGGAACAAGTCAGAATTCTCTTTTTCACTTGCCCTATCACAGAATTGTTGTGCTTGGCTGGGACCTCTGGGTCCATCTGGTCCCACTCCCCTGGCTCAAGCAGGGATACCCAGAGCTGATCGCCAAGGCCTATGCTTAGGAAGGTTTGGAGATCAACCCTGAGTCTTCTCCAGCCTGAATGGTCCCAGCTCTCAGTTCCCCCTCACAGAGAGGTACTCCAGAAGTCAAATCATTTATGTGGCCCTTTATTAGACAGTCTCTAGGGTGTTTATGTCTTTCTTGTACTCCAGAGCATAAAAACGAACCCAGCATTCCAGGTGTGGCCTCATCAGGCAACATTGCATAATGCAGCCAAGAACGCCATTAATCCTCCTTTGCACAATTGTCTGGCCCACGTTCAACTTGGTATCCAACAGGACACTCAGTGCCTTTTCTGCAGAGCTGCTTTCCAGCTGGATGGCTCCCAGTGTGTATTGGTGCCTGGAACTATTCCTCTCCAGGAGCTGGTCTTTGTATTTCTCCTTGTTGGACTTTACAAAGTTCCTGTAAGCCCATTCTGCCCAAGTTCCTCTGGAAGGCAGCTGACCACCTGATGATGACAACCACTGCACTCAGCTTTGTTAATGAGTTAACGGTTTTTGGATCACAGAGGCTGCAGCAGTCTTCCCATAATGTTATAATGATATAAGTTCATCTATACCTGAGCAGGGGCTCACAGACTACAGAAAGAAGGGAAGATAAAATAATTCCCTGCCAAGCTACTTACTGGCTCATCAGAGGAGCACCAGGAGCACAGTGGCAGGCAGGAACTTAAATTAAGGACTCATTATGAACAAAGACCTTTCCAGGGCTGTTCCAGTAAAGATCAGGCCCCACTGCCCGGGCTTCAAGCCCATCAAGATGAAGGAGTAGCTCTCAGGATATTTTCACACAAAACAGGCTGCATGAGAAGAGCATTTGGGAATTGCACTGGACTTGTTATGGGATGAATCAAAGGCAGAATAAGGGAGTCGTTGCAGAGAATCTGGGAGGAACAAGAGTGAGAAAAGAGCAGTAAGGGGATTAAAGGTTTGACTGGACAAATTGGCAGTTGCTCCAACCACTGCTGGGAAAGTGCCCTCTGGCACATGAGGATGGTTGTGCTCTGAACTGAGATGAGCTCCTGCTTTTTATTATTAAAAGTACTGCTGCATCTGTTGGCTGACCATGAGCTCTGCTCCAGGCCTGAGTCCTATATATGCCTCTGTCTAGAACTAGCCAAAAGAGGTGCTTGATTCTCCCTAGATTAGTAAACTGCACTTATTCTTACCTGGCAGCGGCTGCCACCTTCCTGATCCTTGGAGGATTCCCAGGAAGTCTCAGATAACAGAACCTTAAGAAAAATCAAAGATGTAAAAAAACAAAAGCAAACCCAAAAAACAAAACAAAACAAAACAAAACAACAACAAACCAAGCCAGAAACTGCTTCCTCTGTTGCCGATCTCTATTATTTGCACTCTGCAGATTTTCATTTCTCCCAGATAGTTGTCCAGCATCTCAGACGTGGTTAACATTATTTCTATACCATATGTTGGTGTATATAACATATATATAATATAATGATTTCTGATCCTGTCTTCATCAGAAACATCTCTGAAGCTTCTGTACTTAGAAAACGAGTCTAAACAGAAAACAATCAGTAACAGTGGGTAACGACTGAGTCAAGAATTCTTTGAAGGCATGAGACACTTCAGAGTCCATGGGACCCAAAACGCTGTGTCCTAGGTTGCTGAGAAAAGACTGTATGGCCCTTGTAAGGCTACCTGACATTGAGTTTAGAGACTGGGCAGAGATCTTCAACGACTGAGGGGGGAAAGGGGGGGGAGGGGGGAGGAAGGCAAAAATTAAACACGTTTTAAAACGATGTCATAAGTATGGTTAGTCTCACTTCAGACTCCAGAGTAGTCATGGAGCAAAGCCTCCTGGAACACATGTCTGAGTGCTCAAAGAAGGTGGTGACTGGAGGCAAGCACAATGAACTGATGACAGGCAAGCCATGCCTGACCAGTTTGCCTTCCATGAGAAAACGTTTGGATTTGTATAGGAGGGAAGAGCAAAAAGTCATTTACCTTGACTTCAGCAAGCATACCGGCATTCTCTCCTCACATTTTTCTGTATCCACATTAGAACATTACCGTCCAGATGTGTGAATAATCAAAAGAATAATAAACTTGTGGGAAAGAAAGACTTGGAGGGTTGTGGTTTATAGGGCATATTCTATCAGCAAAACAATAACAACAGAAGTGCCATAGGGTTCTACTCAGAGGTGTGTCCTGCTTAACATCTCTATCAGTTTCCTGAAGGAGGCAATGGAGTACTTACTCATAAAGGTTGCAGACGACATCACACTGGTGGAGAAATAAATTGGTATGCTTGATGGCAGGGTTACCATTCTGATGGACCTAGACAGGCTAGAGGAAAGGGCTAACAGGAATCTCATGAAGTTCAACAAGGACAAATGTGAAGTCTGGAACTGTAGAAGGGAATAAGCCCTTGCAGTGACACAGGCTGGGGACTGAGTGGCTGAGGAGCAGCTCTGTGGGATACCATCAGAAGGTCTTAGGAAACTGAGCTGAACACAAGCCAGCAGTATGCTCTAGCAGTACCACAGGCTAGACCAGCCCTGTTTACTCATTAGATCACATTTAGTATACCACTTTTTTTTTTTCATTTTCCCAATACAACGAAGACATCAATAAACTAGAATGAGTTCAGTGTGTGGCTACTGCCAAGAGTTGCAGTAAATTGCCTTGAGAGAAACCAAGAAACAGGTCTTGTTCATCCTGAAGAGGCAGCTTCAAAGGGACTGAACAGCAGTCTCCCCACACCTACAAGATAATATTGAGACAGTCAATCTAACACTGTGGCAGGTAACAGCAGAACAAAAGGCAACAACATACCCTGAAACAGAAGAGGCTCAGTCAGATGTAAAGAAAGACTTATCCATGACGACAGAAACATTGAAGCAAACTGCACAGACAGATTATGCTTCTGCATCCCTAGGTGTTTTCCATACCCGACTGGATAAAGCCTTAAGCAATCTCATCTGATCTCACAGTTGACCTTGTTTTGAGTAGGATGTCAACCTAGAGGTACACTTCCTGTGGTCCCTTCTAACTTGAACTGTTCTGTAATTTTATATAATAATATTTCTTTTCCTGGATCTATAGGAATGGCATATGAAACTACCAAGTTTAACGAATTCATCAACTCAATGAAGGCATTTACAGGTGAACAGAAATCACTGCTCACAGTATAAGCGTGAAGGACCACAAGCCATCAAATCCCTCTGCAATAACAGGTTATTGAAAAGGATTTGCAGAATATCATTCTTCCATGGTCTCATTCAGCACAGCTTAAAAACTGCCTACAAATACCTCAGGGTCATATGAAACCTGTTTATACTGAAGGTCAATGGTGACACAAGAACAAGTGTGGATAACGAAATACGTTTAGGCTGTAATTAGAAGATTTGTAGCCTTCCGAGGAATAAAGTTCTGAAGCAAGTTGTTAATAGGAGTAATTGGGAATAACTGAGCTAAGGGGTTTCAAGAGCTAAGGAACTTTTCACAGAGATAAGTTAATCATACTCCAAAAATAATTAACAAAAATATCTAACGTGAGAACTCAGGAGACTCTCATTCACAGTGCTGAAGAAATGCAGGATACAAATCTACAGCCCATATAATAAAAGTCAGAACTGCCATAACCACCCCCACAACCCTCAAAGAAAAGAAGAAAAAAAAAGAAGACTAATTGCAGTGGTGAAAAGACTGCAGGATAGAAGAAACCCAATTGAACAGTGCAGTTCACACAAACACTGGACATATTTTCTTTAAGAGAACTACAGACCATCCCTTGGGCACTTCTTGCCCTAAGAATACTATTCTATGTAACAAAGAGATCAGACATCAATGCTTTGATCAGACAAGGACATGAATTCAGTTATTTGCTGAATCTCGGCCAATTTATATGACCCACAATTCCTCTACACGAGGCTTTGGGGATTGCTTCTGGCTCAGAGTGACCTCCATTAGTACCAAGGGTATGCAACAACATATAACTGCAGCCTCTAATCACAAATCAAGAGAAAGGACAGAAACAGTCTAGTGTCAAGCTGCTTTCCCTGACCTAGTAGGAAATAAAAGCATCTTATCTACACCTGAGGTAAAGAGTATTAAAGGCTTTCGAAGCATTCACAGCAAGATGAGTACGTTATTGCAGAAGAGAAAATCAAACGAATGGTGCCATGCTGGATAACACATTCAAAGGAACTGGAACTTGGGATTCTTCTTATAAATATTGTGTATTTTACCCTAACACAAGCTCCTTTTCAGCAAATTAAATACTTTGCCAATGCCACACCACTCAACAATATTTACTTGTCTTTTTTTTCCCTCCACATTCTTGTCTTTGTTCTAGTATGCAGCGACCATAGTTTTGTTCAAAACATTACTGATTCAGAATTCACTGTTAACAACTGTAAGCCACAATATCACATCTGCTTCCGTGTTTTTTCAACAACATAATATAGTCTCTCAAATTAAGTGAGGGGGACTCTGTAAGCTGACTTCAGTGTCTAAACCTGTATCAGCTTTTACCCAGGAATCCAGCTGTTCTTTGACTTCTTGCTATGAGCTATGAGACAGCAAGAGTGCCAGAGACAACCAAAGTCAAGATTTCTCATGGGGAACAGAGACTGATTAAAGTACAAGGATCAACTGCTTTTAACTATGACAATTTCATATAAGAGTTGTTCAGAGTTTTGAAAAGAGTTGTTCTACAGTTTTGAAAAGGAAAAATATATCAAATTCCACAGTCCAGGTACAAAAGTTCCTACCTGATGTGCACACATGCTTTCACAACTGTTACAACTTTTCCTTTCTTTCTCCCCTAAAAATGTATTAGACATCAGCTTCTTGTTCCAAATTCATTGAGTAAAAGGGAGCAGCATAGGCTGAATTCTAATACCTGGAATAGGAGCTGTAACTAGATTTCAGTGTACTGCAGCTGTGTGATGGATCTCATTTGATGTGTACTTGATAAATCTCAAGTTTTAATTAATGCTTGAATCCAACCAATTGGTGTAGAACACACACTTACTATTTGGCTATCAAGAATATGTAACATTGAAGCATTTCATGAGAATGCACCTAAAAAAACAATGTAGCAAGATGAGGAAGAAACTGGGATGAATCGTCCCTATACTCTTTCAATTAGCAGGAGAAAAAAACCCTGTAATTTCTATATTTAAAAACAAACAAACAAACAAACAAACAAACAAAACCCCTCAATTTTGAAGAAAGTGATTTTACTCCTTTATGTAGCAACTAACGTACTTAGAATATGCTATTCTAGTTCCTTGGTATGAAGAAGATTTATGTGCTCTGCCAAAAGTAAAGAACATCTCTTACTTATTCTTTTATTATAATTATTTTTATTATAAATAAACCAATTTCCCTTTCACTTGGATAATGTTTCCCCAATTTACTTACGAGCAGAAGAGCTCTGTATCTTCAAAATCATTCATATGATAAATAACTACAGAAAAAAAAATCAATGTGATATTAAGAGTTGATTGAAAGTTAAATCTGGGTACAGTTATATAAAGAGAATTATATGCACCTGTCCATGCAGAAAAGCATTGGAGATTCTTCTGTATGAAGTCCCCTTCAATCACACTGCTAGAAAGGGACTGTCTATCTTACTCTCCAGTATTCACTCAACAACCTTGCTAAGATTACACCAACCCTTCATTAGTTTGGCCATTTGGGAGTTCTCTCATATATCTCTCCAGCCTTGCCTCAAGTTATATCTTTCTTCCATCTCCTTTCTTATCCCAGATGCACATCAAAGCTAAGATTTATCCCCCCTAAGATAAATTTTCACCACATGGAACTATCTGCTTTTACTATTACTTTGGAAAATCATATTTCCAACATGCTCCATCTTGCATAAGGTACAAGTCATTACAGAGTCTCTGCAGAGACGATTCCTGCAGTGTTTCCCAGAAAAGCAATCTCAGCAAGTGATTTGTACAGTTGTTTCCAGAAATTCACCAAGAAAATAGCTGTTAGTGACAAAACCTATATTAATATCAATATCATATATCTGAATATCTCAGAAGAAATTAGCCCAAACCAGAATTTTAAATGAAAACAGCTCTGATTAGACTGTTATAAAATTCAGAAAATATTAAAATGAAAGGAGCATCTACATTCTTTCTTTCAAAATGACTTCATACCTCAAACCAAGAAAAAAATGTGAAGCAATTTTATTTAAATATAGTTACTAGCTTGTAACACCATTTTAAAAACAATTTAATTCGGATTTTTTTGTTTTCTTTTCTTTTGGTAAAAATGTTCTATACAAGTCCATAGCAAGAAAGTCTCTCATTAAACTTCATTCCTAAAACTCAACAAAGAAAATTCTCATAAGCTGTATCTGTATTTCAAGCAAAACAGGTCCACGGATCTACTTGTTCACAGCTTAAGAGGCACAGATTGCCTCATGTTCTGCTTGCAAAGGTTGAAGTTAGTCACAGGTTTGTCTTGGAAACAGTCAAGAGCAGTCAAATGCAGCATCAGAAATTAAGCTAGTAGGTGAATAGTGTGGATCACCAGAATCCAGTGTTCCTTCTCCACTTTCTTTGTGTAGGTATATCAGTGTAGCCTCACAAAGTTCAGAACCTTGCCTTTGCTGTTGCTTTTGGCAAAATAACTTTTGCATGACTTCTGTAGATCTGTCTGGTAATGATAAATTCCTCTCAAAATAAAGGCTGAATAAGTTGATGTTCTCCCCATATATGTAAACCAGAAAACATTATGATTGGAAAGAACTGTATTCGTGAGTTTGATTAAAATTTTGAAGTACATATCTATGAAGTTTATCATCATGTTGTATGGAAATTGATGGGTATCGATATATGAATTCATGCTTTTCAGAACAAGCGAATGCAAATAGTTTTTATGTACTCAATCACTGATTCTCCAAATCCTAAAGAACAGGCAGAGCTTTCAAAATATATTATTGCAGTTGAAACCTTAATAGAAAAGAATAATAAAATGACTAAGACAACATCTCCTGTCAAAGAGACTTGCCTATTTTTTTGCTTATTCTGTCTTTCCAGTTTCTCAGCACCACTGAAGAGAAGACCTGGTCATGGATGTTGGCTGTACTGTTTTCCAAACAAAACCAATGTTCTTAAATATATTGAATTTGCCTACAGTAAGCTTCGCATACATTTGGTAGTTTCAGAACGATGCAACTGTTTTACACTTCACTAAATCAGACTGCTGTTTTCTAAATTTAGTGATTTAGTTCACAGCAGGAATGAAATACCAGAAGAACCCTAAGAGACTGCTTTGGTACACCGATAATAGGATTCTCATTTAATGCACAGTCTATTTGAAAAGAAGACCCAATCTGCTTTTTGAAACAATGCTACGACTGCACATTGAAATGAACAGCTGTTATAAGTGGTCTCAGTGATAATTCTGGAAGTAAAACATCTAACACCCAATGCATCACATCTGCACTTATTTACTTGCCAGTACAATTTAGCAGAACTGACCACAGTGATTTACAGCTTTTGGGAAATGGACTCCAGTTCAAATCCAACAAACTACACAAACCTTCTAGTATCAACTGATAGCTAAGAACTTCCACATTGTGCAGCTTCTGTTCTAAGTTTCCAGATGTTTTTAAAGTTGCTAAATAGATGTATTATAATTCTCAAGGATCCATTAAGGCATAAAAAACATTCAGCACTTGCTAAGGTTTGACTAATCTGTCTAAACAGAATTATGTATAAGCATTCAGAAATTTAGCAGAATTAACTGAACCACTTAATTTATAGCACCAACACATGTATCCAGTACAATTCTATCTTTACAAAACTATCTCATATGTACCATATCAATCAATTAAACCATCAAAATAAAGCTTAAAAGGGGCTTGCAAGGTACATCAGTCTTGTGGTGCTTCTGTAAAAGAACTAGTAGAATTTCAACTTTTTTTCATAATCACATAAGATTCAAAGATATAGCTTAGATTTAAAAGTACAGTTCGATATACAGTTTTTTTTCAAGCATCAATAATAACTGGAAATAATATAATATGAAGCAATAAATACAGAGTTTAAAGTACAGAAAAGTCAGAAACCACAATTTAACAGGTTATGTGTGTGTACTTATATACAGATTTATCCTGTTTTATTTTCTTGGAAATGTACCCATGTGCATCTTTTGGTATTAGTTTTTGCTTAAATTACTTTCCTGTACCTTCTCAAGTGTTTCTATTTCTAGAATGTAAAGATTCCTCAAAAGAGAATATTTACCTAAAATTATTTAGAAAAATGTCTTTTGAAACTACTGAATTTTTTCTCCCTCTCAATCTTCTAATTATAGCTCAAAAAAACCCATAAAAGGCAAACTTGTAAATTTTGGCCTTCAGCAACTTCGAGAAAGAAAAAACAGAAAATAAAGTCAATTGCTATTCAGAATTTCACTGAATAAAGAGCTGAAAAATCATAACATTTCACTAATGCTAGCCGCCTAACGCCTAAACTTGAAGCAGAATCCTGCCTGCTTCTGAGAAACAGGACATATACTTCTACTTTAGTAGAGACAGGATTAGAACCAAAATCAATTCAGAATGAATAAAAATCATAACACGCCAGTAGTTGTGTTACCTAAAAAAAATGGATGCTCGGTAAAAAGAAAGCAAGGCAAAGAATAGAATAGTGCACTGTAGTTTTATTGGTGGCAGCAAAGACAATTTGCTTCTATCATATGTAAAAAGTATTCAGATTCATTTAACTAAGAACTTTAAAAAAGTCTCTTGTGGTATCAAGTTCAAATTCCTTCTGCTCATATCAGCTTTCTTTGTCCCACCCTGTTGCTTGGAAAAAGCCAGAAGTTCTTCTAGAAGTCTTCATCAAGTTGGAGCTGCCAGTGAATTTTCCCTCAACCCGAGAAGATCACTAAATGAAAAAGAATAAAAGAAAAAAACAACGATAAGCCCCAAAACATTTTGTACAACTTCACTGCTGTTCATATTTTTTTTTTCTCACTCCTGCTCTTTCGTACTTAGATGTCTTTAGATAAATAAGTCAGAAGATTGCACCTAAACGTTATATTTGTTATACACATATGATTGGCATAACACAAGGAAAGAACACTTGCTGGCAATGATTTCTTACAAAATTCAATTATCCGTTACTACAGACTTTAATACACATTTTGTAGAAAGTTTGAAAAGGTGTAGATTAATTCTGTCACTGAGCAAAGGAAGACCTGAGAATCACATAGTGACCAAGCACTCATAGCTTCATCCTCTTAGGTTCTTCCTAACTCCTCCAAAAGCCAGAACTCTTCAAAACACACAATTCTGATTACTTATTCTCCTTGTACTAGATATTACCATAACACTCTACCCAGGAAATGTAGGCTTAGTTAGTATTTTGTTACTGCTAGCCCCCAAGTTTCTTATCATATCTTTATATAAGAGGAATATCTTAATTTTTGGATCTTCTGAAACTAATATTTAACTACTCTGACCCTTAACAATATAGAATGAATTCAAGGGATCCCAATGCAGTGCTCTGAGAAAATCCTGAGCTACTGTCCTCTGTCTCCCTACTGGATATTAATAAACCACCACTACTAGGCCCAGTGTACCACTCTGAGGTATTGACCCAAATGCACATGAACTCCATTGAAAAAAACAAACAAAAAAGTTGGAATTTAAAATCTTTCATTTATGACCCCATTGCCTTGTAGACACGAACTACGGTAATTGTCAATACCAATCTCAGATTTGCAAGGGCAACTTCAATAGCTAAATGAGTATGCTGGAAATTAATCAAGGAAGTGGTACATTATTATACTAGTGCTAATAAGCTCATCCTGTGAAGTGGTAAAACATCGTCCCAACAGGTTGGTATAAGCTTTGGGTGTGAGATGATATGTCTACTACATGAACCATATGTTTTATCTTCTCTTTGTCTCTATCAATATAAATATGGCCATCAAACTTTACTTCTAGAATTGCCTGATTTGTTTCTGAAAATAGGGCACACCTTGACATTTTTAATTATTAAGTATTACATTACTAAAATTGTACACAATTTACCAATTTGTAATATAGGCATCAACAGAGGTTCTTCATCTCTTTTCAGGAAAAATCATTCAAGTTATTTACTTTACAAAATATAGAAGTATAAGGGATATAAAACCTCTCAGGGACTAGAGGTATCAGAATTAATGGTCTGGCAAAGCATTTTTCAGTGGAAAGCTGTAGTAAAATTAACTCTAACAAAATTCCTTAAAAACTTCCCCTGCTACAATCATGTCTTCATCAATCAGGTTATCTAAAGCTTTAAGAAATATGCATATGTTATTCTCTCAGAAGCTATGGAATAAAAAGGAGGAAAAAACACATAAAAATCCACTTTGATGAAGTAACATTCAGTATTCTTGAGCCTTCAATTTAACACCACTGTACCAGTTTAGATGAACTGGAAACAAACCCGAAAGGACTGATTGATTTTCTTCCTACATTTAAAATGAGAGGAAACAACTGCATCCTCCATTTAATTTTCGTGAAGTTAATAGAAAGTTAACAGATTTTTATTACTGATTTCTCTCTAGCTCCACAGTCTTGAATGACTTCATTTGGTCACATTATGCATTTCCAAATTCCACTTAATTATAAAACATATAGCAACATGAGATACAGTAATATGGATAACTGTAAGCCACTTCTGATAAATAATTACCACACTGTCAGGCTGAAAGTTTCCTTTATCTACCAAAATAGGTAAATGAGATCAGCTCATTTTCCTTTTCAAAGCAAGTTGGAATTAAACGCCTTTGTCTTATAAGACTTGTTCCCTATTCTCCAACAAACCTTTCACTCTTCTTGAGATACAAGAATAATTATCATTCGGGATGTCTGTCTTATCCTTCCCTCCCACCTCACAAAAGTCAAACACAGCCTTCCAGATTTATACTGTGCAATTTGATAATACCAAAATTATTACCTAAAAAAACACACACAAAAGTTTTGACAGTCAATATGCTCTATACTGAGCATATTCCATTAGGCTGATCACACTGACATCTCCCTGAGATGACAGACTTAGTTTAGAACCCAGCTCAGTGCATATACCCAAGTTATTTCCGCATACTTAAAATTATTTCATGAAATGCTTATTGATAGTGATTGATATACTTAAAATAGAAAATATTAGAATACAGACAAAACAAAGAATAATTATCACCTTGGGAATAGTTAAGAGTAAATTTTTTCTCCTTGTACTGACAGCAATCCCCCAGACAAAAAAACCCAGTATGCTAGAATATAGTCAAAAAAGCAAAATCATATTATTGCAAGTCAAATAAACTAAAAACTGCAGAGATACAGCAGCATCTATTAAGTCAGCCAGAAGTGAAAGAATGAAAAAACAAAAGAAATTAAAAGAGCCTAGGAAAAAAATAACCAGCTGGTACATAAAAAAATTAGATGCAAAACAAAGACACTGTAGATATCAAGCACTGCAACTTTGCAATGATTTCTTTATTCAGATTACACATTTAATGAATATTTGATAATTAAATATTTAGAAAATCCAAAGGTATAACGAATGTGGTACAGCATACTTGATTTGATCAGTTGCTATTTTTTTTCAGCGAGGCAAAAAAACCCCACCTTTTTTAGGAATTTTACATCATATATTAATTAAGTTATACATATACACACAATATATAAAACATATGTTATAATTATATATAATCATATATAAATTATAGTAATTATAGTAATTACAATAACTTATTCTTTCAAAATGCTCATAGCCTAGTCATCAGTAGTGTTGAGGGCTGTCATACAAACCAACTAACAGCAAATTTGTAGAAAGTTCTTTCACAGAACTCACAAAGACAGAAGAACACTAAAGTACTTAAAAATTCAGGTTTCCTATTCTTGAAATCAAAATCCACAATAAAATGTTAATAAGATATATTTACCGTATAATTCTTATTAATCAGTTTCTAGCTCTTGGGGGTTGATAAAATTGTTGAGTAGGTCGTGTGGACCGCCTTGGCTGACCATCCCCTCCTCTACGGAACTCTAGAGTTTGTTCATATGTTTCTTCTTCATCCTCCTGTAGGTAAACAGCATTGTTTTAAATGTAAGAGTAGGTATGTGAGTAGTTATATATATATACACACATTTAAAAATGTACACACACATAAACAAATGCATGCACACATAGGAACTGCTGCTTCTGAGGAAAACTAACAAAAAAAAAAAGTAAAGAATCTCAAAACTCAGTCCTCAAGGTAGTAGCAGAAGTCACTAAATATTTTCAGGGAAAAAAAAGCACATATGTTAGAGCAGAAATTAATCTCCAAGAGATGTATTGTCAAACTCAAGAAGAAAAATAACCTTAGTAACCTGCCAGAGGAAAAGAAATATCAGCTTGCAGGACTTTAGAAATGTGTTTGAAATTAAAAAAGAATTAAGGAATGAAAAGGCAAGGAACAAAGTCCAAGGAATAAGCATAGTGGACAGCAATTTAGATATGAGTTTGCTACAAGCAGAAATACTAAATATAACCTCTGAATAATGAGACAAGATGTATTATATGTTTGTAATATAGCATTCACTCCTGGGAATCTCGATACCAGAAAAACACTGACAAATTATACAGTGTTCAAAGAAAAAAAAAAAAACAAAACAGAAATAATTGGTTAAGATAAGATTTGTAAGAGCATCAGTATTTATAAAAAAAGACAATTGGAACATTAAATTATGCACTGTTTGTAAATATATATATGTATATAAATATATTCATTCTTGAGCAGCAGTTTCTCAAATAGTTTCTCGGGGAAGTAGCTATAATTTTTCATTTATTTATTAACTATCCTAAAACCAAACTCTAATAGGCATCAGACTTACTGAGAATGTGGTAGGTAAACCATTTCCGGAAAAAGTACTGAGTATGTAATTCTTAATTTTCTTTCGCTCACAATAGAAGAATGAAGAGAAACACGGACTAAGAATATTTCATAATTATGAATTCATCAACAACCTAGACATCAAGCAATGGTAATAGAGCACAACGTGCATATAATGAAGAACAAGCAAACTAGAGCAGAAAAATATTTCATTGTAAGAGGTTGAAAGAAAGATGTATAACCTAGATTTCTTTGTAAACAAAACAAAACAAAACAAAACCAAGTCTTCTTCAAGAAACTACACCTCACTCTGAATCAGCTTAAATGCTGGTCAAAACACATTTTGATACAAACAGTGCCACATATTATCCCTGATGCCAAGATCAGCTATTTAAAAGGCACGTCTGTGGTTACTGCTGCATTTCAAGAGCAGCTATTTTTCCAGGTTAGGAAATATAGCAAGTGATTTCCCTACTACTAAAAGTCTGCAATAACTGTAAAAAACAGAATTTCAACACAGTAAAATAGAGAATAATCAAATAATTTTAGTTTCAGTGCAGCCACAGGCTGAGAACTATTGAATTTTGCTATAAAACTTACTTTTCCCAGTGCACCTCTTTCCAATTTTTTGCAGCGCTACTCCCACATACAAATACATTCAGGGAGACTAATTACACAAAAGAATGAAATATGGAAGTAGAGGTCTAGCAAAAACAAAACAAAAAAAATCCACACATTTTGCAGTAGTCATTTCCCATCACTGACAACAAAAACTATAATAGCGTCAAGATTTAAAAAGATAAGATAGAAGTATGAAGTTATATCAATACCACAAGTTCTCTCAAGATTCTTTCCAAAAGAATCTCTCTCCAGACGATGCTCAAAACTATCTTCCCTATTCTGGAAGAGTATCTAGCCTATGTAGGGAAAAATGACTTCATTCTCAAGTGCATTCATCTTTGTGTCTTACCTTCTTCCAGTTGAAAATTCCACCCATCTAAATATTATTATCCTACAGTCACTTAGGTCATACATCTTGAAGCCTTATTAGCTGCTTGCTTTTGAATCAGCTGCTTGAGACTCATTCTAAATTATACTATTTCCCACCTACTTATACATAAAAGATCTAAATACATTTTCTTTTCTTTTTTTTTTAAGTTGGCCACCACCTCTGACACTTGCCACCTCCTTGGAGTAAATCTGATTATCTCATTCCTTCAGCTTATTAAAAGTCATTTGTTAAAACACTCTGGAATCAGGGACTGAGTTTTCTAGTACTTGTCTAGGTAGGTAGCGAACATGCAAGGAAAACTGTCTACAAGCACAATGGCAAAAAATACAAGCAACTGGCAGATTTGTAGAAAAAAAAGCAAAGCACAAAAAAATTATTCCAGTAACAGGTTCAGAGGGCATCAGAGACTGATGGATAACTGCATTATTTAGGTATTTGAAATGAGATAGCAAAGAAAGGAGCATAAATCACTGAGAATTTTAGCTTCTGTTCAAAGGTTTGCCAAAAGGATCTGCTCATGCTTATGCTATTTTAATTCCCTCTCATAAGACGCATGAGGACTTAATAAGTGTAAAATGAGAATATGTACACACAGTGCTTTTTATTTTGGACCCGCGTATTCTCAAGAGCTTTTACCTGCACATACTTTATCAGCTAGGCTTACTTTTACATTGAAAATTCAATGGATTTCACCGCTGCAGAATGAAGCTGTAAATCCAACATTTAATAAACTTTAAAAACTAATTTACTTTAAAAATTATCAGTATTTGAGTAGAGTAGGCTTTTATTTCATGAAAAGGTTTTTCAGTGAATATATGAAGAGGTGAAAATATCAAAAGGTTTTTCAATGAACATATAACGTTCCTGGAGTGAATACTTATTTTGAGTCAGATCCACAATAGGCACTGAACACTGATAAGAATTCAGTGCTCTTGAAAGGAATTATTGAACAACTTGTTTTGAACTTTTCAGAGGACGAAGAATTTATACACAGATATGAAATTAGCAACTCCAGACTTAGAACTGGAAGACCTTAATCAGGGTACTTATGTATTTTTATCAGAATACTTATATATTTTACTATAGAATGCATAACTTTCAAGAACAATTATGTGGACAACAGTAAAGAGCAGGATTGAATTCACATATGCTTTTACTGCCTAATGTTCTGCTCATGTTTATTTAGTTGCAAGTTACAGCTGATCAGCTCCATCAGTTTGCTGTCTTCAAACAGGCTACCTCCATCTATTCCTACTTAAGAGAAAATCTACTGCACTCTTCTGCTGAGGCATTTCAATTGATCCTTGGAGAAGTTTTTCAATAAAAAAATTAGTGTGTAACTCTCTGTGGGCTATTAAAAATGAACAGTAAAGCCTACACAAGGATGAAGGAACAGCACAAAACTGTTCCTGGAGCATCTCCCCTGTGAGGAGAGACTTAGGGAACTGGGTCTGTTTAGCCTTGAGAAAAGAAGGCTGAGAGGGGACTTGATCCAGGTTTATAAATACCTGAGGTGTGGGAGCCATAGTGGTGAGGCTGGTCTCTTTTCAGTAGTGCATGGGGATAGGACTAGGGGTAATGGGATGAAAGTACAGCATAGGAAGTTCCACACGAATGTATGGAAGAACTTCTTTACAGTGAGGGTGATGGAGCACTGGAACAGGCTGCCCAGGGAGGTGGTGGAGTCTCCTTCTCTGGAGATATTTAAGACCCGCGTGGACGCCTACCTGTGTGACATGGTGTAGGGAGCCTGCTTTGGCAGGGGGGTTGGACTCAATGATCTCTAGAGGTCCCTTCCAACCCCTACAATTCTGTGATTCTGTGATTCTGTGAAACCAGGAATCACAGGAGAAAGAAGAGACAAGCCCAAGAAAGCATTTTCTCTTTCAGTATTATAAAACGACTGTTTGAATTTAAGCCGTAATTTTAACTTCACCCACATATTCAATGTGTGGAAAACTTGCTGGAATCAGTACAAAACCCACAGTGTTTCTTTTCTTGAAAAATGAACTACACTTTTTCATCTGCATTTTAGCCCCTGTTTCCTGGGCCAGATTTTATGCCTCTCTGTACTGCCCACTGTGCTGGCAACAGCTGTCCCCTGATGTTAACACATCAAATGACCGTTTGCTTTGTTCAATTCCTTTCTTTAATCTTGTTTCTTTTGCCTAATCACAGAGTTTTGATCTTGAGTAATTTAAGTCTTGATTTTTGTAGTTTCTATTTAACTATACTAGTATCAATCAAATACAGACTGTAGGATTTTCCAGATATATTAAAAAACACAAAGTAAAAACAGAAACAAACAAAAACCCATCATACCATAGCCATAAAGAAAAAATATCACAGTTTTCCTATAAAAAGCTAAAAGTAATCTTTAAAACTGCAATAGATTGTGTATCTGATATTTGGAAGAAAATGTGTTGTTTGAACCGTCTATCGTATTCCCTTAAGCTTTTAATAAGGCTTTATATGAATGTGTAAATGGATTCTTCAAATTCCAGAACAACTAAGAAGGAAATTTATTTTGTGAAGAAAAAAAGTAAAAAAAAAAAGAAAGAGAAAGAAAGAAAGAGAAAGAAAGAGAAAGAAAGAGAAAGAAAGAGAAGGGAGGGAGGGAGGGAGGGAGGGAGGGAGGGAGGGAGGGAGGGAGGGAGGGAGGGAGGGAGGGAGGGAGGGAGGAGAGGGAGGGACGGAGGGACGGAGGAAGGAAGGAAGGAAGGGAGGAAGGGAGGAAGGGAGGAAGGGAGGAAGGGAGGAAGGGAGGAAGGGAGGAAGGGAGGGAGGGAGGGAGGGAGGAAGGGAGGGAGGGAGGGAGGGAGGGAGGGAGGGAGGGAGGGAGGGAGGGAGGGAGGGAGGGAGGGAAGAAGGGAGGGAAGAAGGGAGGGAAGAAGGGAGGGAAGAAGGGAGGGAAGAAGGGAGGGAAGAAGGGAGGGAAGAAGGGAGGGAAGAAGGGAGGGAAGAAGGGAGGGAAGAAGGGAGGAAAAAGGAGTAAAAGATTAAATTTAAAGTTATATCTTCTTAGAGCACCTTAGGGCATCATTTCAAAAATTGAGGCATGGAAAGTACAAATAAAAAAAGAAGTTGCAATTGACGTACATTTTTCAAGAATCTTAAGGAAATTAATGTGTGGTTAGAGCATTTTTTTTTTTAGCATCTATTACAGAATAATTCAACATATTTGCTGTTAATTGCAGCATGGTACTGTAAGACTTCTGCATAGAAACAACAATCTTTTTTTTTTTTTTTTAACTATAACAGCAAATCAGGCATCCATATCCCCCACTTTTCCCACAGTCAACACTTAGTTCTTCCCTCCTCCACTCTTATTTGTTTCTTTAAATAAACTATCCATCCAGTTTTCCAGAACATAAAGTTGAATGATGACCTCAAGAAAGGTTTGGTTTATCCAGGTTATACAGTAATAGACCTAAACATATTTACACAAAGAGTACCTGAAACTCTATGCTCAGCATTCAGCTTTCTTGCGCTAACAGCATTGTTAAGCAACTCATACACTTCTGGAGGGGAAAAGAAGCACTTACTGTTCTGCAAAATGTAGTATGTAATCAGAAAATTCTGCCAGCAAACATTCAGGGGAAAAAAACAAACAAAAACCACTAAGTGCTGATATGAGTAATTATCTATGCCCTGTTGTTGGAGCATGAAACCGCCACAAAAATCCAAACAGAAGGAGATCAGTGAGCTTCAGTGACATTTTAGGTGAATCTTTTCAATTTTCAGCAGATGGTAACACAAAACAACAGACATTCATTGCATTATCAGTAAACATGCATTACTAAATACAGCAACATTCCTGCAAGAACTGTGTTTGGGACAGTTAAAAATGTATTCTGCATATATACAAAAGTAGTTTTCACAGGAACATGATTAGTATTTCAAGGATTACATAGCATAAGTGTTGGAAAGATATACCACTAAATTAAATAAATAATTTCAAATGAAATAAATGTTCATTAAATAAATAAATAAATAAACAAACAAATAAATAATAAGTAAAATAAACACATAAGGTAATTCTACAAGTCTTTCCCCTGATGATATTGTTAGGTAAGATATCATTGCTCTGTACCTGATAATCTAGCATCTATTCCTGCAACACTGTACCTAGTTCAAGCATCAAATAAAATTCAGAGCAAACATTACTAAACGAGGGCTCACAATAGAGCTAAAAAACAGCTAAATGACTGGCAAAAACTGCTTTTTAGTTAAAGACTTTAGGGACTGGAACCACTTACCAAGCTAACATGATGAATTCTTAATGTCTGTAATTTTTATATTAAGTTATACATTTTAAAATTGTTTCATGCTTGTAAACGTAAACATTCTATAATAAATACAAATTAAATTCAGAGAAGTTCTATAACGTGTTTTGTAAAGTGCAAGGCTTAAAAATTAAATCATATTTACACATTTCACACGACATCCTTTTTCAGACCTGAAAGATTGGGAATATTAGAAAGGAAAGCACTGAATTGAAAAGTGTATTTTAATTTAAAAAAAAATAATAATAAAATCCATGAACAATTAGTTTTCTTAATGTGCCCTTAAGAAGTCCTAAGGTTCCGTATCAGAGTTTACATCAAAAATTCTCCAAATGCAGTTAACGCACATAATGTTCAAGATAAAACAAGGAAAGCCTTTCTCAAATTCAAACTAAGATGACAGAGTTGCCTACACAGAAAAATATAAAGTTATAAGTATCTATGTATGTTAAGGAACTAAAATTTAAACTAAGATCAAGTGGTTATCTAAGTGAGGAACTCAGGCATGAATTTCAGCATTCCTCATGACTTTATCACCTCTTAAGTAACTCTTTTTGTAAAAATAAATAACTGAGTGGATTTGTACTGTCAGTTTTAACAAAAAAACACAACCTAACTTTGCAAAGATATTACAAAATTTGTGTAAGGTTTAAGCAAATACTAATTATTTAAAACTTTTAAAATCTAGATACATCAACTAATTTCTGAGAAGAGAAATGGATTTTAGCAAACTTGTCAGACTAAAAGATTGCTGTCCTGTGTCATTGTGAACAACTGTATGTAGCTCAGGCCTACAAATGCACTCTTTAATAATAATTGGCTATTTTAAAATTATGAGGGAGTGAAAAATGTGTTATTCTACAAACAACGACTTCCGCACTCTACATACAGTTGTTATCTTATGGAAGATGTCTTATCTAAGAGATACTATTGGAAATGCCTGCAAGTCTTCAAAGAAGGGGGAAAAAACAAACACCTCAGACAAAAACCATGTCTGTACATGGTTGTTATTCACTGCAAGTATAATGCTTCAATTCAGTGCATGCCTTACATAATGTGAGGGAATATGATATATAGTCATATACACACATTCCAGTAGAAATTAGGATGGACACATTCTGCAATATCAAGCCATTGCTATTACATCCCTCTTTCCTAGAGAGCAGCTAGTGAAGAATAACTATATTAACACACAGCTTCTCCATTTTCCTCTTAAAATACCTCCAAATAATATTTAAAGGTAGATAAACTAGCAACAATGAAATGTGAAAGAGGAAGGGAAATCAGAACAGAAAGAAAGATGGCAAGCACTGCCCAGACATCTACACAACTAACCTCTTTTACGTATTTCAAGAGGAACAACACTGCCTAAACAGGAAGAACTTGTGTTCAACCTCAAAAAACTCAATATAGAGAAAGTCACGGAATGAAAAATAAAGAATATTTCTCACATTATTCACAAAGAATAAAATACAGTACTTAAAATAAGTCAAAACATGCTAATCCACAACACAAGTCAGATTAAATGACAGTGTTAGTGAGGAGCAGTTTCTCAAAATAAACAACTAAAGGAGTCCACATGGCATGGTCTCCAAAACATCACTGTATGAAACTACATTTAACAACATGAGTTAAAATAGCAGACAAATGAAGTATCCTATTTTATCAGTCCTAACTTTTTATAATAGCTACACAAACTACAAGAATGCATCTTTAACCTGATTTATACAGCTGACAATTTGCAATATTTTACAGTCTAATGAACACAAAAGACTAAAACATTCTGCAATGTCTGATAAACATTTGTCTAATGATACAGACAGAAAATGTAAAGCCATTGTTTTACGTCCACTTAGTGCAAATTACCTCCTCTCAACTGAAATTTGCCTGCTTTTAGTTTATTAAAAACTAAACTGTGCTTCCTTAATCACCTTTAAGCATCCTTTATTACATTTCAGCTGTGGGCCGTTAACTTTCAAGGGAATAATCAACCTGAGTTGAGCCGATCCATCTATACTCCCAACACATACACAGGAAACTGCAGTCTGAGAAATGATCTAGTTTCTCAGAGGTGCTAAGGAAAAATACTATTGATTCATCATGTCAAAAAAAAATTCATAATGCTTGTCTCTGACCTTAATGCAAAATTATGTGTAAGAAAGTAAAAATAAATAAATAAATAAAATTAAAAGATGCGTAAGGTTTATTAAGTTCTGTCTCAGTCTAAAAGAACAATGGAAACTGAAGTCCATGTACTGCAAGTATAGAAAAATCAGGTACATCACTACAAAATAAAAACCTAAATCTAAAATACTTTAGTAAAGGAGAGAACACAAAACTTTTGTGAAAACAAACTTAATAACTTTTTAGATTTAAAAAAATTATAATTATGCAGCACCACAACTCAAACAAAGCGTTGTCCAAAATATGAAAAAATAGAGACTCCATAGCTTATCAGTAATTAGAAACTGGAAAATTATAGCAATTTTCTTACAGAACAGAAGCCAAACAACTAGAAATATTAAATTGCTCTGCTGCTATTATGGACAATTTTTCCACAGTAATCTTAGAATTAACTGGTACAATTCTCTTTTAACATCCTCATTTTCACAGTAGTCAATGAGGAGAGAAGCTAGATAAGAGATCCAAGTGTGATGTTTACCTACTGCACCTACTTAATTACTTACACAGAAAAACTTACTGCTTGACACAAAACTCATTAAAAAAAAAAAAAAGAAAAAGAAAGAAAGAAAAAAACTGTGATGCTAAGACTGTTCAGAACTCAGAGACTGTTCAGAACTCAGAGACACAGCAAACAGCACCTTAAAGTAAATATTTAACTGATATTAATCAAGATACTAGAATGGATTCAAATATTCCACATAACAGCATAAGTCTTCTCTATCTTAAGCATGTAGCTGTAACCCTTAACCACTTATTATTTTCAGCATGGCTAGATGAAGGCTTCCAACACCTTCATAAGCTCATAAAGCTTTACATCTTCACTTACCCGAAATGAGGGATGGTTATGAGAAGGTCCTAAATTACAGTTTGATTTAAGAGAATTCAATACCTTTAGAAACTCTTATAGCTCTGTGAGCTATAATAAACAACATTATGAAATTTAAGGTATCACCATAAAAAGTAAGATAAAATGTCTGCCAAAATAAATGAGCTACAGATCAAGACCCCCTGCTCTTTTGTTTCCTCAATGCCTTCCCTGTTGGAGGGTCCAAAACAGGTGAGTTGCAACGCTACCACAGAACAAAACAGACTGCAAAAGAACTGGAATTATACATACTTTCACTTTTACTTACATACATATAAAATATTTTTATATAAATAATAATTTAAACAAATTATTAAAAATATTATATATAATTCATCTTGCCTTTTTATCTATAAGCAGAAACACAAGTTTCAGGAAGAGAAAATTACACCAGCTCAAGTTCTCAAAGCAAGAGAGAGAATTTTCAGAGAGTTAAAGTAAAATAAATGTCAATACTTGAGATTATCATCAGAAATGATGAAAAAAGTCTAGCAGTGACCTGTGCTGCATTAAGCAAGGTATTACCAGCAGCAAGAAAGTTATCTTTCCCCTCTATTTAGCACTGGTAAGGCCACACCTGGATCACTGCAAACAGTTCTGGGCTCCTCAGTAAAAGAGAGGCTCCAGCAGCTAAGGACCATGAAGATGATGATGGGACAAGAGCACCTCTCCTGCAAGGAGAAGCTGAGACTGCTGGGCCTGTTCAGCCTCAGTAACAAGAGGCTTGGGGGAAAGCTAATCAGCATATATATACACAGGCTCTTGAAGGTAGGGTGCAATAAGGACAGAGCCAGGCTCTTTTCAGTGATGCCTAGTGCCAGTTCAAGAGGCAATGGGCAGAAACTGAAATGTTTGACTCCCAGTGCACTACGTGATGTTATGATGTGGAATATCAGTAGCCAAAAATCATAAAACCATTTCTAGGTTTAACAACCTAGAAATAAGATCAAAATAAGCACAATCATACAGTAAAAAGCAGTTTATCACTGCACCTCAACAAGTGAGATAAAAAGAAAAAAAAAAAAAAAGTTAATTTCCATAGACTGCAATGCTTCAGCTCAGAAGTGCTTCAGAGACCTTTCTAAGTACAAAAAGGCCATCTCAGAGGCCATAGGAACATCTGAGACTTACAAGCAACAACATAAATTAAATGACCACTGGCAGAAAACAGAAGTTGAGTATTAACAGCCTCTGCAGCAGTACTGACACGACTATATGGCCAAGAGGTAAAAAAATGAAAAGAAGCACTTTCAGCTTGTCATTAAGGAATCAAAGCACAGATTCATATACTTTTTTGTGCATCTTTCTATCATGAGTAAACAGCAAGGGACTGCAATCCTGTTTCTTTTGTTTATGTTTTTGAACTTCTTGTACTTTTTGTACTTCTACTTCCATGACATTCAAAAATAAAGCCCCTTGAAATTACTAAACAGTTACTATAAGGCTAATACATTCTAAATGTTGTAAAGCAGACTTCCAGACATAAACCTCTCCCTTAATATTCACCAAAGAATTAGCTTTAGAAAATAAAATCATGATGCAAAATAAAATGATTCACACAGATGTATTTGTTTAGCCATACATTCACACACAGTATAAGTCCTCAGGATATATAAAGACTGTTTACTAACCTTTACAGAAAAAAATACAACGTATAGAAAATAAAACAATAATAATCTATGTTTAATACAGTAAATGAAACTTTTATAAATAATGTATGCATAAAACCATTTAGCTGACAGGTCAATTAAAGTATTCATTTTACAGCAATACAATTTAAATTTCTTATATATAAAGAACACTACATGATAATACACTTAGGAACATTAAGTAGATTCATATAGATAACTAAAAGATTTTGCTTGTGTATTCACTTCTTAACTATTTTTCTACACGTGCAATTATCACTCTTTGCAGGAGTAGGCATTCATTTGCCAAGTTATGTATTTTGTTACAGACTATGTAATTTATATGTTTGTATTCAATTTGTTATCACATACCCAGGTGTCTGCATGAATAGGCCTGATGTTGCTGAGAAGCACCTCTTCATAATTTCCATAGTCACAGAATTTAACAACTGCAGTCATTCCAGAAGAATGGAGAGCTTCAACTTCTGCCCGGTAGAACTTAAAAGAGAAATTTTCAAAGGTCATAAAATACTACCTGATGTGCCACAAACAGCTTGAAAACAATCTCTTCATTTTCACTCTCCTCCCCATTCTTGGTCTTGGTCAGTAAATTTTCAGTAAAATTTGTTGCAGATAATTATCTATTAAACTTTTACATGTCCCATGACTGAAAGGTTGTGGCTGTATGTATTTAAAATACTCACTGAAAATATATAATACTTAGAACATTTGGCTGAACATTTAAAAGATCTTTTTTCAAAGACAAATTAATCATCAACACCAATGATGTTGTATATAAGAAATACTAATGCAAGACTTTCTTTTTAATTATTATTACTGTTTAAGTGCCTGGCAGGCACTTGCACACATACAACTATTTTAAGTATATAATAACACGTAACTATTTAAGCACATACTAAAATAAGATCCTTCTAAAATTCTTCCTTTCTTCAACACTTTCTTTTAGCAATTTATGCAAAGAAATCAACTGCTTTTGAATCTATTTTTCTTTCTGAACACATAGAAGTCATTATCATACAGCAAGATTAAAACTCATTGCTGTATTTTATCATTCTATTTTAAAATTATGCTAGATGCAAGCAGCAGCATTTGTTGTAACTGCTAAAAAAACAACCATCATCAAAACACACTGGATACTTCTCAGGCAGCAGTGTCGTATCTGCTTATTTTGCAAGTTTCATGCTTTTCAGAATTTCAACAACACATCTCATAGTGACATAAAGTGCTTCTGAAGACAGGAAATAATTCCTTAATATGCTATTATATTTCAAACAAATCCTTCCGATATATATATTCATATTAAAGCACCAACTAACTATATGCTACTGCCATCAAAAATTTTGCATGACTTATTTCAGTCAAATAAAAAAGTGACACTGCTGAGCTAACAGTATCTACATCTCTTGTCATAAAAGAAATCTTATTAATTGGAAGAGGAACAATTTAAGCTTTGAAAAATCAGTAAAACAGAACTGTCATGCATCACACTCCATTTGTTCCACAGCTCCTTCAGCTAGGAGACTACTATTGATAATAAAATCCAGTCTTTTTGTAATGACTGAAATAAGAGTGGAATTTGTTTTAAACAGTCCCATCCCTGCAGACACTCCAGTCTTCTCCTGTACTAGTGAAGGCTGCATGATGTCTTATTCTAGTGGAAGTCATTACATATCTGTAGTTACAAACTACTCTGGATAACAGAGCATCTGAGTCTTATTCTTTAGAAAGTAACAAAGGCAACCAGACCCATTTAATTCCTTCAAATTTTAAACACCTACATGAAATATGTCTCAGTTAGGAGCCTAGTTATCCCATATGAGGGAAACAGACACTGTCAAGATGATCTAGGTCACATACTTTCAAGAAATTAATACAATCTACGTATCTCCTTTTAAAACAAACAACAACAAACATGCAAAGAAAAAACAAAAAAACATTAGAACAAGAAGCAGGCCACAAAGCACAGTATACACCTATGAACAAAGACCTTTGTCTTTGTGCTGGTGTGCTAAGTCTACATCAAGTATATAAGAAAGCTAATTTGAACTACTCAATGTCTGGCAAACACATACCTTGTTGTCTTCCCAATAAAGAGCAAAACACTCATCCCCAGGTCTCCAGGTTTTTCCGTACTCTGCATGAATCGATGGTTCCATTATTTTCTCTGGTTTGATGGGCCCAGATCTCCTTTTGGGTCCAGTGTTGTAATACAAAATTTTGTCATCATAAGACGGAATCACATTAGGTCCTGGCGATTTGATAGGCCCTACTCGTCTTCCTTTCTGATGATGTTCTGTATCTCCATTCGGAATAGAATTAAAATTATCAGTTCTGCAAGTGTTTTGGTAATCATTATTCACACCAAAATGTTGCTCACTTTTTACCATAAAGGTTTCATTACTTATTGTTCGTGCTTTCCTATCACAAAAGTTTTCAGAATTGTGTATTTGATTTTCCCTTTTCCCGCGTCTCTGGTTATTGTTGTCTGTAGTGTCTTGAGCAGCAGAGTTCTCCTTGAATTCTGTGAAAGACACCCCTTTTCCTATTCTGTTTTGCATATTGTTATCCCTTTTTTTAAAGGAAATATCACTCTGGTGAGCAGCTACGGGATAACCCAAATCCTTTGGCCTATCATTTCTAGGATAATGTCTGTCACTTTTGATTTTCTCATCTGTCCAATGTTCTGAAGAGTTGTGCCTTTCAGGACCTCTGTTTCTTGGTAATCCCCCACTTTCCAAAGCCTGCCTTGAATTCTGAATATCTCTTTGAAAACGAGGGGGCTTCTCATTCCTTGGCTGTCTCATGTCATTGCGAGAAATATGCCTTGAATGATTCTCTTTGATGCCATTCTGTTCTGTATTCATAACTTTGGGCTGTACTTGATATGGTGGTTGAAATTGTAATTTTGGTTCTATGAAGAGAAAAGAATAATGATTATATATATAAATATATATAGTACAGAAATAGTGGATCAGATACTAAATGATAAGAGTGACAGTATTATTCAGAAAAACAAGTAGCATTTACACGTGAGATAAATAGATGGAATTGTCCATTTAAGTTTAGCAGATATTTGAACTGCAATTACCGATTAATAGAAAACACACATATGTCTTGGCGGTACTTAAATTAGTCATTAGTAAATGAGTAACAATTGTTTAAGAAAGACGAATTCTGATGTGAAGAAACAAAGAGGCAGGAAAATGAGGAGAAAAAAGAAATAGCTGTCATCTGAAAATTTTAATTCAGTAAAAATAAACTGCTAACAGCTGTTAAGCATTAACATAAAGGCAAGAAACAGAATTGATAGAATGAACACAACAGACAAACAAAATCTGATGGGAATAGCAAAAAAGTCCAGAATTATGAAGATAGTGATCAATAAGCCATAGCAGGGACTATTCAAGTGTAACCATCAAAAGACTCAGAACTCTCACTGATGCTAAGTGGAACAAAATTATCATGGACCTAATGAGAAGGAGAAGATTTTCTATTGCACTGTGGGGTGAGAGAAGACCATGTAGTTCTGTGAAACTTAATGTGGATATTTTACTTTTACTTGTGCATTTTTTCACTTTTTATGAAACATTAAAGGGAAAAGCCAAAGGTCATAGATAAAAATGAACCTAAGAGGATCAAGCACAAGAAACAAATGAGCTAAAACATGACACTCATGGCTAAAGAGCTGGGTGGTAAGAAACCGGATGAGGTTTGATAAAAGCAAGTGTAGAGTCGTGCACCTAGGGAGGAATATTTGCATGCACCAGTACAGGTTGGGGGATGACCTGCTGGAGAGCAGCTCTGTAGAGAGGGACTTGGGTGTCCTGGTGGGCGACAGGTTGGCCATGATTGTGCCCTCATGGCCAAAAAGGCCAATGGGGTGCATTAAAAAGAGCATGGCCAGCAGGTTGAGGGAGGTGATCTTCTCCCCTTACTCCACTCGGGTAAGGCCTCATCCGGAGTACTGTGTTCCGTTCTGGGCTCCGCAGTACAAAAAAGTCAGGGACCTCTTGGAAAAAGTCCAGCAGAGGGCCAGAAAGATGGTGAAGGGCCTGGAGCATCTCCCCTATGAAGAAAGGGTAAGTGAACTGGATTTGTTTAGCCTTGAGAAAAGAAGACTGAGAGGGGACCTGATCCAGGTCTATAAATATCTGATGTGTGGGGGGCAAAGTGGCAAGCCCAAAACGTCTGTCAAGGAAATGTTTATAAAACTTACGATTTGGCCAGCAAATCTTTCTGTTATGCACCTTCCTTCTCCAGACAAGTATTCCAGTGCCCACAAACAAAACAGTAACTAAGTAACAGTAACTAAGTCAGGTGAGATGCTTTTATCTTGTGTAAACGGAGGCAAAAGTTCACAGGACTGTGAAGTTATTCAAACCACTATGAAAGTACTGTTTGTAAGTATGGAATACATATCTGAAGAAAAAAAAATGATAAATGAGTTTGCTCAGAAAAGTGAAAAAGCTTTCATGTTTCAAGTTTTCAATCAGATACTTCGAAAGCGCAATCCACACAGCTAACATAGCTGATGGATAACATACAGGTAATTACAATTTATAAATATTATTATTTATAAATAATTCATTTCTTTATTAGGAAATTGAATTTTGATAGCTATGTAGCAAGAAAGGCTTATTGTGCAGCAGTTAGAAACTGAGTATAGAAAAATCATTTTAGAAACTGAAGGCTTTAAAAAATAAAAAGAAAAAACGCTGGCCTTTAACTGTTGAAGCTATTACCCCTAGAATAGAATTATTTCACCTCCTTTAAATCCAAGCTGCACATTTAAATTCAGTCGAAGTGTAGCTGTTGGTGCAAGAAACAGAGACTATAGCCTATGACTTGCTCCCATCTCCCAAGTTCTTTTTAAAAGACTACTTAGACATGCCACCTCTCACTTGCTTTTTCTGTGATCCCATTATTTTTATAATTTGTTTCTCAGGAGATTCATTTTAACAGCAAGAGCATGAAACATTCACCAGAAGCTCAGTATATCCATTTGGAAGACTGAGGAGGCAATTCTGCACAATCTGAAACTGAAGATATTCGGGCTTGCTGCAATCAAAACTATCATTATGTTTATAACCAACTCTCCTAACTAACAATTAAAAACAAACAAACAAAAAAACAAACAAAGTTGTTAAATTTCATCTTTTCTTGAATATTCCAAAGATGTCTGTGAGTTTTTTGTGACTTTGGATTTTGTGAAGACAGAAGCATCTGCTTGTTCTCAGTCCCTGTGTACCAAAGGAAGATCATGCCCCAGTTGTATAAATATCTGGGACTGCCCCAAACCAATAGCAGAACCCTGCACTTATTGAACCTCATTATATTTTTATGGGCCCTCTTCTACAGCTTGTCCAGGTCCCTCTGGTTGACTTCCCTTCCTTCCAATGCACCAACTGCACCACTCAGCTTGGTGTCATCCGCAAACTTTGCACTCAATGCCATCATCAGTTCACTGATGAAAATGTTCAAGAGCACTTGTCCCAAGACTTACCACTGAGGGACACCACTTGTGACCAGCCTCCACCCTGACACAGAACCATTAATCACAACCCTTTGGCTGGATCCAGACAGCCAATTCCTAATCCACCAAAAAGTTCATCCTTCAAATCTATACCTCGCCAATTTAAAGAAAAGGATGTGGTGAGGAACCATGTCAATGGCTTTGCAGAAGTCCAGGTAGACGACATCCATCACCCTTCCCCTGTCCACCAAAGCTATTACTCCATCATAGAAGGCCACCAGATTGGTCAGGCAAGGTCTTCTACCACTATTACCTTATTAATACTAAGGATTAGATACGTATCTCTACTAGTAACTTACAGAACCAAATGAAATGAAAAAGCTGCTGGTAATATACACACCATTTTTTGAAAACACTTGGATACACATTCCTTGAAGAAAGAATTCAAAATGGTAAGTATAATCACTGTAGGCATACTGTGACATTGCAAACACTGAGCACTCATGTCACTTCAGCTTGAATGGAGATGGCAATATTTCAGCTTGAAAGGAGATTAAGGCAAGTAATACTTAAAAATTTAAATGAGTTAATTTTCAATGACAACTGAGGCATAAAAATGGCAGAACAGTAGCATTTTCAGTAAATGATTTTCTAATAAGTGTTTGAATTCAGACTGCACAGGTGTTCTCAAACTTGGCAAAGAAATCTAAGATTTCTGAGAGACAGAAAACACCTGCAATTTAGCATAAGCATAAAGTATTTCTTGAAAAGTGTACTTGAAGGGCAGTCTGCAAGACAAATTAAAGTCTGGCATAAGAACATAAGTGTGCTCTTAAAGGATGGACACATTCAGTAAGGAAAATAAGACCCGACTAAATGAAACTAAACAATTAGTCTACAGTCTGCTGACTTCCAAATAACAGGAAGTACAATTATATTTGTTATCATTTCTCTAGAATGAAAAAATGAGGTTTTTTTATGGAAAAAAAAAAAGATTAAAAAAAAATGAGGAATGTTTTCAACTCTTCAAAAATGGTAATCAGTGTGGGTTTTGTTTTTGTTTTTCAGAAAAGCACGACTGAAGAAAAGCACACCAAATTGCACACTGATCATTCAGAGAACACACAGAAAAAACACATTAAAAAACAAGAACTGTCACAAAATATGTCATTTTTTGGCAACTGAGCATGAAGTCTTTATGATTTTATGAAGCACTACATTTTACTTCGTATGACATTTATGAAAACTTTTTATCCTTAGTTAAGAGGGGAAAAATTGCACAAAGTGAACTGTATTTAGCTTTATAGTCTCCATTTATGTGTTTTAAGCTGAAATACATGTGCTACTATAACCATTTTTTCTAATGAAAAAACACCACGCTTTAATACACGCCAGTATATTGGCTACAAGTACACTAAACCAAAAGAACCATAAAATTCCTGCTAAGCAAACACTCACTACACACCAGCAATATCATTTTAAAAGAAGCAATTCAATCCTTTCACAGTTCTTAGTAAACTACTACTACTTACTGTTAAATTAGTAACAATAAGAAAGACATATATCCCACAGGGATTCTTTTTATTATTTTTCCTTTAAATGCCTTACAGCCACACATAAGAGAATTCTCTCAATATCTAACATTTTCTCTAATCTCTTAGATAAGATATCCAAGAATATATCCAAGGAAAATCAGTATGTGTAATGGAAGAGGAAAAAGCACTACCTTTCTCCATTTCTATTCGATGCAGAAATCAGCTTTATTTTTCGGTCAACAAAAGACAGATCTCTAACCTAATTTTTTATATACGCTTTTAAAAATATGATCATGTTTACTACTTGAACACAATTTCACAAAATCTGATCTGCACATCCAGAATGCTTCTGTATTTGAAAGGAATTTTGTTCCAACATTTTAAATTTCAGGAAAATACGATGAAGAGGCATGTTACAAATGCTCTATCTACCACTAATCTAGTTTAATAAACAAAGTCATAAGATTGTGGATGCATTCCATAAATGAACCATATGCAAAACATAAGTAAAACAATTCCAATGTACTTTTTTGGTCATCTTCTACTAACTATTTCTGTAAGACCTAGAGCCAATAATTAGATCAATAATAAACTACTTAAAAACACAATTTATAAGTGAGAAAGAGATACTGATGTAATGAAACTCATCACAGGGACGACCATTACACAGTAATATATATTTGCTATCAAAAGAACTATAAACTTACAATTTATTAAGTGAATGCTCTTCTGCTAATAGCTTAAACCACAGCACATCAAAAATGTTTGGTGAACTCTTGACATGGCTCATCGTCCGTATAACTGTACTTTCCTAGCCTCTGGATTTGCTGGTAGTTTCATTGACTCCTCACCTGCTGACACACATTTGCTTTGATATCAGGGACCACTGCATCTCACCTGTCCAGCCACTAATGAAATATGTTTTGGCACTGATATTTAAATGTTCTTTAATTTTGATGCTTCTATCATTGGTCAAGGGAGCTTTTCCTCATATGAAATTTCCTGCATACATGTAACAGGCAACAACTTGAACCTCTTCACCAAAAATTTAACATCAATGCCCCCAACTCATTTGTATACATTTGTTATAAGTATACATTTATTATGATTAAATGTATGCACATATATACAGACACACACATCTACATATATATCTATATACTTTCAGAAGTCAATGGGATAAACTAATGCTTCATAAATTCCTATTTTTCTTCCATATTTAAGTGATTTCTCTGTCCAATACAAATTAAGCATCCCCAAAGAGTCCCTGTGTAAGACTAGATTACTTCCCAGGTATTCATCATTTCACAGTTATTTGCACTTCTATCATAATCTCTGAGAATTCCAATATACTGTGTCATCTCTTTTCAGACAGAGCTCATACCTTGCAAGAAATTATTGGAGATACTGGTGAAAAACAGCAGTATGACCTTTTCAAAAAGGGCAATACATAACATTCCATTGAATGAAACTCTTCTAAATCCGTGACATAAGAAACCAGAACTCCAGACAGAAAAGACTCAGTAGTGGTGAAGAACAAGGTAGTTGTATCAGTCCTGAAGGCTGATTTACCTCTAATATACACGTATTCTTCTGTCCATCCTACCTTTTCTATACTCGCATCCTTTAGCAACATAAGCATCTCTGCCAATTTCCACACAATTTTAGCAGCCTTTAAACTGTTAAGAAGGTTTGGTTTGCACACACCTAATTTTCAGTTATTGACTGGATATTTCTGATATACAGCCTGGATTCATATTAAAAACAAACAAATAATAAACACCACTAAGGTCTCCAAATTACGAGTAGATGAAAAGGCGGTATAGGAGCTCTCTTATCAATGACCATTTGGAAGGTCCCGGATAGGCTAATGCTCTTTCTTTTTTTTTTTTTTTTCATTGGAATTGGAAACAACTTTATTCTTCAGCTTTCCTGTATAAGTCACCACAGTGTTATTTTTTTATGAAACTCCCATCTCATTTAGAACATTCCAGTTTTTGCTAGTATTTCTCACATGGATGAATTGCATCATTAGTTATTTCTGAAATCTTAAATTAATTCTGAAACATTACATCTTGTCCGTTCAAGTGCAAGGATAATCAGTAAGAGACCTTGACAGATTTCTTTAAAAAAAATGTGTAGCAGAAAAAATGAATTGGGCATTGCAATAGGAAAATATAACTAATAACTGTTTTCACCATCAAGTATTTTCTTTCTTTCTTTTCACCTCTTTTGTTCAGTTTTCTCAATCTTTTAGTGCATCACTTCTTTTTTATTTATATCTAGTAAAAGTAAACAAAGCATTATTAGGAGACAACAGAGACTATTTGGAAACTCAGTTTGAAATTATTATATATAAATGCTGAGACTCCTTAAATGTCTCACTCCTTAAATGCACTCACTCTCTAACTAGAAAACACTGGTTCATGTAAATTAGCATGACCTTTATTTCACAAGTGTTATTTTAGAGAAAAAAATAACAGCTCCAACACAAAACTTGACATTAAATAATGGAAACAGATATTTCAATTTCACATTGCCTACTGAAACACTTCCAAGACAAAATAACAGTCTTCTTTTATTACTCAGCTTACTGCGAGTTTTACTTCAATATCATAGCAGCCTCTGGAGACCTCAGGATGTATAAAGTGTAAACTTTTTTCATTCTAATGGATCTGTCTGCTAAAACTTCCAAAGTATGAAGTGATTTAGACATAACCAGATGTCTAGATTCGCAGACTGCATTCTTTTATTGCTTCTCAAGAAAGAAGCGGACATTCAAAAGTAAAAGCCCAGATTTTCTGTGCTATATCTAAATACTGTTTGCCTTCTCTCTGTCTAAAATACCACCTCTTCCTCACTCCATACAGTTATTAAACAGGAAAGCTGTGAGAAAAAGGTTGTTTAATATACTATAGCAAAACGCTGGGTGTTTGTTTGACTGATAAAAAACCTACTTAGCTTACTGCATTTAACTGAGCACCACGCAGAATGTGCTGTGTAGAATGCCCACTAAAGTTGCAAGTGTATTTAATCAACCTATTACTAATAAGTGGTATTTATCTAATCTGATTTCGAAATTACTAATCTCGAGGTACTCAAACCTGAAGCTATTAGCTTTTTGGCAGCCAAGACAGAAACACAATCTACCACAGTGCAATTTATTTGAACCTTCTTCAAAGGAGAGGAAAAGCTCTCAAAACACTTGTTTTACTGTTGACTGTAGTGAAACTTCTAGAAGCCAGTTTCTAGATAAAGAAAAAAAAACATCCACCAACTCTGGCAAATATTGATTCCAGATACTTCAATTTCAGTAACTTACCCTCTACAGTTAAAGTACCCATTTTTGATTCTAAGAAATCAAACAGTGTGCTAGGTGCAGATGGTCTGGCATTTCCTAGCTCTTCTTCATCTTCAGGTCTTATTCGTCCTCGGCCTTTTCCTTTACCTGCAAAAAATAAACAGACATTTTTTAGGGGCGAAGGAAGAGGGGAGGAAAAAAAAAACAACACTACGTACACATTTATTTTTCATTATTAGACTTAAATTACAGAAATTTTTTATTCTGTTAAAGGAAAAAAAAAAATAAATCTATCGCAAGAGAGATATTTTCCACGAAAGGTGATTTCAAATTCAGAAATTTTGTAAAGGATAATACACAGATGCCTTCACTAAGTATTCTCTCTCAGGTTTGCAATGTATTATAGCTGCTTAAAAAAAAAACCAACAACAAACAATCATAGATATACTTTATGTAAGTCACATATTTTAGTAATAACATAGTAAATAAATCTCTTTGCTCCTGAACACTTTGTTTTAAGATTCATCATTGTAAGTTATACCTCTAGGTGGTGGTCCCTGAAGGGGCTTTTGTTTATTGCTGTTGAGAAGAAAATTTAATGCTGCCTCTAGGTTGTTACTGTTATCCATAAGTGCCTGTCTTGCTGCTTCTTTACTGAATCCCATCTCTGTTATGTGTTTTAGAGCCTTTTCATCAACCTGAAATAAAAGATATTAACAAATAATCATAAGCTACAACAGAGACTCTATATAACCACCAGATATTACTTTAAACTTCTATCAATAACTATTTTTTTCCATGTTGCATTCATGATAAAAATTTTAGATTAATGTATGGCATTCATAGATCACTTCTCTTTTAGTTCTCAGCAACTAAACAGTAGAGACTTCTTTTTCCAATTATTTTTACTTAACTCATTGATATCTTTCTTATTATTCTAATATTATGCAATTCAAAGCAGAATTTCCTCTTTTGCCTCTTTCTTTATTGTACAATAGAACAATCTGACAGACTGTAACACAGTTGCTCTTCGATGAAAAATAAAAGGAATCTGTCCAAGCAACACTAATATAAAACTTGGTCCTTGTTTCTGTTTGGACCCTTTCATAACTTTTATAAACAATACAAAAATCATTTACACATTTCTTAAAATAAGGAGAAAATGTAATCTGAAAAGGTTTCAATAGGAATAAAAAAAAATACAACTTCCTTCTTCATTAATAGAATTTTCCTTATTCTGAACTGCACACAGTATGATTAGAAAAAGGCAATGCAAGAATCGGAGAGACTGTGCCTAAAAGCCTCAGCTGGGACTGCCTCTTTTAGTGTGGACAAGCATTAAACAAAATGGGGCCAGGCCTTCTGCCCTTCCTCACCCCATACCCAAGCAAAATGATGCCAATTATCCATCTAGTACAACAGCTCTACTACAACTTCTCCAGAAGTTTTGATCCATTCACTTTTTGTTCAGTTACAATATATGCTCTGGGTCAAGAGCTATAAGTAGATCTCCTATCTGGGGAAATGGCATAGAATTGGTGTCCGTGGTTAATGTATCAGTACTGGGACTTCAGTAAACCAAGAGATACAACAACTCTAAGAACTTCAAAAACTATGCTTTGAAACCCAAAAATCACTGCAGTGAGCAAGACATAGTTATGTTAACTGCTTTCCTGTGCACCTCTTTATTTCAAAATTTAACAGTATTCTTCAAATTAACATCCACAGATTGAATACCATTTAAAACATACTCAAAATTCAGAGGCAATGAAACATGGCATGAATGCCTATATGAAATCATCAAACCACCTGAATTCAATTTTCAGTAAACTAAATAAAATCTTGCTAAAACAGTATAATGGTTCTTCATCTGAGCCATTTGCTGAGATTTCTCTGCATGACATACGTACACTACTTGTACTTCAAGCACTGGATAAAAAAAAACAAACCTTTGGGAAGTCACAACCAGAGACCCAAACGAAAAGCAATTTCTCAGAAACAAAGACTGAAAAATGAGTGAATATTCAGACTATCTTTGGACAACAAAAACTTCCCCTTCAACTCCATTTACATAGCACAGATAATGCCGGTTCCCTTACTCAAAACTGGAATGGAAAATTATAGGACATGTGCAGATTTATAGGATAATCTGTTGCCTGTCTACAAGGAAATAGGAGAAACCACTATTTTGTGTCCTTTCCAGTGACGCAGTGTTTCAACTTTCTCCCAAGAATAGATGGAATAAAAACATTTACTCTTTTTATGTTTACATGCAAATTAACTACACACATAAACAATTAAATCAACTCCATATCGCATTTCTAAAAACAACTAAAAAAGACCCCTTAACTGCTAAGCCCTAAAATCACCATTTATAAGTAAAGGCTTTCTATCTAGACTTAGTGGGTTCATATTCTTTTAAACAGCTTCAAAGTACGTTAAATGACATTAAGTTTCAAATACTGGAAGTACTGCCATTTTACAGTGCAATGTAAAGCAAATCCTCTGCACTTCATAGGAAAAATAGAAATTAAGTATTGCCCAGTTTACATGGAAAAGGGGAACTGGTGTTGTTTTTTGTTTTTTGGGTTTGTTTTGTTTTGTTTTGTTTTGTTTTTCCATTTGCTTTTAAAGTCTATTAGGTAGATACAGCTGTCAATAATCACAAAGTATATATTAAATAGAAGGATGACTAAAAGATCCCTTAGGATCCACGTTTCTACATTCTGCATACAAGGATTAATGCATCTGTATATTTCTAAGCATAATACTGAAGATAACGCTGCTGGAAACTCTTCAAGTTGCAAGGAGATAGCACCTATATGACAGTCAAAATTAAGCACTTACTGTTTTTAAGTGTTTTCTGACTGTTAAATCTTTGGTAAAAGCTAAGTAATGTAGAAGATATTTCAGCTATTTATTGTTGAATTTATAGTCACTCTTAGTCGATATTTTAATACTGGTTCACTGAATTATTAAGTTGTTAAATCTATTTCAGTCAGCCTGCTTTCATCATTCAAATCATATTTATTAATTGTCATTGTGTACTTGGGATTAACTCTGCCACTTCCATCAAATTTATAGATTGCTAAAGCAAGCGAAGCAAACTTCAATGACTGCTCGTCTTACACCCAATTAATTCAATGCAGCAATGTCAAAAACCACTTCTCAGTAAGCATGAAATTATGAAATGCTCTGAAAATGATTGCTTGGAATTTTGATACACCATTCAAATTCTCCAATGGTAACTGGCTTTACTCAAAACATTAACTATGTAAACATAACGTAGAAGTGTCACAACAGAAGTATTTCTACTTCAGTACTTTCAATGTCACGAGTACAATTTAGTTTTCTCAAAGTCAAATGAACAGTTTGAAATTCTAAAATATTAATTCAGAAGCTACACTGAAATACCATTTGACGCACTGAACTTGAAGGATGAAAGTCCTCTTGTCTAACATGAATTAATAACTATTGAAACGAAGGACTACTGAGCATATTAGAAGAATGAAATTAAAGCAAGACTGTAATGACCTATACCATACACAAAACTATTTTCCTATTTTGAGGACATTAAAAGAACATTAAAACTTCACAAAAATCATGTGGAATCTCAACTATCTCAGAAGGTACAAATGGAAAGCTCTTATTCTTTTGTTTTAATTTTTGTTACTTTTGCTTTTTAATAACAGAAACATTTATGCTTTCATTTAAATCTTATATCTTACCAATTCTCTGTAGACACCTTCATTTTTTCCCTCAGGTTTTGTTATCTTCTCCTTCTGGAAAAGCTCCCTGTTTCGATTCCCTCCAGCACTTACACTAAGATTACTTCTGCTGCTACCACCACCTCCTCCAAATGTCTTGGTCTTTAGATAAGCATAAAAATAACATTTTAGCAAATGGAACTCAGAAAAATAAGCCTTAATATTTAGTTAGTACAAGAAGTGCAGTAAATTTGATGCAGCTGTATTTGCAACAATTAAACTTTGCATCAACAAGTAAAGCTCTGATTTACACACATACACCAAAAAGATGAATTTATTAGGTAGGACTTCTTGCTTATTACCCGATGTCCAAATGAGGCTGTAAAATGCGTACATAATTCTAGTTTTTATGAGTTACCAAGCAAATAATAAAAACAAACCATAATTTCTATACCTAAAATGGATAGCCATGGGAGGGCAAAAAATCTGCCACATTAGAGCAACATTTCCTAGCAGTTCTATCAAGTAGAACAGAAAAAATCACAGGGTTTTCAGAACTGAAAAAAGCAAATGAGTTTCAATAGCCTGCACTTTAATTTTCTTAGTTAAATGGTAAAACTTATATATATATATATATATATATTAATAAAGATATAAAAATAAAAATTATATCTACAATTAAAAATTATGATACATTTACTAGTTTTATTCAAATGAAAACATACACACTGAAAACATACTTAAAAACAAACTCAACAATCTGAAAAGATTCAGCTTTTGACTCATTCTTAAAGACATATATGAACAGAACTACAGAATCACAGAATCACAGAATCGTAGGGGTTGGAAGGGACCTCTAGAGATCATTGTGTCCAACTCCCCCTGTCAAAGCAGGTTCCCTACACCAGGTAGAAAAGTATTCTAACAAGGCAAACATCAAAGTACTGGTCGGTGTGGAGACAAATACTTAAAATAACAAGAAGAGATCAATTGCACTAAGCAAAATGCTACAAATGCATTCTAACCTCCTTGCTCTTTGCAACTTCTGCAATGGCTGCTGTTCTTTGTTTTTCAAATTCATCATTGTCAGCAACAGGTTTTGTAGTATTTGTCATCTGCAGAGTCTTTCTGCGATCAAGCTCTCTGCTGTCCACTTGCGTGTGTGATGCACATTTCTGACAACACAAAGCAAAGCTTTAATTGACCCTTATCAATGGTTATTTGAAAACAAACAAACAAACAAACCCAAAGCATTATTCCACGAAAGTAGCACAACTTTAGAAAGATAACTGTGGACATCTAGCTAACTTTGCTGAAAGCAAAAGCAACTCATCCACCATGGATGCCAAAAAGAATGACGTTTATACTTTCAATATATTTCATGAAGCAGATAACATGATTCTTGTAAGTACCTTTGTCGTTTAAGGGTTTCTATTGATTCCTCCAAGCTATTGCAGGAAGAATCAAAGATCGCATGAACGAAACAAAATTTTAAGTTTGAAACTGACAATTTAATATTTTCCTCTCAAAGCATTTGGACTGAAACCTACATCTCCACTCCCTTTAAACAAGACCTTTTATTTATTTATTTATTTTTTAAATTTATAATATATTTTATTCATAGTGCCTAGATAGCCTTTATCTAAATGGAACAGACTGTTTCATTAAATGTCATCATGGCTTTAACTTGTATGCGATACCCGAATTACTAAGAAATATACTATACCTGTCCGAAAGGCAAAAAAGGGGGAGGACCACCTTCTGTTCCAATATTACTCCTACTATGTTTTGCTAAACTCTGTAAAAGAAAGATTTTGATTAAGAAATTGCAAATATATATATATAAGTATATGTATATATATGTCAACATTTCAGAAAATACATGAAATGTGCAAGACTAACATTTTAAGCATGGAAAATAAAATATTTTACATTTCAAATCCTGGGGCAATTCATTCTTTAGATTGAAAAAATTAGGAGAAAAAAAGAAAAAAAATTAGATTCTTAATGCTGTTAAAATACCTTAAAATTTTATTTCCTATACTGCATCTATTTATTATCTTCTGTTTTGGGAGATCTTTTTGGTGCTGTTTGATCTTGTTTATAAACGCTGGGACAGTTGTGCATGATTACATGGACCAATTAATACTCAGCAGTGGCAGACAAAGACCCTTGCAAAATAAATAAATAAATAAATAAATTCTTCAATGTATTTATAATCTAGATGTAAAATTTACTTAACTCCATCATATGAGAACTAAAGTATAAATGTCAAGATTTTTTAAGTCATTATACTGTTATTATACAATCAGGGAATTTCTTAAAACGTGTAAAATATTATTTCCCATAAGTTTGTACTACACTCAGGCTTTTTGTTCACTCTTTTGAGGTAAGTTACTTTTATTCCAGAAGCAAACTACATTTTCTAAATCATCTGTGATCATTTACTGCATCCCAGGCAAAAAGTAAAATAATAAAATTCTTTTCCTCTTTTTTTTTCCTGGAGAAGAAGAAAGAGCTTGATAAAATATTCAATGAATTATTCAAAAGAAAGCACTTACAAGTGCAGAAAGCATAAAATTCTAATGCTTTAGCAGCAATTGATTCACTTAAGTGTTCTCTTTGAATTACAAGCAAACCAATGGCTGATGACTGCAGTAAACTCCTGTTGCTATTAACTAAAGCTGCACAGTACAACACGCATTTCATGGGCAAGGTAAGACAAAAATGAGCTTTTACAGCCAAGCTCCTGTTCATGCGTCTGAGCACACACCTAGCATTTCAGTCAGGATTCATTTCACCCAGCTTTTTACAGCATCTAAAATGTAAGTGTCTGCATCTGAGTTAGTGACATAAGGTTCTATTTAGAAAAGAGGGTAAATGGGATCTTCTAAGGGATTATGTCACTCCTCACATGCATCACACCTTAAAACCTGCCTGATCCCCCCTACTGACTGTAAAATGTGTCTAAATCCAATAGACACATTATAGACATCATCGAAGGTTAGCCTAATGAATCCGTATAGCATAAGCCACCCAAAACCTGGCTCTACTGAAACTGTGCTAATCCCTGAAGCCACTAGAGCCAAAGCAATACCAAAGGAGAAAAAAAAACCAACAACAAAAAACAAACAAACATCACGACCAGAAAACTGGGAGCACTATGCACGAAAGATTACTGCAAATGCATTCTCATCAAAATATCAAAGTACACCCATGGCATATTGTCTTCAATTTCCAAAGAATCAAAAGGCTTATATGCTAGCAATTCCTCACTCCTTTATTCACTGTCACTCAAAAAGCAACACTCTACAATTAAATTTCTGGGTAAGAACTACCTTACAATAACTTTGAATGCTACAAAGAATATCACGCTTATTCCACTTGAACTACATTATATTGCCTGATAACACTGCATTAATTCCATGTATGCTATACTTCCAGTGTAAGTCTTCTCCTACTAAAACCTCCCCAGGTTCCTCCCCAGAGAAATTACCAGTGTCATATCAAATTACACAAAACAGTAATTCATCTGCATCTAGAGGCAGACAAACAGGTACCAGGGCAATAATTTAATTTTGGACAATCAACTTTAATACTAATGTGTAGAAATGTTTGATTTAATGACACTAATTTTTAAAACAAGTATAAAATCAACTTATTCCATTTTCTACACAAGAAGACCAGTTAGCAATCATTAGAAATACTGGAGAGAAAGAACTGGCTTGAAAAACAAGTAATTTGCAATAGTTTTCTGACTTCCTTTGCAAACACAATTCAGTATTTCACTCAGCCTTGACTGGCATGATTAGAACTGGCAACATCCTTACTCAAATATCTTTGAGAGTTGACAGTCTTGCTATTTGTCACTCATTCTTTTTTTTGTAAAGCTTCCAGAACTGGAAACATCAAGTTCATGTGTAAACTACTATTGAAGTAGCATCTGGCTTCTATACACTTACTTCAGACCTATCTATCTAGTTGTCAGTCCAGATAGAGGCCTGGAACGAAGAGCTCCAGTGGCAATGGTTTACCTGTCCAAACTGATTTCTTGTTGCCTACAGTTTTGCTGCTGATATGCTCACAGCCTCAATGCAATCAGGATAATGTTGTTTAGCTAGGAGAATAAATGGAAAACTCTGGCAAACTCGCTACAGTTCCCTGAAGAGGGTAAGGAGAGATGTAGGTGCCAGTCTCTGCTCCCTGGGAACCACTGCCATGACCTTTGGGAATGACACAAAGTTGTGCCAGGAGAGGTTCACACTGGATATTAGGAAAAATGTGTTTACCACAAGGGTGGTCAAACACTGGAACAGGCTTCCTCTCCTAGTGAGGTGGTTGATTTCCCATGCCTGTCAGTGTTCAAAAGACATCTGGATAATGCCCTCAATAATATGCTTCAACTTTTGTTTAGCCGTGAAGTGGTCAGGCAGTTGGACTGGTTGTTCTTTGTAGGTCCCTTTCAGCTATTCCATTTCAACTGCAAAATGAAAACAGAGAACTAAAGGGATAGCAATAGGGAGCAATTAAGTTACTGTACTGTATCTAATAACAACAACAAAAGTAAGTAAAAACAAACTCTTTAAAACACAGCCAATTATACTGGCTTCAATGCTGCAAAAACTTGCTTTGGTCAGCAGTATGGTTATAAAATGGTTTGCTTCCTTGTAAACAAAAAGTATTCCATAGTTATTTCTTGACATTCACCTCAAAAGCAAATTAGTATTTACAGTACAGTATTTCTTTGTGGAAACACAGGTAGAATAAATATGAAAACAGACCTTCCAAAATGTCACTAGCGAAACAAACATAGAAACAAGACTGTTCAAAGCATTAATAATAAAGCTAGATGATTCTATTGACTCCTCTCTTTCCAATTAGTTGGCATTGTTAAAAATGTATTAGTTCAGTGTGTGTCCCTTATCTCCTACTTATCAACCTTAAAATTCCATGTTCTTGTTATCTGGAGAGAGAATCCACAAGATTTATACTAAATATGAATAAAAATGATGAGATGGTTCTGTTGCTGGTCCCAGAACCTTCATTTTAGTCAGGCAGACAGTATCATTTAAAACAAGAAATGACTGGGGAAAAAAAAAAAGCTAAGCATACTATCCATTCTGGCTGATTCTGTAACTCATATATTCTACCAGTCTTGTTCAAGTTTGCTCAAATCTATAAAATGCAAAATACCACCAAGGAAGGCTAAGCCATAACAACAAACAAACCTGTCGAACTTAGTATCATAAAAAAATATGTTTCACACAGAAACAAATATCTTCATAAGAAGCAACTCTTTGCTTCAGATACAAACTAAGCCTAGATGTGTGTTTCTATCTGTATCACTCACAACTTCACATCCTAGGCATTTCCACTCATTTGTAAGGGAATTCAACAAGTCATTTTCCTGCTGCAACTTCCATTTTATTAAGGTAGTAGCTACGCAAATAAAGGACCTTATAAATATTCGTGGCTTGCTGAAAGACTTTAAAAGCCTCCAATTTCACCTTCTAATCATATCTTACCTAAAGCACTGACTAAAACTGCCGAATAGTATTCTTAAATTAATAATAATTTTTTAACGTAGTAACTTGAGATTACTAACTTCAACACTTCTTATAAAATTCCTGTATATTTTGCATCAAAATTATACAGTTTGTAGACTGTAAAAAGTTGAATTCTCTAATATTTTGGCATCAAAAATGCTATTTAGAGGAATAACTAACCATTACTGCATAATGCAGTCAGTATGGTTGACAAATGTTTTCAAGCCCTGCAGGAATTAATTCTCATGCAAAGATAAACTATAATTTCATCAGCAACATCATACATGAGACACATATTTGGCTTAATTCCTACAAATATTTGGACAGTAAAGTCTAAGTTCTTGTAAAAGAAAGGTTCACAGCCAACATGTTATTCTTTAAAACATTAAACATAATTTGAATCCTGTAAAATGAAGCATTTCCAGTGGTGTTACCTCACCCTTTGCAATTCCCACTTTTCTATAAGATGCTCCACTTCACCTCCAAGAACTGCAGTGTTACTATCATCCAACAGCAAGAATCCATTCCTTACTTCAATAATTCCAGAAAGTTTAATTTTTGTTCCAGGTGGAGTGTTCAAACTAGAAGCAGAAACAAAACCAGGTATATAAAAAATGTTATTTAATATTCTGCCATCAAAAGCAAAGAAAACTACACTCCCATTATACTTTCAGCATTGTTGTTTTCCATAATAAATAATTAGTATCAAAAACCTTCACAATAATTCCTCAGTACGCACAGCAGTTTTCAGTAGCTTTTCTGGATCACTTCCCATTCCTTATACAAAGATGCCATATTGCAAATTACATTCTAACAGAGATGAATGTTTGCAAATTGTCTGGTTAAAATGCAATTTAACAGTACCAAGCTAAGGATGTGATTTGCCAAGCCTAACAAAAGATGTCTCACAGTCAGATGTCTAAGTTCTCATCCTAGTACTCATTTATAGTTGAGCAACAGACAATTTCTAGTTGGTTAATCAACTCATTTGTTTTAGACATTTAGGTTAGAACAAAAACGTAGTTAGAAAAGACGCTGTCTATTCACTATTAACAGCCAGGACTGTTCCAAAATAAATACAGACTATGCACCTTGTGGTGCTTCTTCTCTCATTATTCTTTGATTTAAAATCAGATAGATGTTCTCTGTGAACAGCTCCCACAAGTAGGCACCTATCTTCTTTTTATTTGAATCTACCCTATAAGAAGAACAACAGCAGATGCATAAAAGAATCACTCATTTATATCTCCTAGTAGAAAGCAATGACAAGCAGCAAAATCTGGAAAGAATTATTTTTATTGCAAGACACAAAAGAAGACAGAGTCAATTATAACTTTCCAAATAGGAGACAATAACCTCCTCAAAATATCATAAGTCACATAAAATATCATTTTCTGTGACTGCAGTCACAGAAAAATGCCACACACTTAGGAACACTCATAGTTGAGTCAGCCAATTTTTGTTCTAGTGACTTCAAACTCAGCAATATTAATGAATTTCCTGTATTGTTCTAATAGAAGCAAAGAAAATAAAAAATGTAATAAAAGGAATGGAAAAAACTCATATCAGTACTACATAAAGTGATGAGCTGTGATGTTTTGGAGATCTTATGTAAAAGCTTTCAGATTAGGTCTTCATCTAGAATCCACTTACACAGGAGTAAAAAAAGCCTTCCTTTTCTTTTTACATTCATATTGGAATCTGATATTCTAAGTTGTGATTGCACGAACTAAAATTGAAGTATTATGAAGTGCTTGACTTTTAAGACAGTATTATTCTAAACTGCAAGCTGGCTCTTACTCGGAAAAAGCAGTTTAACAGTAAAAGGAGCCATTTAAAAACAAAGCATAAAAGTTCTGTCCAGCAGAAAAAGACAGAATCTGGAATAAAGAGTAAAACAGACTGTAACTCCAGAGACTACACACTGGAAATTGTTTTCAACATCTTAATGATCAAACAACAAGAAATTCCCATACTCAGTTCTCTTGTGGTTCATTTTTAACTGGGAAAAAAAAAAAAAAAAAAAAAAAAAAGTCTAAGTTAAAATCTTGGTCATGGAAAAGCATTAATAGCTGCATGAAGCATGAAGTTAGGTGAACCAGTCCTGTAATATAATCGTTACCAAGCCAGACAAAATATCTACTAAAAATGGAAATTTGGCTCAGATTCATACACACCAAAAAGCCTGCTTGCCTTGTTAAGTCTGACTCAGCAGACAGCTGCAGAAATTCTTTCTTGGACTATCTATTTCAGCCTAAATTGTACTGTAAATTCCATAAATTGCACTGCAATTCCAGCTTTACACGCTACATTTAAGGTTCTCTTGTACATAAAAAAAATCTGAGAAGGAAACAATAATAAACCAAAAACTATGACTGCTTGTAGTATTCATTAGTTTCATACATCTCCACTAGCTTTTGTTGTAGAAGAGTTAATTTCACTTGACATTTCTTTACTCTAGAGGTTACTTATCATCATATATTTTTAGATACCTGGGTACAGCTACAGTACAAATCAGTACCTCATAAAAAAAGCTGGGGTGCACAGAAGTGAATGAGGTGTTGTTTTGGTTTGGTTTTACTTGTTTAATATATAGATGTAGAACTCCACTGATGTGCTACAACTTAGCCTTACACTTTTTTCCACTGGGGTTTCAGATGCAACAGACACAGCAGAACATGTAAGTTTTCTGTTATCAGAGAGGTCAGATAGCCAAAACTAAATTAATTTTTATATTAGAAGAAAGCAGTAAAGAAAAAGATCAAGAGAGACAGACAAGATAATATAATCAAATCTTTTGCATTCCCACTTTTCCTTAAAAAAACAGGATTTTTTTTCCCATATATATTTCTAATTCCATTATTTTTAGGGTATTTAAGTATGAAAGCAAAACTTTGAAAAGAAAGTTGCTCACCTTATTTTTGACATGCTATTGTATTCTATAGCTGTGCAGCTTGTATGTCCATCAGTCATCTGTAAACGTAACATTCTGGGAGCAGCCTGAGATTCTTCATTATCCTTTGGTGCAGAAACATTGCGTATTTTCTGTATTTGCAGAACACATGGACCTTCCAGCTACATATGCAAAACAAAAAAGACAAAAATGTTAACATCGTGAAGCACACACACTACAATATCAAGACATACTAACAGATGCCCCCAGGCAACATGAAGTGCAATTTTATCAGTCACTTAAAATTCCTATCACTCATACTGTATGTTGTAAAACATGACAAAAAAATGTCTTTTTCTGCTGTAATTCACAGCTGTAATGTTTCATACATGCCTGCAATACTAACTATGGAAAAGAAAGACTAATGGGGATGGGGGGGAAAGGACAAAAAACAAATAAAATAAAAAGCAAAACAAAACAACAACAGTAAAAAAATATAGTCTCTTCTAAATGCTATGGTAAGCCCGGGTAAGATCTTACATGCTGCACCACCAGTCTTCATAGGCAAAGTGTTCTAAATTAAAAAAAAACAAACAAAAAACAAAAAAAAAAAAACAACCATCTTTGAAGACTTACTGCAATAGGACGACAAGTACAACAATTTTGTAAATACCAACTTGGAACACCTAATAACCTCAAGATACATAAGAGATTCTTGGTTATCTGAAAATGCAGTATATACTTCAATATATGACATAACTTATGGAAACAACCAAAAAAAGGAAATAAAAAACTACTTTCTCTCATTTTGGTTACAGCTGAAATAATAGTCACAATGGTTTTTTTCTTTTTCTTCACTTTTTAAGGAAGTAGGGTTCACTCTGATTCTTCTGAGAAATAAAACTGAAAATATCTGTTGCTCTAGTACCCAAGAGCAGAAAAGATGAAAAATGCGCATTTCCTCAATTTCTTCCCTTTAAGAAAAAAAGAGAACACACACACAAATAATAATAATAATAATAATAATAATAATAATAATAATAATAATAATAATAATAATAATAATAAAAGTAGCAGTGACAGTAGAAAAGAAGTTAGAAGATGAGGAAACAGGAACTTCATATAGGATGCAAAGACGAGAAAGGGAAGCTACACTGGAATACTGTTAAAGCAGGAAATCATACAAACAGGAACACAGAAAATTTTAGTTCTGAGTGCTTGCTTTTGTTTTTTAACAACTGTTTGATAGACTCCTTAGAAATCTGGAGTGCAAAGAAATGAAGGCTAGGCTAACTATGAATATATATGCAAATAAATTCAGGTTTTCTTATCTACTGTGTCAGGCACACATTACAATAAAGCACAGCTGCACATTTGTTGAGCTTAGACAATGGTGTCTGCTTCCTTAACAAAGAAAATCATGTTATTTCAAAAAAACAGGTGCAAAAGAAGAATAGAAGCATGTGGTTTTCTTAAATACATCCTATATTAAAGACAAAATTATTTTTATGAACTTCAGCAGGATCACAGAGCTTCTTCATTTTTGAGTCTCAATTCAGCTCAGTTGATATTTCAGCTTTCATATAATCTTACGAGATCATATAAAGATGGCAGAAAACAGTGCTAATCTTCCCACAGAACAAGAAACACCATCACAAGATCATAGGCGAATCCAGAATCATAGAATGGCTTGGGCTTCAAGGAAGATCAAATTTCATCTACTACCAACCCCTCTGCAAGCAAAGGGGATCTGATCCAGGTCTATAAATATCTAAGGTGTAGATGGAGTAAATATCTAAGGTGTAGATATGTAAGTGGCGAGGCCAAACTCTTTTCAGCAGTGTGTAGAGACAGGACAAGGGGAAATGGCCAGAAACTGGAGCATAGGAAGTTCCGCACAAATGTGCGCAAGAACTTCTTTACAGTGAGGGTGATGGAGCACTGGAACAGGCTGCCCAGGGGGGTTGAGGAGTCTCCTTCTCTGGAGGTATTCAAGACCTGCCTGGATGCCTACCTGTGCAACCTGGTGTAGGAAACATGCTTTGGCAGGGGGACTGAACTCGATGATTTCTGGAGGTCCCTTCCAATTGCTACAATTCTGCGATTCTGTGATTAAGTCATGTATTAGATCAGGTTGCCCAGGGCCTCATCCAGCCCAGTCCTGAACACCTCCTGGGGGAAATATTCCACAATTTCTATGTGCAGCATGTTCCAGTACCTCAGAATCCTCTCAGAGAAACATGTACACATGACATCTAATCTAGACCTCCCCTCTTTCAGTTTAAAACCATTCCCCCTTGTTCTGATAAAACACTGATTTACCTTCTTATAAGCTCTCTAAGTAATTTGAGGTCATAATGAAGTCTCCCCAGAGCCTTCTCTCCTTCAGGCTGAAAAAGGCCAGCTCCCTCAGCCTGTCTTTGTAGGCTAGGTACTCCAGTCCTCTAATCATCAACCTATGCCAGGTAACCTTGTAAACTACCTTAAAGAATCATCACTACTCACCCTGTAAAAACCATTTTAACTTGACCAAGTTAAAATTACACAGCAATGCTATTTAATACTTAAACTACCAAGTAGCTGTGTCTTGCTGAGTGTGCTAAAAAGTCCCATGAAACCCAGTACCAGCTAGATTCTGAAGGTACCATTTCTGCATTCATCAGCCCAACTCTAAAAGCTCCCTAGATCACTCTGCTGTGCTTTATCACAGTTCCTTCAAGCCACAGATTCACTCTTCTCTCGAGCACTTCTGCTAACTTCTAATGTAGAGATGAAAAATATGCAATTCTCATAAAATGTTTTTCTAAAATTCCAAAGAAACAGGAAACTAAACTGTACTACCTGGACCATAATAACGAAGGCATCACGTAAATAATATGGGATTGAAGACAAGAAAACATTCACTTTGAAAGCATTTACTGACTGGACAAGTAACAATGTGCATATTAAGGCCAGAATGTTGTTAAACACTGTTCAGATGTTATCGTATTAAAGTTAAGAGAAATAAGTGTAAAAATAAATACACGGCATTTTTAATGCCAGACCACTAGTTGTACAAAAAAAGCTTTCAATGCCTAAATCTAAAGGATGCATATAAGAGTACAAAACGTAAGTAAAATAAACCGAGTAATGAGTCTGGCTTTAGCCATTATTAGTGCTATTATGAATAATCTGCTTGGCTTTTCAAGATGAAAAATAGAATAAGAGCATCTTATACTATATAGAGTATTGTACTATATAACATCATTACAATATTCATACTATATGTTTTATATTAATTTTTGTGAAAACTATTAGGTAACACAGAACACGTGAACTTGAAAGAGGAAAAATAGACAAAGAAACATCTGAAAGTTGATGTGATAATGAATTTCAAGTGTAAGCTACTGTTTTCTACAACTGACTGTATTAAAATCAAGTACCAGATCCAGAATGCGCAAAGATGACAGGATCCTGTTTCTCGGTGGTGGTGAGTTCTATTGTTTGTTTTGGGTTGTTCTTTTTAGAGCATATCAGCTCTAAAATGCTTATACTGGCCTCAGGGACAGTTAAAATACTAATGCACACAAAGCATGGAAGTAATGGCTTGAACCCTCAGAAAAAAAAAGAGATGTTCCAGATCAAGACAGGGTAACAGAACATCCAATAGCAAACCGACTTTCTAAATCACTGTGATTGCAATAATACATAGCCTTTTAATAAATCACTCCCTTCTGATCTGAAAGCTATTGGAGTAACATTTGAAACAATGCCCAATAACTACCTAATATAACTGCAATAAAACTAGATAGTATTCTACTGTTTACAAGACACTGTTTTCCTAGAGGCATTGCTTTGACACACTCAACATGATCTGAAAACAAAAACCCAATCTTTTAGAAAGATTAAACCAAACATAGCTAGCGCTATATACTTTTTCCTCAAGAATATGAATGGAAAAATGACTCTTTAAAGCTCCTGAAACAGGCATTAGGAGAGTTTGAGGACAAGAGCTTAACTTAAAGCTCATAAACAGCTATAAAATGACTATTACTCTGTTTGATCCATCAGCATTACTGCATGCATTGACAGAACTAAGCCTTGTCAAAATCATCCTCCATTGGAAATATATATATATATATATATATATCAGGGAAAAGAATACATAATTTTTACATACACAGCTTCAAATAGCAGGACGTCTGATATAGCACTGGATAGTAAATGCAAGCATCTCTAGACTTGAGCTACTTCATGGAGACCAGTTGTAGCTGAAATAACAAATCCAATCATACCTTAGAGCAAAAAAGTCTGCAAGAAACCAACAGACATCCACAGAGAGAGCGGAAGGCAACTAAGCACTGTTAGTTATACCGATGTACTGACAGGAACCAGGAAGCATATGAGCAACTTCAAAGAATAATTAGAATAGGTGACGAGTTATGTTTTAACTGCTTACCATCAGCTTATCAGTACTCAGGATTTCACTGATCAGATAAATGCTTTATTTCTGAATGCTTGAGGAAGTAATGCTTAAATTGTAATGGAACACATATACTCAAAAGAAAATGAAGTAAATGTAGCATCACTGCTGAATAACATGTTCTAATTTTTTATAAGGCCTCCTTGCATCTTTATTCCACTTAAAATACTTCACAAATATTCATGGTATACAGTCATTTAGATGGAAATGAATGTTCAGCTTTTTTAAATCCTATGCAAATATGGCCATCTTGTGGCTAGTGCTGGTAGTATAGATTTTTTTAAAGCCATACAGAACAGATGTAAATAAGTGATAAAATATTTTTATGTATTAATGACAATCACCTATGACGGTCAAGTAACCATACATTTTCTAAAAATATTTATCTATTGCATTTATACTACACAATAAATTTACTTTCCATGCAAGATGGAAAACAGATCACACATTCTTGAGATACAGATACATAATGCGGATAGAAATTTTGTATGAGAGGAAAAACTATAGCACGAAATTTTTTGATCTGTTCTGAAGCATTTCTGAACTACAAACGACTGCCTTCTACCAACAGATTATATAGACAAGTCACTCCTGTCCCAATCAAGCCACCACTGTACTAAAAGGACATGACATAGTTGCCACTACTAAAACCTGGTAGGATGATTTCCACAATTGGAGTGCAGCTATCAACAAGTACAAGCTGTTCAGAAGGTGAGGAAGGACGGGAGAAGGCACTGCCCTTCACACTGAGGAAGGAACAGAGTGTAAAGACCTGTCCCTGAAGAATGGCAAAAGACCAGCATAGCTGAATGGGGATCTGCTGGTCAAACCAAAGAACAGGAAGACACAGGCAACAGAAGCAGAGACAGGTACCCTGTGAAGAATATAGGGATACTGCTAGGCTGTGTAAGAATGAGGTCAGGAAGGAGAAGGCCCAACTAGAACTGAACTTAACAATGAATGCAAATAAGGGCAAGAAAGGCTTTTACAGGTACGTCACTCAGAAAAGGAAAGTTCAAGAGGGCACATCCTCACTCATGAGGAATACGGGCAGGCTGGTAACAATGAACAGAAGAAAACTGAGGGACTTAACATTTTGCCTCAGTCTTCACTGGCAACTGCTCTTCACACACCTTTCAAGTGGATGGGTTGGAAGGCAGGAACTGGGGGAGTAATGTCCCTTGCACTGTAAGTGAAGAGGAGGTTGGCATTCACCTGCAGAATCCAAACATCTATAGTTCTATGAACTGATGAGATGCATCTCAGAGTCCTGAGGCTGGTGTAATGGCCAAGCCTCTCTCAATGATATTTGACAAGTCAAGTCAGTCAGGTAAAGTACCTGGTGACAGGAAAAAAGACAGTGTAGCATCCATTTGTAAGAAGAGTAGAAAGAATGAACAAGTGAGGCGCTGGAATAGGCTGCCCAGAGGCTGCCAGTGCCTCATTTTTGGAAGTGTTCAAGATCTAGTGCTTGACCTAGTAGTTGGCAACTCAGCCTACAAGAGGGGTTTGTAACTGGATGACCTTTGAGGTCCCTTCCAACCAAAGATATTCTACGATTCTATGACTCACCTATGCACTGGGGAAGGTCATGGAGCAGATCCTCCTGGAAGCTATGTTAAGACATATGGAAGAGAGGGAGATGTTGTAGGATGTGTGCATAAGCATGTATTCACCAAGGGCAAGTCCTGCCTGACTGACCTTGCTATTTTTTGATGGTGTAACTGTGACTGAGGACAAGGGGGAGCCCCTAATGTCATCTACCTAGACTCTAGGAGGTCTTCTAACATGGTCCCCCATAACATCCTTCTCACTAAATTGGAATGATACTAATTTGATTGGTTGACTGGTCGATGGATGAGTAACTGGTTGCAAGACTGTACCTAGAAAGTAGTGATCCACGGCTCAGTGTCCGGAAAGAGATCAGTGACAAGTGGTACCCCTAAGGGGGTCAACATTGGGACTGATGCTCACTATACTTGGTCTTGACAACAGTATCATCAGAAAAAATAAATCTGGACAAATTTAAACAGCCTCACTCATCAAGCTTGTTTTCTTAAAATAATTCTGCTTTGATTTACTGCCATACTCAATTTCAACAGTAATGTAATATGTTTCTCAAGAAATTTCACATCATCGATATAGGTCATAAGTATTTGGAATGTAGGAATAACTTCTTGAATGGAGAATTACCACTACCTTTAAAATATAATTCCTTGATTTATCTTATCTGTCAACTGAATTTTAGGAAGAACACAGGAAGAGCACCCCAGTGAGGTCAAAACTCAAGTACTACATAAAGATACAACAAAAGTCAAAAATCTGGAACATAAAAGTATAGAAAAAAAGAATATTATATAGATTATAAAGCACTGTATCATCTGACATGGATTATCCATACAGACTACTGGTTACACAACAACAAAGTTTACAGCTTTAATCACGTATATCAGTGGATAAATCAAGGTATTACTAACATATATCATTATGTATCATAATCTCACAGCTACTTTGCTTTATGCTTAACATGCTTTGTTGTTCTCACGAGTGAATAAGAGGGGAAAAAAAAAAAAAAAGCAAAAGCAAAAGCAGGGCACTTGATATTAACTCAAAATCCAACAGTTTAAACTGTTTCTGAGTGATAAAGGAAGCTGCTACGATCAGTCACATTTGTTTAAGGACTTCAGAATTTAGAAATAGTCTATTACAGTCTAGTGCACAAGCTAATGTGTTAACATATTTATCCTCAAATATTGGTTTAATTTGTACATGACATAATGCCAAAAAGAGACTAATGCAGTACAGATAACTGTCATCACAAAGAAATCGCAACAAGAGAAGTGAATATTATCTACCTTTTCCACCTTTCCACCATTGATGTCACTGGGGAGGAATTTCTTGCCAATCGTTCTTAAATCTGTCTGAAATTAATAGAGAAGACAACAGAATATAAATCTAAAATATCCTGTTTCAAAGAAAACAATCATAAAACAAGAAAAAGAAGGGCTTCTGTAATGTCAAAATAAGGATACTCTACAGATATTCAGAGCACATACCATAAAAGAGAGCATAGACATTCAACTTACTTTCTGTTGCACAATATAGCCACAGAGTGATAAGAAAGTACATTTTGTTTTCAAACTGAGCCCACCCAAGGAAACCGATCTGTCGCTTGCCTGTTATTTACCTCTGAACAGCACAGCAACTCCTTTGAACTGTCCCTGCAATAATCTGTATTCGTACAGAATTTGACAAGTCTCCAGAAAGATGCTTTGCAACTACAGCAACAAGGAAGGAGACAGAACTTTTACAAACCCTTTGCAAGATCTTAGACAAAATAAAAGCATTTGAAGAACTGAAGGCACGCTTACATTTCTTTCATTCCTATTCAAGCGATACACAAAAAAACATCAGTTGGTTTCTTGGTTTCTTTTGACTTTTAACAGCCAATGAGAGGTGTGCATTTTTAGGAAGTGGAATCTAAACTCTCTTTATCCTGCTTTTCAAAACACAATGGTATTCCCTACTTATCCAACAGGAAACATAATCTCCTGGGAATTTAAACAACAACTAACTTAAAGACAAAAATACTGATAATCCATTAAGATTGGCTTTGGGTACTTTCATAATATTTCTGGTTTATCTTGGTTATCTATCAGCCAAGCTAGAAATACAACACACGAATTTGTTTATTTCCTCGTGGCAGAAATAATTACTAAATCAAGATATCTACAGTAATTGAAGCAATGCTTGTAGTTACATAAATAAGAACGCATCATAGCAAACTCAATGTTTGCTTGAACAGGCTTTAAAAAATAGCATACCCAGAAGTCAATTTAAGTAAGGGTGTTTTACTAATCCTAGCAAGCTCATATTTTGTACTATAATTTCATAAATCCATACACAGCACTTCTGATTTCATTTCAAGTACTGCTTATACTTTAGATTTACATTTCCTAAACACAGAAATATCTTCCTACTGCAAATGATGCTCATTTTTCTCCCCATTAGGCTTCTAGTTGGAATAGGCGTCATTTCCAAATGAAATTCAGAAATAATTCATACATTCTGGGAAGGAGAAAGGTGCTTTGTCCTTTATGTAAATCGCACAGACAACAGTGTATTTAATTAGAGTTATAGACTTCCACCTGAGCCATCAGATATATTGTTTTCAGTGTGTTGTCAGAGAAAAAGTTCACAATCATAACTTACATTAAGTGCAACTAGGATAATGTCATTCGTATTGACTTTTTCAGATGAATTTATGCAAGTTTCGATTCCTTCATCTGAAAGATACCTGTGTTAAAGAAAAAAAAACAGACGTATTAGAATATACATGATGTATGTAATAGGTGAATATCTGTTCAGCATGCAAAGATCATTTTTAGTTTGTATTTTCTATGTTATGAAACATAGGAAGAAAAAAAAACACAAACAACCGCATTGGTTTCTAAAGAACAAGACAATGCACTCAAATGTTTTAAGGAGGCAAATATTATACTGTCATTCTACAAACTTTCTTCTTGCTCACCTAACCTACAAAACAACTTGTAAAAGTGGATTTGTATCACCACATATCCCAAGAGTCAAATGTGGTGAACAATTTTAGAAACAGAACGTCTCTGGAAACATTTGAGATTTTCACAGTGGCAGTCCAGGATCACCACCTTCCTGCCAAAATTCTGTAAGCATGCAATAAATCTATTCACCTGGCAATTAAAGAAGACAAGCCATTGAAAGGATGTGCATTATCAGTTTAAAACGGCTGACACATTCTCATGTTCAAAAACACTTAAGGAGAATGTAAGTTTTACTTGAGCAGTTAGAAACTGTGACATTTGTTGCTCAATTTGCCTCCTACTTCTCACTACAACCCCTCAGTTTTCATTCCCATGTAGATGGAGATCTGCTTTATCTGCACAGTTCTGCCTTTTCTTTAAAAACATCAACAGCAATCATTACACTGATAATTGTCAGACTCTGAATCTGAAACACAGAACTTGCCCAAATAATATTCATGTACTAATTACCTAATGAGAAACCACTATTCCTCAAAGAATAAATAACCATTAAAGGAAATAATAATAATAATAATAATTAAAGTTTAAGTATTCCAGAACACTTAAAGAAATATTTAAAGAGAATCATTCCCAAGTGTAAAATAAAATCATATAAAGATTTGAACGAAAGCAGACTCAATACACCTTTTTAATTCTAGCTCAGCTAACATGAACGTTGCCCTGACAGTGCTGCCAGACTAATTAATGATCCTCATTGTGCTCTGACCCAGACACTTGATAGCAGTGTAGCTGTTCAAATCAGACACTGACACTTAGCAAATCCTGAGGGACCAGAACTCGATGAATAAGTAAATAAATAAATTATAATGTGGAAGAAGCAATCCTATTTTTTCATACGGAGCATACACTAGAGAATAAGGTGGCAGGATTTGTTAGTCCACGCAGGAAAGCAGATTTCTCAACTGAGTGCCTCTGAGCTTGGGTATCACCACCTGTGAAGATTCAAGTAGTAACTCCCACTTGGAATTCTCAGACAGACTTGTTAGCTGGAATCGGAATGTAAAGTAGAACAGAAATCACACACCCTACCAGAGGAAATGGGAACAGGTATATCCTATAGGCAGCACTACACACCTGGGGCCTCAGCTGTGGATTAATTACACCAGTAGGGTTTCCATAAGGAGAAATTTAATAGAATCTGCAAGTCTACCTCCTATAATCTTTAGTACAGAGCTGAGGATCAGTTGTTTCAGGAGTGGGTGGAATACAAACCCCACAAGCTGAATTTCAGACAAGTTGTGGAAACATTCCTCCTCTTGTGCAAATTAAGTAATTCTTTGGTTCTGCTGAAGCTAGCAGAACTGCAATTCCATTATGAGCTACACAGTGTAGTATTGAGATGCAAGCACTAAGATTTATCAGCAGGAAAAAAATATATTCGTTAGAGAGTGAGTAAACAACAACCTGACCCAGAATTAAATTTTCCCTAGATAGGATAAAATTGATTACTTCTGCTACCATAAAACTCACTGCTGAGTCGTGTTTCCATCTCTCACTTAAAAGTGAAGGCTAAAACACAGCTGATAAAATTTCTTAGTTTCCTTTGTCTCACTACTTCATAGAATCATAGAATGGTCCAGGTTAAAAAGGATCACAGTGATCATGGAGTTTCAACCCCCTGCTGTGTGCAGGGTCACCAACCAACAGACCAAACTGCCCAGAGCCACATCTAGCCTGGCCTTGAATGCCTCCAAGGATGGGGCATCCACAGCTTCCTTGGGCAACCTGTTCCTGTGTGACACCTCCCTCTGAATTCTTCAGATGGTTTGAGACAAAATGATAAATACACATATGCACATTGAAAAAGGTTTTTCTTTTCTGACTTGTTAATATGTCAGTTAACAACAGCACTTAAGAGAAACATTGCACACCAGACTGAAATCTCCATCCACATTACAGAGGAGACAATAATGAAATGCCATTTGAGGACACCTTCTGGCTTGATTTAAGGAAACACTACAGGTTCTCAGCAAAAACACAATAATCAGTTTTTAAATTAGTCTTCAAACTAAAATACATTTAAAAAAAAACAAAAACAAAAAAAAACAGCCAATCAAAACAGCTTTCCAATAACTTCTCAAGTGGTGTTTCTGTGTAACAGAACATATAAGTGAAACAATCATCAGAAATGGTCAGGAGATTAGTGAAGAATTGCGATTAGAAAAGGCTGTATACCCAGACGGAACCAAAACACACATTTCTTCTACCCAGACAGAAGCCTGGAAGGAGTGCATGTCAAACTAATGATGTTTTAACCATTTAACCCTCTTGCTGCTTCATACAAGTAGTATTCCTAATACATATTTTCTTTAAAACTCTGCAAAGTTCTTTAAAATAAGTAAATTTGTTCTCCTTATTGTCTATATTGCCTCCTGTAATAACTATCTAAGTTACAAACATTTCCTGCTACAGGCCCACAATGTATTTAAGAAAAATAAATAAATAAGTAAGAGCCAGTAATTCTAAGAAATTTCTTCTAAAATAAATGCATTTGTACAGAGAAAATGTTTTTCAAGCATGAAATGGGAGTTATGATTGACCAAATTAGCTCTTTAGCTGGCAAAAGGTCTGAAATTCCTTTGCTTGGTTGAAAGTCGCTTCTTTCTGTTCTTAATAAGGGTATGTGACGTGCTGAATGTACAGCACATAGCAAAAGACACTTCATATTTTTCCCCCTTTATTATATAGAAGAAGAAAATCTGACCCTGAACCAAAATCAAAATCAGAGAAACCCTCCTCAGGAGGAGCCCTGGAGATCAGCACCTGCATTACAGTCATTCAAGTGCCTCACAGCGCCTACATTAACTGTTCTGCACATTTTGCAAGATACCATGACCTACTGCAACCCTACATAATGAAAGGTGAACTACAAAATGATCCCATTACACTAATCCAACATGATTCCTACCGCCAAGGGGTGGGAAGCACTCCTAAGCTGTCCATGAACTAGATTACACCGCTGGAACCTGCTCATGAACTCAGAATCCCCAAGACATAGCTGGCAGCACTGTACAGATTCAAGTACCATGGGACAGATCTTTTTCTGCACACCTTAATCCCAAGCTTCTCCCTCTTCTTTGAACGAGGGAGTGGAGGGGGACACGACATGGAACAATCCAGCACAGGAATATTGTGCTGTCACAATCAAGAAATTTCCCTTCATATTTCCATTAAACAAACAAGTAAGAATTATGCATGTGTACTTAAGGAGAAAGTATACAAACGATGAAATAAATGGGTGAGAAAAGCCAAGCTCAGTAAAGCTTTTAAGAAGCACAATGCAGGGCAACAGCTGACCACTGATATCTTACACAGACAGTGATGAAACAAATTATTTTCTTAACATGCAATGCAAATAACAGTATCCTGCAAGATATCCTGCAAGTGAAAGGCCTAAAAGAAGGCAACTAGCTTCCAACTTGCAGCTTATTTTTTGGCTTTGTCCACAATGTTCTTAAACATCCTAATACTACGCTATTAGATGTCAGGGCAATTTTTTTCATTGAGAGGGTGGTGTGGCATTGGAACAGGCTGCCCAGAGAGGTTGTGGATGCTCCACCCTGGAGACACTCAAGCCAGGTTAGATGGGGACTTAGACTGAGCTGGTGGGTGGCAGCTCTACCCACAGCACAGGGTTGGAACTGGATGGGCTTAAAGTCTCTTAAAACCCAAGCTATTCTATGATGCTTTTGAGGAAACAGCACGTGTGTGCATGTTACTCACTGAACTTCTGAAAGCTGGTAATTGTATCAGCATTAATTGCAAGAATTTTCAGTTTCTAAGGAAAAAAATGCTCACTAGAGTTGAACAATCTCAGAGGTTATAAACTGAAGTAATCAGACAACTGTATCGATTTCAAAGGAATTATACCAAGTAATGCTCTATGAGTCACACAGGGATTTTGCAGCCTTGAAACATTAATACAAATTAAAAAATAAGAAATAAAATCGGTTTACAACTAAATGGGCTCCAAGCTGCCTCATAAGGTTGAGATGTTTATCAGCGGATCATTCTCTTGGGAGAGTAGACCAGAAGAGAAAGGAAAATAAATGCTTCTCCTGCAATTCTTCCACATTATATTTGCTGGAATCCAAGGGATATTTGTCTCATCTATTCCTCCTCTACGCATCCAGCTTCGCTCATCTGAGAAATGTAGCAGCACAATCCTCTTAGCAACAGCTTTTGTCAGGAGAGCAACTCCTTTTTAAACAGAAGGCACCTGTTCTTACATTTCTGAATGAGACGCTGCAGTGGCAGTATTACTAGGAGAAATCCACTAGTATTTTGTGGGAACCATTCACATATAAATCCAACTCTGTAATTTTTCTGTCAAAACGTTCTCTATTAGCTCCTAAGAAAAACAAATTTTGGCAGTTCCTCCTAACAAAATAAATACGAGTGGTAACACTGAAAGCTTTTTTCCCCACTGCTCCTTCATATCAACTGCGACATCAACCTAATAGTCCACTTCTGAATGTTTCCCGCAGACACCCACACTCTTCTCTTTGATATTTCCCATTGTTGGGGGCTGTAATTCTGCAGTACCAGTCTCAACTATGTCCCTAGCCAACTCATTTTACCTTCTGCTTTACCTCATCAGGAACAGATTACACCTGACATACCCTAATCAGACAGATTTGTTACTGCCACACTATAACCACCTGCATCTGAAGCATTAAAGAAATCCTGCTACCAAAGACAGATGCATATTTGTGCTTGCCTGCACTTTACTGCTGGATCAAGTACCTCATATGCAAGCAAATGTGCATATGTGCATGTAGAAATTTTACAGTGTTTAAATTAAAAGCTTCATTCTAGAATTAAATCCACCTGGTAAACAACTTACCTAATGCTATTTTTTTTCTACCAGCAGCTTTCTTGAGAAGTCTGTTTTTGCTATTTGCAATTAACAGTCCATATTCAACCAAAAATCTTCCCTTGGGGTGAGAAAGAAAGAAGGAAGGAAGGAGGTAAGGAGGGAGGGAGGGAGGTAAGGAGGGAGGGAGGCAGGAAAATAGTTATTAATAAGCATGCTAAATAAAATTTATGTTTTTTAATGTTCATACCTCTCCACAGAAACACTGAAACAGGAACCAAAAATGCAAGCTGCATTAACAGTACTTCCCGTAATTCTGGCAGCCACCTAAAACAACTCTGGAGTTTTAAATCAAATTTAACATGGCTAATTCTAATGTGTGTGTGCAGTAACAAAAATGTTCTTCCCATTGCTTCCTGAAGAAAACAGATTTATGCAGTCATGCCACACAAAGAGCAACCTTTGTAGAGAGCATTCACATTTCTGATAGCTGGTAACGCCACGAAGGGGGAGAACAATTTTAACCAAGTTGAACTTCACGCAATAATACAAAGCCACCAGTGGGTGCCAGTATTGCTCCACAGCAGAAGAACCCTACCTTCACATTACGTATTTTAAACTTGTGCTGTAGTCTTTTGATAGGGTTTCAAAATGTTCTGCCGAATTACAGTTGTATAAAGGAATTATACCGCAGTAGTACAAATTTTACTGAGGCACTATCATTAAAGCTGTTTTTTAAAAAACACAAAACACATTTGAAAACATTATTATGCTAAACATGGAAATCAGGTTTAAAAATAAGGCTTCTTCATGCCCTATAACCTGCGTAATGCTGGGTAGGCAACTGACATTGCTCTGTTTTAAAATAAAAAGCCCAGACGTTGAAAGGATGATGTAGTATTATGCAAGCTACTAGAGAAAATAAAACAGAACTTGAAGGTGAAGAAGAACAGAGGAGTTATGAAAAGGATTCCTAAGTCCTAACAAAATTAGGGCCGAACACTTCTTCATCTGCAAGGCAAACATCTGTCAGTAATGACAAATAACCTCCACTGTTGTTTTCAGTAGCATTCTTGGCAATTTTACTGTTACTATCCTGACATCCAGAAAAGGGATTTTTTTTTTTCCCCCCAGTGTCTAGCCTTGCCACATTGCCTCCTGTTGCTTCTTGTTTTCTCTACATCTGTGGGGCAGAGATTGTGCCTTTCCTTTTTGCAGTCGCTGAGCCTCACTCTCTGTACTTACACAGATGATCATTGCTAGCCAGAAGTATTTTTGTTCTCCCATCACTTCTCCAGTTTGTTAATTTTACTTTGAATCCTAATACTGCTCACTAACAGCTCCACATTCCTGCAGAGCTTTATCTTGTGTTTAAGCCCAGAGCTTCATGCTTCACCATTCAGGTGCTTAATGAGAGTATCAAACAAAGCCTGACCTAGACGATGCCTCACATTCTGACAGTGAGCCTTCCACAGCCATTCTTCCTAGTATGGTCTAATCAGACATATAACTGCAGCAAAGGAACTTTATATATAATGTTTCCTCATTTTACTCCTTAATGATTGGAGGGTTGGGGGAGCTGGAAATTGCCAGTAGAATTCCACTTCTTTACATCATCCAGAATGCTGAGAATTACAGAAACATGGTTGTAATTAGGTTGCTGTTCAGGTGAATGGATACCAATTTTACTTTTAAAACATTACTGACATTTATAGAACTGCTGCACAGCCAGCACAGCACCCGGGCTCCCTGGGCAGCTAAACCTGTATCCTAGCTCCCTAACTTTTCACTCCTGGACATATAACAACACTAAGTGCTGTCTGTAACCCAGGTCAAGCTGAAACTTCAGCAAAACACTCATGAAAAATACATTCCGAAGCTCCAATTCTCACAGTTTTAGCTGACAAACCTTAAGGCCTTAACCTCCCTTCAGGTGTCTGTAATGTCTGACTTTCAATAAAAACACCATCTAAGAAAGCCAACGTAGTTTTAGAACTTAAAAACAGAAAATTATACATATATGGCTGGGAGTGTGGATCTGCCTGGGGGTAGCAAGGCCCTACAGAGGGATTTGGAGAGGCTGGAGAGTTGGGCTGAAGTCAACGGGATGAGGTTCAACAAGACCAAATGACGGGTCCTGCACTTCGGCTACAAAAACCCCGGGTGATGCTACAGGCTTGGGGCGGAGTGGCTGGAAGACTGTGTAGAGGAAATGGACCTGGGGATATTCATTGATGCTTGACTGAAAATGAGCCGACTGTGCCCAAGTGGCTAAGAAGGCCAAGGGCACCGTGTTTCACATCAGAAACAGTGCTGCCAGCAGGAGCAGAGAGGTTGATTGTCCCCCTGTATTCAGCACTGGTGAGGCCACAGTACACACCTCGAGTACTGCATCCAGTTTTGGGCCCCTCACTGCAAGAAAGACATTGAGGCCCTGGAACGTGTTCAAAGGAGGGCAAGAAAGCTTGTGAGGGGTCTGGAGCACAGGCCGTATGAGGAGAGCCTGAAGGAGCTCGGAATATTCAGCCTGGAGAAGAGGAGGCTCAGGGGAGACCTTATTGCTCTCTATACTTTCCTGAAGGGAGGTTGTAGTGAGCTGGGGGTCAGCCTCTTCTCTCATGTCATTAGTGATAGGACTAGAGGGAATGGTTCCATACTGCGGCAGGGGAGATTCAGGCTGGACATTAGGAGGTATTACTTCTCAGAAAGGATGGTCAGGCACCAGAATGGACTGCCAGGGAGGTGGTTGAGGGAATGACTGGATGTTGTGTTGAGGGACATGGTTTAGTGGGAGCTATTAGAAACAGATGAACGGTTGACTGGATGATCTTTTAGGTCTTTTCCAATCTTGATGATTCTATGATTCTATAAATAATCCTATATATATATATAGGATCTAGTAAAAGCAAGACAGTTGCCATTGATTCCCCCTTCCCCACCCCAGAAAGCAAGCACAACTTAATTATCCTACAGTAAAGTCTATTTTGCCAATGAAACCATGACCTAAAGAAAGCTCAGAGCATAGGAAAAGGGAAAAAAAAAAAAAAAAAAAAAAAAGCCTGAAGTGCTTTAAGCAAAATCAATGCGGTAGCTTCATCCTAGGTTATTCCTGCCTAAAACTTTCAGTAAATACAAAGACCAATAACTTCAGAGTTGTGGTCTTAAACATTCACAATACCAGATACACAAAAATTATTTAACTGCATGAGTGATACCCGCTGAGAAGCTCTTTAAACCACCTCTGCTCCTACCTCCTCCTCTTGCAGACTCACTTCCAAGCCACTACCAACATGAGAGAGGGGTACAGTCAGGAATAGCCACTGGCCCTGATGAACAGCTTTTTTTTTCCCACCTTCTACAATATGGGAGGGGAGAAAAGCTGCCTTATACCCAAGGAGATGGGATTTGGTGATAAGGAGACCCCTGCTGGGGGTCACCAGAGACAGAACACCACAGCACTGCCTGCAATGTCAAGTTCTTAAAAGTCTGTGTTATTTATGCCATCACTTTTAGCCAGCTTTACTGTCTTTTCCAAAGAGAAGGAATATTTTATAAAAACCTCTATTAACTAGTGATAGCTTCAGAATTATTGAATTATTCAGAATTATTGACATGCAAACAGAACTATTAGGCTATTATTAGGTTAGCCTGACTCCTACTTACACCTCCCCAGACCCACACACAACTCATTTTAATTTCTGCACATTTCCATCCATAGCCTCCCTAAAACTGTTCCAGAAATTAAGTATGATAAAACATGTTTTCAGCACACTTCTTACCCAAGTTCTTCCACAACAGAGAACACATTTTAACACTTGCATTAACCAAAGTATTTATAACAGTAAATCCCATAGCATGCCATCTGAAGTTATGTTATGATCCTTGCAAGTTTCCTCATGAAATTCCTTCTCCTGGAAACGCTTTTTATTTCTTAAGACAAGGAAGAGGTTCAAAACTATATTATGAAAAATATCCTATCAGGCTAGTAAGTGTTTTACAGTAGAAAAGCGAGAGAGGAACTTCAATTTGCAGTTAAATAAAATGTAAAACTAAGCAACACCGTAGTAGTTATGTAAAGATGCGGATTCTACATTTTCTTTTTCCCAGATCTGATCTATTTCACATGCCATGTTTCAGACATATTGTGGATGCAAAACATGAAAAACTAAGTCAACTCTTTTTCTTTCTTTCTTTTTATTTTATTTCAGTTTCCAACAGAAGAGAAGATGATCACTTGTAAAGCCCTGAAGAAGAAACAGAAATCCTGGGAACTGGAACATCTCATCAAACTGCTCTACAAGAGGCTGGTCTCTGGATGCCCCATCATTCTCCAAGGAGCTGCAGCGAAACGGGAGAATGCAAAGGGTGAAGTCTCACATGAACAGAAGGAGACAACCAAGCAGGCTCCGCTCTGAAGTAGCTGCACTGCTGCTGAATTTACTTCTTTACGCCTTCAGAAAGCAGAAAGTAGACATTCATTAAATGCTGCAATGCCAGCCTCTCATTTGACACTTGTAAACATGGGAAATATTAAATGGCAAGGAAATCACTGAAGGACAGGAGAAAAACTACAGAGTTGTCAGATTTGTATGCGACAGCTTTTAATATATTGTAGAGCTGCATATTTGAGGTGCTTTTTGATATATTTCAAAATTGGATGAACAGCACTTCTAGTATATGAACTACCCTCAAGGCTTACATAAATGTAAATAAACAGCTATTTTGAGTTTTATAACAGAAGTTATTGATCAATATTATGACAAACAGTTCACATTAAAATTTATCCAACAACATATGAACTTCTCATATTAAAGATGTCAAAATCTAAACTATTCTTATCAGAGAATTGAAAGGATGAAAACAACGGAATCTTTCCCCCAATGATGCACTGCAACAGCTCCTTAACATCAGTCTAGGAGTTTTAGCCTCTCTCACATGACTGTAATCCCATTTTTTCAGTCCCTTGTGACCACAGGAGACACAGAGCCTAACTTACTTCACTGGAGGTAACAACTCAAGTGCCATAACCCAGAGGTAATCATCAATCACAGCAAAACGCAGACACAGAAATCACTTATTTCACAACCACGTATGTAAGGCTGGGAGCATCTGAGTCATACTGAGAATTCTGTTCCGCTCCAGCGGCTGCATCTTTTTATTGTGAAGACAACAAGGTGAAGAGCTATATACATTTTCTGTTACAAACAGAATCTTACAGATACAGAAAATGAGTTTCTATCAATTTCAAGAAACAGACAAAAGCTGAAAAACAACAACACTTAACATATTATCAAAAATTACTTTTAAGCTGAGGAAAATAAACATTTTCTGATGAAAAATGTATTTACTATCTTTGTGGCTTCCCAAAGAACTTCATTCCAATACCATTGTTATCATTTTGCCCAAGCCAGCAGTGAAGTGGTAGTGAATTATACATTTAAAAAGCAAAACCTGACATGCCTCAAAAGGAAAAGGGAGATTAATCATTCCAACCACACAAACAAAAAGATGTCAGCAGAAAGACTGATCAAGAAAATATTCTGGAGGATTAATTTGATAAAAGGTAACAACAAATTAAAATTTTCAAAGGAGATTCAAGAAGCCTGACAGATGACAAGGTTGATAAATGACTGACATGCAAAAGGAACAATCAAGAAAGCAAAAGCTGTAATAACAGAAGTTAAATGGCTTTTTCTACTTCTAAAATAAATCTCTTCAACTGAGATTTGGAAGGTTTCCAAACTAATGTTATTGTTGAAACATGGATCCCAGCAAGTTTCTTAAACTAATATTACATTAGGAAAGGGTTTAGAATAACAGCAGCAGTAACAAAACTGTTTGCTCAAGAGCTCAACTAAAGCCCAAATACAAAATTGCTGACCTGCATTAAATCAACACTTTTGCGAATAGAAAGGAAAATGCTAAAACGTCACATAGCATTTTTAAAGCAGACATCATATTTAATCCTAGAAATTAAAGGCCCTTACATGCAAACCATGCTGCGTAGACAGAATGGAAGACTAATTTGTGGGCTTGGGAGTGCTTGGCTGAAGATATATTTCTTGGAGATGGAAGATGTCCCTCATGCAGACATTAGACTTCTTTCCAGGATGAAGAAAATGAGCGGGAGAACAACAGGGCAGGGGGAGGGAAAGGAAAGACTATTGAAAAGCTTTTGACAAGATCCTCCACCAGAGGCACTTACAAAAACTGAATACTTAAGCCAGAAGAAAAAGAAAAAGCCTTTGTCATCGCATATAAACTATAGGAAAGGAAGGATATGGATGGAATGGGTGCTACTGTAGAGGATTAATTAACAACAGAGACATCACACTGGTCTGCACTGTGTGCAACAAGCATTAAGACAAAGTACCAGGCAGCAGGGTGACAGCTGGTGATGATTTTACAGAGTTCCAGAATATACCAAAATCTAAAAGCTTACTGCCCTCTGTGACTACACAATGAGATGTCAGGTGAATTTCAACATCAATAAATCCAAAGTACTGCACATAGAGAAGAAAAAACTACAAACACTGCAGAGTTCAGTACTGTGCTCTACCTTAGTAATCATTCATAAAAAACATGCAGTCATGTTATTTTCTGGACACTAACTCATGGCTCAACAGCAGTCCAAAACACACAAAGAATACTGGGATCTATTTTCAAAACAACACAAGACACGGCATTATAAAACCACACAAATCAAATCAGAATTACACAGTGGCAGTGCAGCTGTACATAACATTCAGTTATAAATGTCAAAGGAAATTATGAGCTGTTTAATTTTCAATACAATATGCCACTACAGGTTATGAAGTGCAGGCTCCCCAGAGTGGGGCCTTCAGCCTTGGACACAGAATGTTTCTCAGCACACAGCTGGGTAAATTGAGATCCACTCTGATCTAGAGTCCTACTTGTAGCAAAAGCTTGAATGAAGATAATTTGAAAGATCTCTTGCAATCAATCTGGAAACGTATTTTTCATTTACATTATATTTGAATATGCAGATGTCATCTTGACTTTAAATGGGAATGGCACAAAGCTGCACACAGGGGGTTCAGTCTGGACATTAGGAAAAATTTATTTACCATCAAAGTGTTAAACACTGAAACAGGCTTCCTAGTCAAATGTTTGATGCCCCAAACCCACTAGTTCAAGAGGCTTTTGGACAACTACCTCAATGCAATTAACTGTTGAGGTCAGACAGTTGGACTGGCTCTATCTAAACAAACCCCTTCCAAACTAACTATTCTAGTATTAAATAATTTAAAATTATGCATCTTCAGTTAATGTACTTTAATCACATTTCAGTGTATATTTTGTTTCATTATATATTTGTTTTTATTTTCATTGTTTTAAATTCAACAGGAAACATGGCACAATTTCACAGGTGTTGATGTCAGTCATTTAGGTCACTTTTATTTTTTTCTTTCACACCTTGGAGCAAAAGCAATAAAACTTCTTTAGGTTGATTTGGTAATCCCTTAACAAGTAATTAACATGTACACTTTACATTTAAGCACAAGAGAAAGTAAAAATCAGTTGCTGACACTGGTAGAAAAGAGATGAAGACACTAAACCTCCATTCAGAATACATCTAATAGTTTTGTGTGGTAGGTTTTCCATCTTTTCTCTGAGCACAAGAATTGCTTTATTTGATACTGCTGCCTCAGCAGAGGTTAAAGGCGTATGTCTTCCAAAATTATAAAAGGGTTGCAACCTAATGACCCGCTTTACTGACATTTGTGAGACAAACAGCAAACAGTCAAGACATACATGGCCCCTGTGCAACCAAGCTGATTATATGACCGATCACAGAGCTCACCGTTCTATAAAAAGCCAGACAAGAATTAAACAAGACCAGTTCTGAGCTTGTACAATAGAACTAATCAAGTGGTAATTTACTGTACAGGAACTTAGTATGTATTTTCATCAACTAATGACTCGGGAAGGAATTGAGAATCAATAATGGTTCCAGTACTGAAACAGACCTGCAAGAAACTATCACACAGATAAATGTAGGCAATTGAATCTTTGTGTTACTGATATTGATTTTATTTTTTTTATTTATTTATTTTTTAATCGGTCACGAGCACAGCTTCTAGATGTTACACAACAACTCTTAAGAAACCAAATGCAATTTTGTCATTTATACTTAGAATTTTTGCTTGGCTATCTTTTTAAGGTAGTTTTCCTCAATAACAGATGGAAAAATACTAACTCATTCCAACCAGCACTAACAGGCATCAAAAGCTAAGATCACACCATTATTTAGTTGCCTACATTAGAGAAGCTTGTAGTTTGGTGACATAGAACACGTCTAAAATAACCCTCTCAGATGGCTTTAATTGAAAAAGCTGACCAGACATAAAAGCTAAAAATCTCCCACCCACAGAAATCATTCTTATTCAATATGGGCAAAGGAAAAGGGAAAATCTGAATGAGAACCACTTTGGTTATTTTTGTTTGTTTTAAAATCAATTTAGTGCCATTTTTCTTTTCCTCCTGCACTCAAACTGATGTTACAGCCTTCTAAATTTATGTAATTTATAACGATGTTTTTCTAGATTACGAAATGAAGGTAAATACAGCAATTATAGTGTTTATGCTAAATTATTATTGCAAGGTACAAAGTGAGGCTGTAACGCTTCTGGCATTCCACTGCCTAGAAAAGACAAGTCTACCATCAGACAACAATCTGTTCTCTGCCAAAACAAATGGAAACATTCACAAACTTCATCATGAAACACAACAGGAGGACTTACATTCCATTAGCCATACCAAAACCTGGACAAGACAAAAGCAGCTCCAAAAGAAATACAAACATGAACTAAGTACTAAATTTTTCCAACATCATTTTGAATATTATCTATATTTGTGTCTCATGTCACGCATTAATTCTAAAAGCAAAATCATATTATCCAGATATACTTCTGGAAGTAGTTCTAAAAGTCAAGTGTATGTTCCTTGACCATCACTGCCCTTAAAAGCATTTTACAGCTATGAGAGTTTTAACTATTTGGAGACTTAAAATTTCCCTTCCATTCTGTATCCTTTTCAATGTTCATTTTAAATCCTGAAGCCTCAAAGTGCTAGCAACCATCCAGGTTTTACTTTGTCTCTCACTGCACATACTCCCATATCTTACAAACAATTGTGCCTGCTGTGTATAAGCCATGCTTGCTCTTAAGAACCTAAAAAAAACAAAAGCTTTATTAAACATACAAGACAAAACTGTGCTTTTTCCTTGTCACAACTTGTCATGCCTTGTTCTTGAATTTGTGTTTGCTGTTGCCTGTCATCCAGTTGTACTTGTTTATAAAAGCAAAGAAAACTTACCAAACTGTTTACAGAACATAATGTTGTCTGTTTTAAGATTCTCATTTTCACATGGAAAAGTCTAAAGAGGCAGTAACAATGACTAGAGCATATGCATGTTTTCTACCACCAGGTTCACAAAAGCACAAAAGTAAAAAAGCATTTTTTACAAATAGTGAAAAGAAGGCATTTCAGAGGTAACATTGTCAAACTTCTAGCCAGGAATTTTCAACGTGAAGATAATCCACATAGATAAATCAAAGACATTAAATGAGAAAGGTAGAGCACTTCATACAGTAAGGCTCCTACTTTATCATGTTCCTTCTGCTACTTCGTGTTATCTGCTGACATAATGAAATGCTCTGTGTCTGTGTGTGTTTTGGGGGGAGGGGGAGGGAGTAGAAGACTATTTCTAACTATTAAAGTGGATTTAGATGTGAAAAAAACAAGCAATCAACACTTTCCTAACTTTCTAATTTTTTTCCTAAAAGGTTTGTGCAACAGCTCACATTTTGGAGAATGCTCAATTGAATTTTCCCTATACAGGATCACTGGACTATCCTGAGAGCTAGCTTTCAAGTACAGTATCCTATGTTTAACTTGATGATAGCTTACAGTATGCTTTGCAGTGTTTCCAGTTCTCCCATGACATCCTGGATCACTGGTCATAACATTTTGCACTTAAAGGTTGCTAGTTATCATGTCATATGTCAGATGAAAGTGAACTGACGTAACTGTTGTTTGCTAATGCACATGACAAAAAGAGGATTTACTTTCTCAAAGGGTAGTTTCTCAGTGACATTATCTCAAAGTGAAGAAGCTTCTCAGCAACAACTGCCAGGGACATTAACTCCGTATCTTGCACGCAAGCTACCTAATACAGGCAGAATATTCCTATAAATAGGCCAGATTTGTTCCACACAGACAGCATGTGCTTATTTGAGGAGGGTTACAGAGGTTAATCTACACAGGAGTTAGCATCAGAACTTGGATGCAGGCTATTCTTGTTGCAGGATGACAGCCAAGTAGTTGCTGGCAGCATCTTACAACAAAATTATTGCTATGACAAATTCAGGTGGCTAAGCCAGTACAATAGAGAAAAATGAATGTGTCTTTCCCTGGAGGGAAGAAAAAAAAGAAAAGAAATGACACTATGCCTATCTGTAGTAGTGAAATTTGGGCCAAGATTATTTGGAACCTTTCAGTGGTAGCACCAATCCTTTCTATGGAGACATAACGTGGTTTGCCATCAAAATAGCAGCTTACTGTTATATTCAAGCATATACAGAAACCTTTTGCTCCAAAAGGTAAATTCATTCCCTTCCTACATTTAAGAAAGCATAGTATTTGTACTATAAAGTATTACAGCTTGTAAAAACACTTTTGTAAGCTCGTTAGACAATTCAGTTTGTTTCCACAAGCCCGGTCCCAAGAACTAATGATTTTTACTGGAAGATCTGAACTGCCATGTACTTCTTAAAGGACATTTGCCAATCTTTTTATCATTGTTAATCTAATAGTCTGGCTGAGACTTACTCCTAGATCTCACACATAAACCTGAGCTGTGTTAAAGAGCTACTACTTATCTTACTAAAACATGAAGGGAGCAGAGTAACGCAAGTTAATTTTCAGCATACTGTAACAACCTTGCATTGGTGGAGTTTTGCACCTGTATACTAATGTTTATCTCCTTATGTTAGGATGATACCATGGCAAAGCACTTCAGAAGACAACTTCCCATCTTTTTAATGCAGATGTAGTGTTTATTATTTATCTGATTCCAGAAACCAAGACACACAAAACAAAGGTATATTCACATTTGAGAGGTTCACCATACTGAGGAAAAGCTTTACAGACAGAACTAAACTACTGCATTGCAGGAAGAATTCAAGCAATCAATAACAAAAACTCCCAGACACCAAGGAGAACATTTTCTATAAATCAGCTACCTCTAAGTCTCAGGCACAATCTCCAAAGAAAGACTGACCCTGCTGCCATGTTTCTCTCCCCGTCTCTCAGGTGCTAAATTCTCCTTTCTCTCAGAAGACCTGAAGTATAAAAGCTTGGGTGCTGATCTGGAAAAGTGTACCTACATTTGTCTGTATTTACCCAGACTTTGCTCACTGCTAAAAACTAATGAAAGGATTCAGAGACAAAAGTATGTTTGGAAATTTAACTCAAGTCAACCCTGAGTTCTTCTGGAAATATTCTAGATATGCCAAAAAGACACAAACAGGTGTAACTCCAGCAGTGCAGCATTTGAATCCCCCTAAAAACTACACTTTTCAGACCCTAGTACTTCTCTGGCTTTTTAAGACAACTAAACGTATCTTTCAGCTTCATGTCTAGTATTCAATGTGAAATCCAGATCAATTTTATGATTGCAGTCAAGAACTTTTTCAACCACTATTCTGAATTATTACAAGATATACATTAAAATAAAAATAAAAATAAAAGTCTTTGCTGGTTATTGGGATCCTACCTCAATCTGTCATAACCCCGTTCAGACAGCACCCTGCAATTCGGCATCACTTTTACACTTTTACATAATGAACTGGAAATAGGAACTACACTGTCAAAGAGTTTTCCCCAATACAATCCAGACAACTTTAAATTTCTCCAGATTCATGAAGACACGATCTTGGAGAATCATTCCTACTTTCACAAGCAATCTGATAATTTTCTCAGATAATCACACCCATTGAATACCTTTGCTCTACAAACTACACGTCCAGAAGGTTCACCACTTATCTCATGCCACCTTAGAAAGTGACATTTTCACATTTAGGTTAATCTTAAATTGTCCTATGTAAGTACAGGAAAAAAAATAAAAACATCTGAAGTTGTGAAAATGAACTAAGATACATTAAGACCATTATTTACTTTATTTACAACTATTTTTCCCTTCATTTCTGCTATTATAAAACTCAGAAACATCAATCGTGCAAACTCATAACATTGTGAGCTACAAAAACTTCAGCACCAAGCCATTATACTTTAAGTCAAAATGTGCCAGGATTTTAACAACATAAGTTACATGGTTTTACATAGGAGAAAAACTTGCTTTCTTAATAAATAAATGCTTTTGATTTAGGAATTTTTTATTAAAAGAAAATATTGCATTGCCCAGCCAATGTTAATAAAGAAATCGTGTAAACATTTACAGTTCAGGCTAAAGACTGTATTTCCCTCAGGAAACCAAGGCATTCAAATGCTACAAGAACACGTCAAAAACTAAGGTATTCCAGTAATAAGAATAGTGAAACCTTCATCTGACCAGCTTAAGAGCCCTCCACTAGGGAATCCAACACCATCTGAGACACCAGCAGCTCCCAGCATGGATGTGTGCCAGATTCCCAAAAGGTGTGCGCCAGACTCGCCAGCCCTTGGCCTCAGGTAGCCCCAGACACCCTGACCAGCATAACATACTCACGCATCCATAACACAGTACAGCGCTTGAGCCTGCAGGACTTGGCACTTGTCCCACATGGGCATGTTGCCCAGTGAGGTTACAGATGAAAAGCAGAGCTTCTGTCACAACTGACATCTATAGAAGAGTGGTAGAAAACTTTCTCTCACAACAGTGCTGAAGGAGAAACTGAATTTGAAGAGGGAAACATGCAGAAGCAGAATATGTTTGTGTTTTGTGGGTTTTTTTTTTAATGAGTAAATGTGTAATCCTTCTAGTCCACACCTAAAGCAACATCGTTATTACAGCTCACATACAGAAATATTGCAAAGATCATGCATGCAAAAAACACGTTTTCTTCCACATCATCATTGGATCCTCAATGGATGGCAGAAGAAAAAAAGAATTTATTATATATAGCGATTAAACGTGCTGCTATGATTAAAATCACAATTAAAAATCAAAAAACAATTCACATCTACTGAGATCAAAAAATAAATTAGTAAAATCACTGAACCGTATTATACATCCATCTTAGCTACAGTCTAAACAAATCAGAAAACAAGTACTCCCTTAAAAACAGATCAGGTGAAAAAGAACACATCATGAATCACCACCGGCCCCCTGAACTGGGCCTTCAGAACCAGGCAGGTGAATCAAACAGCAGTAACTCATCCAAAACTCCAGAGCCTCCACAGAACACAGTAAGGGCTGACTTGAGTTTTGAAAAAAATTGTATATATCCACAACTAGAAACAAAAAGCAGCAGTCTGCAGCCATATTAGCACCACGTGTACAATTCTGATGTGATCCAGTGACCTCAGCTGCTGGGGCCGCGCCAGCTATTTGAATCCGAACAAGTTGCTCACTGCTCTGTCTGCAGTCACCACAGCAATTTATCTTTCTTATCTTGGACACCTAGTTTACACAGAGATGAATGGCCCTGTGGAGGTAATTATTTCTGTAAATTTAACGGAGACTTAAGAGCAACTAGCTCAATACGGGCACCACATTTTTAGACAACTGAATTTGGATGGAGAATTAAACTTCATATTTGCTGTTGGAGCATAACTCCTAACTACACATTCTTTACAACAGGCATCTATACAAGAGATACGCCTTTTGAAGGCCAAAGTAAGATTTACCCAATATCTGAAAGCAAGTGCAAGAGGCCCGCTCTTTCGGTTGTCAGAAAATAAGATACAGACCACAAAATTGGCAAAATCATAGCATTAGGAAAGAGGAATTCTTTGCCCAGAAATAACAGCTTTAAGAGTTCATATAGAACTAGGTAATCCTAGAAATACCCCCTAGTCTTCTAAGTATCAAAGATACATTCCTCCTTTTAAGAAGGGCCTGTGTTTTTCTTCATTATTCTTTTCTCAAATGATGGAAAGTGCTGCCTCTCAGACTTGTAGAAGGCAAATCCAAGAAGGTAATGAATAACTTCACTATCCTGCACTTCAGTGACTGAACTTGTTGCCACATAAGGATGATATGTATTTATCCAGACAATTCCAGTTACAACAAATATAGTCTAAAAGTAAATAACAATCTCTCTGTGTAGCTACTACAAACAGAACACACATTCCTGATTGTCTATCGCTTATTGTTAGGGTTTATATTTCCCGTTTCTTGCTACTGAAAATGTATAATATCAAATATCACAAAATGTCTCACCTGCCACTTTGAAACAACCAAAAACTTAAAGTCATTATTGAACTTTATGTTCAAGGACCAATCAATTAGGTGATATTTTTTCATAATTTTAATTGCGTATTGATGGGTTTATAGTTTGGGGTAATGTGCTTTATCTGTAAGAAATGAACAGTTGTAGTATATCTTTTTTCTGTTAACTGTGGAGAAGCATACATATATTTTACACTGTTACTCTGAAAAAAAAAAAAACCACAAGGAACTTCAAAATATTATTTGTACAAGTAATTATCCTGTTTATTTCCTGTATCTCCAAACCTTATTCTCCTATATGAGATTTTATTTTTTCTGCTCCTGTGCTGCTTCCAAAGCAATCCTAATAAAAGAAATACACAAACCTCCCCCCAACCCACCCTGCCAAAAACAACAACATAAAAGCCCTACAAACAGATGAGACTTCACTGAATGACTGCCTTGCAACAAAAAACTATTACAGAAATAAATCTATAACAACTGATTAATGAACGTAATTGTAATGCCTCTAGACTCCTACTAATGTAGGTGTTTGTTTTCAGCAAAAAATGCTACTATTTTTTTCACTGAAGAGATGCAGACATGAATTTCTATTTTGCTTAACCCAAATCTGCAGCAAATGGTATGCAGCCAGCTAACAACAGCAATAACGCAAAGCCTCCTATGCTTTCCTCAAATCAACCTTGTAACAGTACTCTTACACTTAGAAAGAAAATTCAGGAACAGAAAAATGAGGTTCTTAATAACTTACCATTGGGGATGTACTGAAAAATCTTCAAGTTGCTTTCAAAACCATTACTACATAAAAAGTGTATTAAAAGTGCACTAAGGCTTCAAAGACTATACCAGAAGAAGGAGAAAATAAAAACATTAAGGTCAAATTTGAAGTCATTTCCCCTATGAATTTATGGTTTAGTCTTTCATGACATAGCACCATTTTCTCAGGATCTCACACACACTCATTTCACTCCAGGCAAAAGCAAAACCATAATATGCACTCATATTTTCAACAGCTGCTATTTGTACTCCACAATAAATACAAAATTATGTTCCCCCTAAGATTTTATTATTATTATTATTGTTACTATTAGGGATCCAGAGAATCTGAGTGAAATATGAAATAATTAAACCCGCCTTCAAGCGCTTCTGTAAGGTGAGATGGCATTACCTTCCTTTTACAATACAAAATTAAACACAGCTAGATTTTGGCCAGAAGTGTCTAAAAGAAACATGAGATTTGAATGTCCTGCTTCAAATAACTGCATGGCTTCTTCTCTGAGGACACAGTATTCTCCTATGACTTTTTAATAACAAACTGGATGCGCAATAATTACAAGCACCACACATCTGGAAATTCAGACTCCAGTTCTCCTTAAGCCCTGCTTGTACCCCTCCCTACACAGAATTGCTACCCTTTCTCTCACTAAGCCTTTGGTATTGATCTACACTTTTCTCTCATTCTCTGTTCACAATTAAGGAGAATGTGAAAGCCTAAGTAACCGTGAGGGGCACATAAAGAGTACTTTCCTAAGAAAATTCAGAGAACGCAACTTGGCATCTCATCAGGCTTGTCTTTTTTTGTTTAGGCAACATGTATTTTGTGAAATTCCTAATATCACATGCCATTAAACCTCCTCAGGACCTTAAAGGTTCAAAAATATTTTCTATATGCTAGAGTTCACATCAAACACAGGAAAATATCCTTATTTCCCTTAAATGTAACAAACTGAAAAATTAAATGTAAGACACTTCCCTCTTAGACTCTTTGAATTTCACTAATAAGCTGTAAATGCCTACCCAAATAGCACAGTAAGAGATTCTATCTAGCAGTATACAGACTGCGCTTACTCTTTATACTTAATGATTTGTCATTACAGGTTCTTTGTTTGTTTTTTGAGGATTTATCCTAACTCACCTCACAAATAAAAGACTATGTTCCTCATGAGAGCATTTCCACATCCTTCTCCACTAACAGGACTGTCCCCATCTCTTTGATGTTATAGATAACTGTCTGAAAGTGCTTCCAGCACTTAGCAAGGTCGTTACGCTATTTACCCCTAAGAAGTTAGAAGTTAATGGCTTGACAACCAAAAATATAGCTTTCGGGTCCTTAAGACTGCTCAAATAGCCACATCACACAGAGCACTGAACTCAAACTGGCTCTGTCCCTTTTTACTGACTCTTTGCTGAACTAAACACCATATTGCTTTTCCACAAACAGCATAAACCTTACTATTAGAGAGCATTCAAAGGACAGTTATGAAGATAGTGAAGGGTTCAGAGAAATGAGGAGCTGGCTGAAATTCCTTGGTTAGTTCAACCCAGAGAAGAGGAGACTGAGGGAAGACCTCATGGCAGCTACAGCTCCTCATGAGGAGGGGAGTGGAGGGGCAGTGCTGAGCTCCACTCTCTAGTGACAGTGACAGAACTCCAGGCAACAGCATGGAGCTGCATCAGGATGGGAATCGGGAAAAGATTCTTCCCCAGAGAAGACAGTGGAACAGGCTCCCCAGGGCAGTGGTCACAGAGCTGAGCCTGATGGCATTTGAGAAGCGCTTGGAGAATGCCCTGAGGGTCTGAATTTTGTGTGGTCCCGTGTAGAGCCAGGAGATGGAGTTGGTGATCCTTACAGGCCCCTTCCAAGAGAACACTGCAAGCTTTGGCACACAAATGTGACACACAAGTATGAAAAGCAAAGCAAGAAGCTAGCAAAATAAGTACATTTTTCTCTACTTTTTCCTGGTATCATTTCAACAAAGGCCATTTGGTTGTCTTCTGAAGTCTAGTGTTATTTTTAACAGAATTCAGAAAGTATATCCAAAAAAGAATGTAGAAAAACTAAGTATTTATTGTAATAAGCAGGTAAATAGTCATTTGGTCAGATAACTTCTTGCCTCTTTTGTTATTAGATGTTTTTTTCTCTCCTAGTTTCCTTTTTACCATTTTTTGTTTGTTTGTTTCTGTTTTGTTTTGCTTTAGAACTGTTCAATAGGAATTAATAAACCTGCAAATGTGAAAACGTGGTGTCAGGGAACCCATGTTCCTGTTATTTTTTCAGTGCACTGCACATTAAATGAAACTTGCAATTCTTTCTTTTGAATCCTACCATCACCTACTTCAGATTCTGCTTTTCCTATAAGTTTTACAGACAGTTAAATTCCAATCTATTTCCATCCAAAGTGTTAAAAGCTAAACACCATAGCGTACACCTGCCCTTGATCTCTGTCACAAAAGAGAGGAGTACTAGCAAGAAAATCTAATGGAGAAGGATAAAGAGAATATTTAAGTTCCTAACTTCTTCTTTCGGATTCCCAGCATGAACACTCTTCCACTGCTTCACTGCTACATATGTGAGTCTTTGATGTTTTTTTCTGTTGAGCTGTTCAAGTGTTAAAAACTACACAGAGACAAAGGGGAAAAAAAAAAAAAAAAGAAAAAAGAAAAAAGACAGACTTGCTAACTTGAGATGCTGAGGAAAAACTCAAGGAAGTAAAGAAGTTTGCTTACTTTCAAGAAGTGGAATTTCATCAAAGAAATAGGACTACTTCTAGAACACTCTCCCACAGGAGGCAGAATACATAGTTGAAATCCCAAGGGCCTGAGCTCTGAGCTGGTATCCATTTCACCTATTCTGAGAACAGGTTGAGAAAAGCATTGCGCTGACCTAATGAGTGTGAGGAAGAAACAAATACTTTAGCCATATTTCTCCACCATGCTTTTGTATTCAGTGCCTTGGGGGAAAAAAATCAAACAAAAAACAAACAAACAAACAAAAACCTCCTCAGACAAAACTTTTCACATGAAGCCTGGTTTCCTTGAGTGAACAAGCTGAAAAGTTTTAAAATGCAGTTAAATCAATTTACTACGGAAAACAGTGGTTATATACTGATACAGTGTTTCCAGCAGTCATGACACATTAACAAATCCCAATCAGACCAGTAAATTTCAGCTAAATTTGATGGAGAAACAAAGGTCCTAAAGACACCAAGTTTCCTCAGAATTCACAGAAATTGGGTGCTAGATAGAAGCAAGACACACAAACTAGCAGTTACACTGCAGAAAAGGGAGATAAAACATGGCTCTTGGCTACTTGATTATCAGCAATGAACTAGTAAAATGAAGAACCTGCTTAGCTACAAATCAGCCATAACATGTGGTGACGCAGATCAGAGAGTGATACAGGAAGACAAACATTATAGGGTAGAAAAGGCAACAAGGAATAGAAGAGATGATAGCACACAGGTACTGGAGAGCACTAAGGGCGCCGTAGTAGTTAGTCATCGGGGTGAGAAGAGAAAGTTTACATTAATGTCTTTAGAAAGTCAAGTAAGCACATGATGTTCTGACTCAAAACTAGAGCAGTAGACAGCAAAATATCCATCTGTACTCTGCAGAAATATATAAAATACAGCGTAAGATGAGACAGGACTCTGACAGATGTGGACAGACATGCAAGAACTGAGACTGGGCATCTCAAGAACCTTATCTGAGAAAAAACAACTAATCCCACTTCTCAGCTTCTAGGCAACAGAACAGGTATGTGGTCTTAACAGGCAACAGTAGTATGACAAAGGTCCATCTTCCACTCTGTGTGTTTAATGACCTACGAACATACCCGTATCCAGTCACTAAGTCTCACAAAAGCCTCTATAAGCTATGCCCTGCTTCTAACTGCAGATGACTGCCCACACTGTTACACCCACACTTCTATCCAGACTCAAATACCTGAGGGCTAAAAGGAACCACACTCTCAAAGGCCACACACAAGCAACTCCAATACTTGGACGTAATTTATCAAGTTTAGTAAACTGTAAATTAACTTTCTTGGGGGAAAGGGAAAAAAAGGAAAAACACCACTTCTGCACTGTGTCATGTTTTCACATATTTTCATTTTCAGTACTTCTGACTATAATGCCATTATACACATCTGCAATGTACCTGTCAGAATTTTCTTCTTTCTCTTTGACTTCTTCAGATCACTTATTTTCTAAAATTCTCCCTCCTTTCAGGATTTTTTGTTTTCCACCTACCTTTCTTTATTCAACAGATACAAAGCAGGTCAAACATACTGATCATCTTTCTTTTGAAGATTTACTACAAAGAATAGGATTCTTTACTGTGAAAAAGATAGGGAAAGGGGCTTAGCATAACTGTACGGTCACAAGCAATGTTAAAGAGATCAGTTATTCGCTGTCTCAAAACTAGCAAGTGGGAAATTCAGCAAACTTAGAAATACAGTTGTTAATACAACAGATGAAGTTATTCTTCAATATTCTGTGGCTATTAAAATTTTACATGGGTTCAAAAAAACAAAACTGCACAGACTCACATATCAGAATCTACTTAAGAGAAAGGAAATGTTCCTACAAGGAAATTCCTCAACCCCCCAGTAGTAAAAAGCTGGGAAATCATTGTGAGGAATTCTCTCTGTATATCTGTCATACTCTCAGGCTTCTACACAGGCATCACTTATTGGACACGATCAGAGATAGAACACTGGGACAAAAACTTGGAAGAACACAGCAAAGAAAAGTACAAAATCATTAACTAAGGCGACACTGCTTAAAAACTAAGCAAAGGAAAAGATGTGCATCCATCAATTCAAACACTTATCAGTGTTTCCATACAAACAACATAATCAGGCGCATTAGTAAGATAGTTGTGTGTGTAACATTGTGTGTGCCCCAATGGCGCAAGTGGTAGGAATGCCGCATTGCAACACCGGAGGCCCTGGGTTCGTATCCCCCCTGTGGCACAAGTGGTAGAAGTGCTGCTCTGCTACACAGGAGGCTCGAATCCTGGGGGGTTGGACTCGATGATCTCTAAGGTCTCTTCCAACCCGCACGAGACTATGAGACTATGATACTATGATAGTAGTCAGGATATCAGGAGACACTACAGTTTCCCCTCCTCCCAGCACAAAGCCACTTAAAAATCTTGCTCCCAGTTTCAGGGTTCTCCACCATAAGAGAAGACCCACAACCTGAAGACAGTACAGGGCACCTGGACCAAAAGTCATAAGAAGAGAAACTGAGAGTTTGATGGGTTTGTACAGTCGGGAGAAGAAAAGGCCAAAGAAAAATCTTCTTTTTCCTTCCCACTACCTGAAATGGTTTAAAGAGACAACACATAAAACGAAATAACAAAATGCAAGAGCGACATAAACAAGTGAAATTCCTACTGGTTGTAAGAGAGAAAAAGAACATTCTTCACAGAATGGCTAAGCAAAGGAGCAGGACACCATGCTAATATGAAAAGCTTGAATGAAGAAGGCTTGGGAGTTAGTTTGCCTTGAGTACCGGATGGGACCTATCCAGAAACTTCTTCCAAGCCAAGTTGTTTAATAGGTTTCTTTCAGTTTTCTTTTTTGTTGTTTTTTGTTGTTGTTGTTGCTTAATAATTTGAGTATCTCAAAAAAAGGTAAAGCTTGGCATCTTTATTAAGAACTAACTCCACAAAATACCTTCTCCAAGCAACATCTTGTGTATTTTTCCCAGTAATGACACTTAACAGTTTGTTTACTGAGACTGGAATAAGTAACTTATAATATTCATGTACATGAGTAAGAAAAGGCTATATTTTTAGGAGTTCAAATATAATTTTAATCATTTTTAATCACCTAATTTAGCTTATCAACTGTACTCATGAAGGAAACAATTAACATTTCTCAATTCAAGCAGTAAAAATCTCACTTTATTACCACACAAAAACAGCACTGAACCGTAAAACCACAAAATGAAACTTGGAAACATTATTAATTGGTATTTTGTTATTAAAGCATGTCTTCCATATCATTGTCAAAGACCTGGACTACTTCTGTGTCAAGACACTTCATATTAATTTCAGAAATAATAGAAGCTTAGCGTCCCCAGTGCCTGCTGACTCACAAGGCAAGTTGCTGAGCGAAAGCCTTCAGTTCTATTTGAAATATTCAAGAAACAGAATTTGATCACCAACTCAGAGTCCTCAAGAACAGCCGCTGCTGTTAGTGGGTACTGTTCTTACAAAACTGGTTCTAACGCACTAACAAATCCTCTGACTTTTGAGGACACCCTGATCACATCAGTCCCTACTAAACACCACAACTGACAAAAATATATATTTTTTATTATATTATTTTATGATATTATTATTATTACTATTGTGATATCTGCTGCAAAGAAAAGGATGAAAGGTGAGTACTCTCAAGAAGCACGTGTTACGACTGAAACTGCAAAGTAGAAAATATTTTTTCCTACTTCAGTAGTCATCTTTGCTCCAAATATTAATCTATTACAACTAACATAATTTTAACTCAAGATTTCAAGTGTTCTTGCATGCAACTCCATTTTTAATCATGCAGCAGTGACAGGTTTCCTTCTGTTCTATTTCATGCTATAAGTAGGCACTTCTACAGACTTTCAAAACTAAATTTATAACACATTTGTGACAAAAATCACTCAAGATACATATAGATGTGTATACCTGAGCACTGTAAAAGAACACACACAAAACCTGACTGTTTCCAATCAACTATTTGAAAAGCTTAAAGAGTACCGGTAGATTATGAATTGTAGCCTTACAAGCAATGTCTGAAAGAACAAATATAAACCACTGTAGACAATTAACTCCAGAACCGAAAGAACACTATTATGTTCACTTAGCAGCATGAGCTATGGAGCAGTCTAATTTAACCACTTACAAATACAGGTCTGTAAAAGATCAGCTAAATTATAGCTGAAACAAAATACTTGTAATTTCAGTTTGAACAAATATATAGACACATACTGTTCCTCACCAGTAGCATTTTTTGTACCTAAAAAGTTTGTAGCTATAGGAGATATTTTTTTATAGGAGATATATTTTTTTTTAAACTAGAGCAAACACTTGTCCAAAGTTAATACTTAAAAGCCTAGTTTTCACAAAAGAAAATTGCATTGCATGTCACTGCTACTCATAAATACAAGGAAGAAAAGAAACAATGCTCACTTTTGTACAATTTAAACATCCTTAGAAATAACAGGTAAAAGACAAGTATTCAAGATCTTAAATTTGGCTTGAATTAACAGTCCCACTTTTAGCAGGATATATATTTCACATTGAAACATTAAAAGAAATAAATCTAAACTGCCAGCCACCAGTTACACAACAGGAGAGCAACATAAAGTTTCTTGAGTAGGACAGACCAGCTATTACTATTCTAGATGAGTTTCTTGAGTAGGACAGACCAGCTATTACTATTCTAGATGAGTTACACTTTTTCCATTTATTCATGTTTTCACCATATGGCAACAGTCAGGTTAAGAATCAAAATGTAACCTAAGAAAACAGAAAAGACAGTGAGTCATGAAGCAACAGGTAAGAACTTTCTTCTTACTTTCTTCTCCCACTGCCAAACTTGGAGGATGTGATATGCCAGTAAAACCTAACAGCATATTCCAAGATAATATTTTTTCCACCTCAAAAAGTATGCAATAGAGATTTGAGGGTTTTTTCTTGTTTGTTTGTTTGGGTTTTTTTCGTTTGTTTGGTTGGTTGGTTGTTTTTTTTGCCCTTAGAAGAATCCAAAATCATAATAAGCCTCAGCAATGAATTTCTGTAATAAATGTCTGATAAAAATTGAAAACTTAGTGGATTAACAAACCCTGAGCACCTCAAACATAAAAACCACTCCAGTTCCCATTTCCTCATCCCACAAGGATTTTCTCCAGTTTATTTAAACCTTCAACAGCAAACCATGAAGAATGTTCAACAAATGTTTTAGGGCCAATTTGACAGCAAGAGACTTTATGAGCCATTAAAAATATAAATAAAGATTTTACATACCTGACTTTATTTAATGACACAACTGCTTTGAAATCATCGTATGTTCCTTATTCAAGAATGCTTAACTGTTAAACAAGCTCAAACTGGTTTAGTTCTTGAATATCACGTAAAATACTGACTACATACTTTAGTGTGTCTACTTCCTTCATGTACTCTAATTTACAGTTAGGAAAAAAATATTTTGTACCAAAAAAATAGGAAAAACACTGTAGAGAGCACTTAAATGAAAAAAAAAAAAAAAAAGGAATTTGAGAAGTGCTTGTCTCAAGGCAGAGTTTCAAGCTGTTTCTTAGACTAGCTGAAATGCAAATCTCAAGTCTATCAGTAATGATGTATTACACAGATTTCTATCTGTATATGATACGTACATTACATCTGAATTAAAAACCAAACCACTGAACAAGTTTTTGAAGCCAAGAATCATGGCTGTGTTCATTATACATTCTGTTTTCAAGGAGAAGTAGTTTGATGGATCATATTTTTTACATAAGCATCCTCTCAGCAGCTCATCACTTCAACACAAAATATGCCTCATTCAGAAATCGGTATTCTGCACAAAGCCAGAACCAGACCCTCAGAAACCACCCACTTTCTCTTCACTTTCTTCAATGTCTTTTTCCTCTCTCTCCTCCAAATAACAGCTAAAGGAAAACCAATGCAATTTCAAGTACTTTCATTTATAAAACAGAAAGTGTTCTAAGAAGCTGAAAAATGACACGCTTCATTAGTATTACCATTCTAAAAAGTAATTAAGAGTTTGACACCTCCGCCTTGTTTTTAGGTACAGGATCACAATGTAACAAATAAAAAGGAATGTTCTTGGAACCTGACAGTAAACACTATCCTGATGCCTTGAAAGCCTTCCCCACACCCACTGTACAATGACTCTAACAGCAATTATTTTAGCATCAACTGAAAGAAAGAAGTATCAACATGCTTCCATAATAAATGGTGTTTCAATTTCTATTTTTCTATGAAGCAGTAATACATAAGATGATAATATAGCTGCTGAATTCCCCATGTGGTGTACTGCCATCAGAGTTAAATAAGTGATTTTATACTTTCATAAAGTGTGGAAAATAACATTGTTAAGGCCCTTGGGGATTCTTAGTCAGTACATATTTCCAGCCAGCGTTTTAAAGACGTATCCTGATTTATATCCATTAAATGGTTTACAAGTTGAGATAACTACAAATTGAATTTTAAAACAGTAAAATAATATAACAAAGTAAAATTTCCACAGATTCTAAAAACGTTAACATGAGTCAATACAACTACTTAATTGAGGAGAGACTTAGCATTAAGTACACACACAGTTACCTGGAAGTAATAGAGGTGATGCAAAAATGTCAAGACAAAATCTTCACATTAAATCTAGAGATTTCACCAAGTAACACTCAGAGACGTGTCTCAGATAAGCTCACTAACTCCAAACCTCAGTATGATAAGATAATCTTTTAGCAAGTGGCAGTCCTGCTGTACAGTGGATGCAAGGAACAGCCCCTGCAATCAGAACGTGCTGGACAAGAAATCTTGCACGCTCTGCTCCTTGAGAAGATCTGACACTCCACAACTTGTAGCAGGCCACAGCAATTTGGCTACGAATGACACAGTGTAGAGAGCACTGTCTTTCTTCATCAACTGAAATCCATTATTTTACTTTATTTGTTGTTGGTGAGTTGTTTTGGGGTTTTTTGTTTGTTTGTTTGTTTTTTGTTTTGTCCTATTTTTCTGAGATACGGCTGCAAATACTGTTTCTCACTCTTATTTCCTCAGGAAAATGTTGGCTGCTACCCTGAAGCATTAAACAGCACATGAGGATGAGTTCGTGCCAAAGACTCAGCTGCCACTGCTCTGAGAATATCTTGAAACTGTCTGAACAGACAAAGCCTTTTCTCTTCTGGCTTTCCTCAATAGCTTTTTTTACCCAGACATGTCACTACACAAGAAGCTCATAACTACCCCAGAGCACTACGCAAGGCAAACGACAGGAAAGAAAAAGCTGATCTTGACCATACTCCCCAGACAGTGCCCTCTGTCAAAGATGCAGGTTCAGCAGTCAGCTTCCTAACTTGGAATAAGTCTTCTCATGCTGTCACTTAATGCCATTACTCCCATTTCTAATACATATGCTACATTTCTCAAAGTGAAATGCTCAACTTTGTACCAATGGAAGAATGCATGACAAGCTTCAACTACTTTTTTTGAGTTACAAAGACCACTTAAGCCAGTATCGCCTTTATTTTATTATTTTTTTCCCCCAAATGAGTGCTAAGCTGCTCCATCAAAAGTTCTGTGTTAGTCCTAGAGCTGCCCAGTCCTCATAAATTCTGACAACACAAGCATCATATTAAATACAATCAGAAATACTTGCATACTGTTAGTCCCCTATACAGCCTTACCTTCTTTCCATTAGCTGTATAAAAATCAGCTTTCTTGGAAGTAAATATCCACCTTTTGTTCAAAAGAAGTTAAAAAAAAAAAAGTGTGCCACTCTTGAAAATAAGAACAAAACAAAAAGCTTGACAATAAATATAGATTTTATGCTAATTCATATTTTTTACAACTATCACAGATTAAGCAGTCCACAAAATACCAATTGATTGCATAGGATATTTAAAAGCCAGTGTTTCTGAGTATAATTCTGCTAAATTAAGTTTCAGGAGAGCTTCACATCTTTATGCACTCCTACACGTATTGTTATATTAAGCTATATTTTACCCAGGAGTGACAATTAAGAAAAATATGCAAAGCTGAAAACCTACTGAACATCAGTTTATTATTAACATGAATAAGAACAACTTCTCATCCCAAGATTGCCACCTACCCCAGCAGCTTGCTGCTCAGGAGGTCTGCACCTGGTAAGTGTGAGCACACACATGCTGGGTAGAGCAAAACCATCAGTCTCAAGGGTCTCAAAATCATGGAACAGAATCACAGAATCCTTCGATTTGGAAGAATATCATCTCAGAAGGCAAATTCCTTGTGAAAGGCTTTACCCCACGACGTGGCTCATTTATACCCAACATTTAGTCCAGATTAATCAAATTTACACTCTCTTGAAAGCGCAGACTCAGCTGAATTGCAAGAGATAGTGATCATCATGAAAATGCTGACACGCTAAACATGCTTTCATTAATGGATTCTTACATGAGAAAGTCTATTTGGGTTTGTTGCCAACAACAATTAAGCATGCCGATATTCTATCCTGCCCAGTCTTTCCATCAAACCCCTTTCAAATTCATCTTTTTGTATATTCCATTTATAATTAGAAGTCAGATTTGTGGGAAGAAAGTGATAAGTCAGGCCACAGTGGCTGCTATGTAACAAGTTCTATCCATTAATTCTGTTCAAGTATTGATATAAATTAGTTCATCAATAGACAACCTAATTAAATAACATTTTAAAACTTCAGTCATTTTCTCAGAGATAACACGGATAAATAAGGCAAGAGAGTAAAAAGAGGCAGAAAGAAGGAAACTACTACTTCACCAAGCCAAATACAGTAAGTGGCATCAGCCTAGTAAAGTATTTGCATCTCACAATGATGGCAAAGCCATGTACGGAAGATACAAGGTTATGTAAACATCTTGTGAGACAACATTAAATACACTTGAAACCAAGGACTTCAGAAAGGATACAATCCATGGAAAATCTACATGTTCCTACAGAACATTTATGGCAGGGAATCCACCCGGGAAACACTACACTAAGAAAAGCAAGGCCACTGAAAAGGTTTAATTCTTTTTTTTTCCTCCTTTCTTCATATATTGAGTGAAGGGTTGACAACATCAATAACTCCTAAACTGCAACAATTCTATAAATCCAGGACATCTGCTGGTGCCTCAGCCTCATCTCAGATTAGTCACAGAAACCAGCAGATAAAGGCTATGTTCCCCGCAAAAACGTATACATTGATTTGATACTCGGCATAAGAAGGTGAAAGGGAACTCTGTCAGTAATAAATGAAAACCTGGAGGCTGAGTTGCAAAGACAGTGGAAATCACATCTGAGATGAGGTACAAACAGGACTGTCATGCTTGCTTTATCTTCTCTCCATCTTGTTTCTGAAATTCATGTTCATTTGCCTCAAAATTCCCACTCCTTCCCCTCTTCCAACCAAGAAATCTACAGCATGAAAATTACTTACCTACCATGTAAAAATAAGAACACAAACGGTGCTTACACTTATCCAGTCAAGGTCTAAAACATCTTCCTTTCTCCAAGGGTGGCCAGAAGTAGATGATTCAGGGAACAAATGAAGCACCTATCAATATGTTCTGCTTTACAAATCATTCCCAGCAACCAGCCATCTTAGAGCTGGCAGTTAAACCCTACCTCAAAGTTCCTAACTGATTTACTCTAATTAATATTTTAGCCTGCTTATATTTTTCTGCTGCAAAATGTAATGTTCCACTTCAGATCCACAATTTAATTACACATTGTTTGAGAAGCTACTTTAGTTTTCATCAAGTAGCAGGTTTAATTCACTGGGTGGCCTAATTCTTGTATTAAGAAAAATAGCTGTCTTGCTTTCTATTCATCATTTCTGTATGCTCTGCAGATTATTTACAGACCTCTATCACCTCTCCCTCTATTATTCAGCTTTCCAGACTAAAGATCTCCATTTTCCTAGCACTGAGAATCTTCTACACCTCTCATTCACTTTACCACTATCTACAAAACCTTTGCTGTGCTATGGTGATTACACTAACATAAACTGTTAAAAATTCAGATATGCCATTGACATACTTAATGAGCTAGCAATTACTTTATTCTTTGTGAACAATTCCTAACAACTTCCTTCAATAATTAATTAGTCACATACCTTTTACTTTTTTCTTTTCTTTTTATTAACTACTTAGCAATTTCTTTAGAAGTTTCTTGGGCTTGTTACCTCTGACAGAACACTTTGTACAACACTGGACCTTCTCTGCTCCTCCAGAGTGAAAGCAACAAAAAACTCCATTTCTATCTACCCATTGTTAGTGATCAAGCAAAACTTAAACTGGTCACACCAGCCAGAAAGGAATACACATGAGCAATAAAAATGCATGATGCAGCCATTCACTGTGTATGGCACTTTGAGCTTTCATAGTACCAATCAAAATTCATAAAGTGCATACACCATTACAGGAGTGACAAGTAACCCAAAACAGAGATGAGCCTTTGGAGAAGAAAAGGCTCCGGGAAGACCTCATTGTGGCCTTCCAGTATTTGAAGGGAGCATATACACAGGAGGGAGAATGGCTGTTTACAAGGCTGGGTAGCAACAGGACAAGGGGGAATGGTCTAAAACTGAGAGAGGGGAGGCTTAGGTTAGAGATTAGAAGGAAGTTTTTCACTTGTTAGAGGTGGTGACGCACTGGAACAAGTTGCCCAAAGAGGTTGTGGATGTCCCATCCCTGGAGGCATTCAAGGCCAGGCTGGATGTGGCTCTGAACAGCCTGATCTAGTAGCTGGCGATCCCACACACAGCAGTGGGGTTGAAATTAGATGATCATTGTGGTCCTTTTCAACCCAGGCCATTGTATGATTCTCCTATGAAACATGGGTATCCCTTTGCCTTTGTGCCATCTTTTACCCAGTCAAAAGGTTGTTTAAATTATTTTGAAAGTATATGAAGTTTTATAAGACTGTGTACTTTTTGCCACAGACTTACTACTTTTTATGACAATGCGATAAAAATAGTGTGTACTGTCTGACAAGGAACCCATTTGTACATTGCACTATACTAAGAATCTCTTTAGTTATCCAGTTGATGTCTTGTTTTCCCACAATTGGAGATCAGTCACCAGAAATTAGGTCAGTGGGACCAGAGGCTGAATCTACTGCAAGAAACAACATATTGGTTATCTTCAAAAAACATACATGCATTTTGACGTAATAAATTGTAAACTTCCACAACTATCTAGCACACAGAAAAAGTTATGGACTGTCTTTTTCTCTTGTGAAAAGCCACCTAGGTGTGACTTTCAAAAGCAAACAAAAAACATCGTTGCAAGCCAGAGAAATACTCTGTGATTCATGGTTTACATAGGGAGGGCACAAATCTGCAGTTCTTTTTGACTTCACAGCTAACAAAACTGGATTCAATTACTAGTTTCCACTGAGGCCTATATTTTAATGAGAATATTGGAAAATTTGTTCAAAACTTTATGAACAGAACCATAGCAGTACAACAGGGCAATCCTCTCTGCATTAAAAAAAGAAAAAAAAGTTAACACAGAACTTTTGTTCCCAGTCAGACCATATTTTCCATTGCAAAGTAAAGGTGGAGCCAGTACCATATTCTCAGGTGCAGTATCCAAAGCAGTGCACAAGGAAATGTTCTTGCAGCTTGCTTTAGAAGTACACAGTTTTTAGGTGTTCATTTCAGGAAAACAGCTCTGCACACATGGTATAGGGCTCTTTACCCATCATCAGAATATATATATACATATATATTTTTTAATTAAAGCCACATGGCCTTCTTTAGGTACCACCACTGTATTTACTATGTAGGGAACTTCACCTTTCAGAAGCTTAACACATATAATGAATATACTGAAGCAAATGCTAAAGGCAAACAGTACAAATTTGCAGGACATTTTACAATGGATTACTCTTTAACAACAGCTCTTTGAAAAAATACAGAGAAATTTTAACATTTTAACTACATTATGTTACTACTTTATTTGAATAACAACTTCGCTTCATATCTGACAGTAAAATAATCAAAGCTAATTGTGGAAACAAAGACAAATGTGTGTCTGCATCAACAACTTCCCTTTACAGACCTAAGAAAGTAATGTTAAAATCCAATTGGATTACAAACCAGAAGGTTTGCAACTCTGGAAGAAGAATAGCTTCCTAAATAGTTTGTAACACAGAATGGTGCTTCAATAAATGAGTAGAAAATTCACCCTGTAAACTCAGATCTACTTCTGTGCTAGAAAATGCAGCACTGTGACATGATGTGATTGCAACAGTGGCAACCAGTTTGGTACAGAACTGATTATCCACCAGTGTAGTTTACTCAGAAACACATTACAAATCTACAAGTATCAACTGAAGGCTTAGTCATACTTCTGTTAAAAGACTTTAATATCTAATAATAATCTAAGGGCAAATGTATCTTAAGTGTAAGAACAGCAAAGCATTTGAACACATGGACACCTAGGCTATTTTTTTAAAAGCACATGAAATTAGCTCAATGTTTCTGAAGCTTCCCCCCCCCCACCTACACCTCCTTTTACTCAGAAATATATGCATTCATTTCCTCTTCCTTCATACCCCCCTTCCCAATGCAACTAGGTCAAGGCATAACTCTAGAGGACCCTGCAATCAGCCCACTACTCGCCAGATCATATTTCAGTCTGTCTTTGGCTCACACCTGGCAGCACTGCAAGAATAACAAATGTTTATTGCCATTCAACTGAATATGCCTCAGGGGATACAGGCAAACACTGAGGAGTAACAGAGTTCCAGTGCCACCTCATATTTGGGCTGCCAAACCTAAAAGCAGTTTACCAATTGCACTCTTTCAACTAAAAAAGTTTTAAGACGCCCAATAACCGAAAGCCGTGTGATAAAACTTTGGATATATAGTAGAGAGTATGAAAACAAACAGTAAAAGTAAAATCACTCTTATGGAAACTTCCTTTTTCATGGAGCCCAATCAACAGAGCTGTGTCAAATTACAGCCAACAACTACCTTTAAGAAAGCTAATATGAAAATTAGCACAGTTCTCATTCTTTCAATTCACCAGTAGCAAGGAAGCACAGGACTGTATACTCTAGAACAGGACTTTTAGAACATGAGGCACTCATCCAGTGAGGCCTGAAGACAATAAATTTCCCTGTCTGGTTAGTATTATCAGTAAGCAATTCTGTAGAAACTACCCAGAGCACTCAGTGCCTGTTATAATGCCTTCCACGTTAGCCATAAATGAAAACACAATTCAGAAAAACCACTAAGTTTAACGTCACAGTAAAAGTATCCAGAAAACGCCACTGGAAATAACGATGTTTCTCTTTAAAAGGTTTTTCTCAATTGCAGCCAAAGTAAGTTGTTTTGTACCTTGGTAAACAATAAGCTTTTGTTTTGTTAAAGACTTGCAAGTAGTTAGGGAGACAAAGTGGTAACTAGTAAGCGAATCACATCGATCAGTAAAACAAATGAAGAAATAAATCGGCTTCCAGTCAACAGTGACACAACACCTCCAGGCTAGCAAATAAGATGCAGAGATTGCACTAAGCATCTGGAGAATACAACGCCAGAACAGATAAAACGTCCAACTTAGGACTAACTGAATATTTGGATTCAAGCCTCAAGTGTGTATTCAACCTAATTTAACTCCACTTGTTCAATCTTACCTTCCCTGCCAAAAGGGTTCCAACAGTACAAAACAAATAAAAGTAATAAAGTTACCAGAAAGCTCCAGCCCTACTGGCGTTTCAAGTTGGGATCCCACTGACAACTACCCAACGCAGATCTCAGCAAAACACAGCCCTGGGAGACATATCCCAGTAGGCCCTGAGCCCTTAGACACGCCGTAAGGCAGAGCTGTGCTCACACCACAGATGGGCCCAGCCTAGCACACACAGGGCCCAGACACTGTGGGCCGAGCCCAGGCGCACACTGACCCCGGGTAGGAGAGCTGTAAGGGACTGTCTGGAGCTCTGCCCGTGGGGGTCCCACTCTGCAGGGTCACCAAAGACCCTACCCCATCATCCTGAGCACAAATCGCTTCCTGACAAACCCAAGGCAGTGGGGAAGGAGAGAAAAGCCCCATCGCAGAGAAGTTTGGCTCCTGCCTTCAAGCTGTAAGGAGGAAGAATGTCACCGTGAGAGCTTCACACCGAAGAGAACTGGGAGCTCCGAGAAACGAGTCACCAACCAAACAAAAGAAACAAGAACCACCCCTCACAGACCCACATCTCCGTCCTGAGCTCCCCATACAGACCCACAACTCTCAGCCGTGACCGAGGCAGCCCAGCACCCACAAGAGAAGGGCCCCAGCCTCGCAGCATGGCGCCGGGCCCGCTGAGGCCTATGAGGACGGGGAGGCCCGGCCGGCCCAGCCGCAACACTTACCAGCCCGACTCCGACAGCGCCGCTCTCGCCCTGTCGGCCATGGCGCCTCCCGCCGCAGCTCACCCGCTGAACGCAAGGCTGGGCGCCGCGGGGATCCCGGTGCTTGGAGAAGAGAATCGGGCCCGCTCGTCTCCCCCACCCCTCTGCCCTCTCCGGGCACCCGGCCCGGCCAGCTCTCCGGCGGAGGGAAGGGGCGGAGGCGGCGCACTCAGAGACGAACAATGCCCGCGACCGGCGCCAGCCCTGTTCCCTCCCCCTGAAGGAGAAAGCCCGCCTGCCTGGAAGCCGCCGCCGCCATGGTGAAGAAGGGAAGGTCTGAGGGCGGAGGAGAAGGCGCCGAGAGCTCTAGCGAACTCAGGTGCTGCGCCTCATGTCTACTGCCTCGGCTTATCCCAGGCCTGGGGCCTCTCGGTCAGTGTAGCCAGGCATCTCCACACATCCCTGATGGGGGTTTCAACCAAGAAACGATGGTGTTGGCCAACAGCCTGCTTCGTCTGTAGAAGGAAGAAGTCTTCATCTCTGGAGATAATAACAACATATCTGGATGCCTACCTGTGCAACTTACTCTAGGGGATCTGCTTTAGCAAATGGTTTGGATTTGGTGAATTCTAGAGGTCCAACCCCTACAATTCTGTGATACGTTACTGATGTTAAAGTTATCTAGTTACCTCAATTGCAAGTATCTGGGTTATGACAGTAACAGCGAGTCCTGTGTTTCCATCCCTATGTGCTCTAGCATTCACAGAAGTAACTCAAATTTCAACATGAGCAGTTCATGAGTTAAGAAAGGACGAACCCCAGTCTTGGTGCTCAAGGTTTCCACCTGCAGGTGAGTGCAACTACCTGCTGAAAAACACCGGAGGTTAACATTAGTCGTTCACATCAAGGAAATTCTGTAGCCAGTCAGTGCCAAATGTGAGTTTTCTGGTAGCATACAGAGATTTCAAAACCTCTCATCCTTTGGATGTTTTAATTTTCATCTCCAAGTCAAAGCTTGCTATTTATTCCTTTATCCACCTGAAAGCCTGGCTTTGCTGTACTTAATAAAAATCACTCCGAAGTTTCACTTCTGACTTGCTGTGACTTTTGCTGTACTGACCAACGCCTCCCTTTTTCATTCATGCTACATTGAATTTTCATACATATCATACAGATGCACAATCTTAGACAAAAGTTTTGTTGTCAGTGCATATGGTGTCTCCCACGGCTGCTGTTTTTCAAGAATTTTTTTTTTTTTTTTTTTTAAGTCAGTTGCATCAAGTTTGACACAGAAGAAGGAAATAAAACCTATGTTGTTCGGATGAATTTGAGCAATTTATTACATTGTACATGTAATAACTCTTGAAGATTTTCTGCTCTAGAGCACTGACAGGAAGAATATACTCTAGCCTTCAAATAATCAATCTCCACTTAAAGTAGATTGACACATGCTGTCTCTTCCAGCAAAACCTCAAAGCAACAGGCATCACACTCACAGAAAGTTTAATCCATGTGCTCATCATATTAAAAAAATAAAAATAAAATGTTAATTAGGAAACTGCAGTGATACATTTTTCATGGAAGTATGTTGTACGTAGCAGTCGCCAGAGCCACCTGCATAGTTTTCTGTTGAGCCAACCCAACCAGCCATATTGTTTGTGGACTGAATAACCATATGACTTTTCGGGATTTCTAAAGATTGTACAGTCCTCTATCACGGCAAGGCTCCAGAAATGAGCCTTGTGAAGCGTAATGCCAAGAAGAACTAATAAGAGCTAAAAGAATACACCTGTACCAAAGTTATTAAACTAGTGTACTAATGCAAGAGATTCACTCTGGGTCACACCCTTCATTTCAGCAGTGCTGCACGCTGAACAGTAGCAGCTGCTGACATGGAAAAGCACCAGCAGATAGTTTGAATTGTAGTGTCAGTTCATTCCCTTATGCAAAATAAATGGAAATAAAAGAACCTTTATTTAGAGTCTGACCTTACTGCACATTACATGATCAAGAAAAGACTGTAAACATTGTTGTAGCTCAAAAAGAGGTGGCAGTTAGTAAAGGATGGAGCATGACCTAGCTTTCAGTACTGCTTCTCACAGTACCTTTCTGGACAAAATGTCCACCATACAACTAGACAAAAACATAATGTGGTGGGTGAGCACTTGGCTGACAGGCCAGGTTCGGAGGTTTATATTAAATGGGGTTACATCAGGCTGGCAGCCAGGCACTAGTGGGGTTCTGCAGGTTTCCATTTTAGTGACAGTTCTCTTTGACATTTTCATAAATGTTCTGTATGCAGGACTCGAATGCATACTAGGTAAGTAAGTTTGCAAATATAATTGTGTTGACTCCCTCAAGGAAAAACAGGTTTTGCAGAGAAATCTTGATGAATTAGAGTGCTGAGAAATCACCAACCACACAAGAGCAAGTGCTGGATTCTGCACCCAGGACAGGACAGCCCTGTGTATATGTGCGGGCAGGGGGAAAAGAAACTGGAGAAAGGGATCCCTTTGGAAAGGGATCTGGGAGTTCTGTTTCATTTTGAGTTGAATCTGAGTCAGCAGTGTGCCCTGGCAGCCAAAAAGGACAATACCCTGAGATGCATTAGGTCCAGCACTGCTAACTGGGAATGGGAAGGGGTTGTCTCACTCTGCTCTGCGCTAGTGCAACATCACCTTGAGCACTCTGGGCATTACAAGTATAAAAAGGACATAAAACTACTAGAGGGTGTCCAAAGGACAGCTATGAAAATGGTGAGAGGGCTGGAGGACAAGATTCTGAGGAGCTGCTGAGGTCCCTTGGTTTGTTCAGCCCAGAAAAGAGGAAACTGAGGAAAAACCTCATGGTAATTAAAACTCCTCACAAGGGCAGTGGGAGGGGAGCAGTTTGGCAGCACTGATCTCTGCTTTCTGGTGACAGTGACAGAACTTGAGGCAACAGCATGGAGCTGTGTCAGGGGAGGGTCAGATTGGGAATTAGGAACAGATTCTTCCCCAGAGGGCAGCTGAGCAGTGGAACAGGCTCCCCAGGGCAGTGGTCACAACACCAAGCCTGATGGAGTTCAAAAAGTGTTTGGACAGTGCTCTGAGATGTAGGGTTTGAAATCATAGAATCATAGAATTACCCAGGTTGGAAAAGACCTTGAAGATCATCAAGTCCAACCGTAGCCTAACCAGTACCCTAACTCTAAAAACCCCACACTAAATCATATCCCTGAGGTGGGATCTACGTGGTCCTGTATGAAGCCAGGAGTTGGACTCAAAAGTCCCTTTCAATTCAGGCCGTTTCAACTCATATTCTATGATTCCGTGATTCTGTCATTCTAGCATAGTGAGAATTACCAACTTTATGCATTACCTCATGTTAGCTTAAGGCATGGAAATTTTTTGCTTGCTTAAATATTCATCAAAATCACCAGGCAATTATAGTGACCATTTAAGCCAGCATATGGTTATGTCATGGCACAGAACATCATCTATAAAGTAAATGTAGTAACCAGTGCTGTCTTTTATAAAGGTCTGAAGGCATCTGTTCTAACAAAGTCATCTGCAAGCTGAGATATATATACACACACACTCATACTTTTTGTACATAAATTCCCATTAGTGCATGTTTCTCTTTATGAGTGGAGGGCACTGCCTGATCTTTGCTTTTTCTAGCTACTGACAGCTGTGTTGCAATGTGAGGTAAATAATTAGGTCCACTGTAAAACACAAGGTGATACAATGCCTGCCAGGCAGTCAAAAACCTGCAAATAGAGGGATAAGACCCTCTGTACCAACTGTTATATATAATAAATATATATATAATATATATATATATATATATATAAAATAATATATAATAAAGAATTCTTAGAGCAGATCTTTGTATCCATCACCTTTAGAATAAATGAGTTTGCTGAAGGTAATGAGCTTCAATGTAATTGAGGCTGTACAGGGACTGAGCCGAGACTCCAGCACACCTGTAAGGGGCTCTGTGTCTGCATAGCTTTCTCTCACTGTTCTTCTTGTGTCCAAACCATAATCTAGTTTGATATTACTTCAGTGAAGTTGAAAAGCTCATTCCAATTTCTCTTTCCGAGCATCTGTTTCAAAGTGTTAGCTAAAGAAAAGCATGAGGTTAAAAGACAAAGTCTGTGAGGAATAACATTGTTAAACTTACACATGAAACTTCATAATTTGTTATAGAAAATAACTTTTTACAGTACCTTTGAAAAAAATGTCAGCAGCAGAGGAAAAAAAGGGTAATTTTCAGTTATTGTGATGGCTTGCACAAATGCACCCACATGCATGAGTAGTTGACAGTCCTACTCAAGAATGCTTTGTGTGCAAATCACCTATGTTAAATCCTAAGAATTGCCTCAACCAGATCTTCTCAGAATGAAACAGAAAGATATGGAGCAGAAAGGGCTGGCTGCATCTCAGGGAAAGGCAAACCAGGAGTGGAGAGCAATAACAATACAGGCAGCAGCAGTAACCTCAACGTGAGGAGCCAGGATGTGGAGTAATAAGTCCAGATCAGGATCTGAGGCAGGGATGGTAGCCAGGGTCAGATGCAGCTCAGTGAGTACCCAGTATGGCCACTATGCAGGCCACCTTGCTTCTAGATTATTTGGAACTGCTCTTAGTGACCATAAAGCTGACTTTGGACATGGACAGGTAAACTCCTTGGCTGACCCAACCGAACTCCTAGAAGGGGAAAGTGCTCCAGTCCCTGAGAATGAGACAGTTCTGCTGTTGTATTAATGTGGGAGCAGAATGGATGAGCAAGATTTTCTTTGACAATGTGTATCTGTGTTTTAAGCAGAGACAGGCTTAATAGTAAAATAATTCTGAATCACCCAAAAACAGGGTGTGATATATAACAGCTTATTCTGATACATCTTTAACAAGGGGTTTCAGCTTTTGAGGAAAACTGGAGAATTATCTGCACTCACCTACGTCAAATAAGTAAAATATAACAAGCACTTCATAACTTCCATGTGCTATACATGAAGTTTTTTTTTTATATATTTTAATAAGATCTTAATACAATTGTTTCATGAAGTTTTAGAGTATCAAATTTACCTTTTAGATGTGATATATGTTCAAGGTGTGACATGGCTATTTAAAATGGTAGAGGGAGTAAATGGAGAAAGATGTCTCACATAACTGCAAGTATGAAAAGATGCCCAATAGTGTAATGTAAGACCAAAATAATAGTGACCCCTCCTCTGTGATTTCTTTGCCTCTAAGCTGTGTTTAATTATGCAGTGCAGTTTGGGTGTTTTTTGTGTTTATCTGCCTTACTTATTAGAAATATAAGAGGGGAAATTGAATTAGATATCAACTACCTTCTGTTTATTTTAAGAAAAAGAAAAACAGATCCTGTGATTTCTTTCCAAAATCCACAACGTGTGCAACTTGTGATCTGGGGATAGATGTGACTGCCCTTCTTTTGCAGTAGAAAATAATGACGGGAGTGTGAATATGTGCCTAAAATCCTGTACTTCCTGACTGCTGGGACAATTTAATCTATGACAAAGAGGTTATTTCTATAATGCTATGAGAAATTTTAGTCTCCTTGAGGATATCCTTTTGGGCAGTGGTGAGGCAGAGAACAGACAGAACTAGCACAACAGGCAAGGTAGCAAAACCTAGGTGGCCAGTTTTTGCATCAACTCTACAGGTTCCCTTCCATGTTTTGATTGATCCTGCTTCCACCTCCTGCCAGCCCCAAACTTGTGTTCTAGTTCAACAGTGGATTCACAGACCTGGGAAGTTGAAGATAATGACTGTACTTCCAAAAATAGGCAAGAACTAAAAACATTAACACTGGTTTGACATTATGCACCTCAACCTGATGGTGCTGAAACCAGCAGTGTGTTGGAGACTCTGAACAGCAATTTCTGTGGGAGGCTCCCATGAGGACAAGAATACTGTTTTCATCTCAAAGTTTATTTCCTCAAAATGCCGTCTACATAACATTATCTGAAGAAAAAAGATCAATTTTCTGAACGCAGGAAGAGAAAATCCCTACCAGGGCTGGACCTGTAGCCCAAAAGATCTGGGTTCTGAAGATAGAACAGCCTTCATTTTATGTCACTCTATTTCTAGGACTGTGCTGGGGTTACAGAGCAGTTTCCCAGTTGTTTTCATGAGCCTCTTTATTATTATTCTTTCCTTTTCTCTGAAATAACTGCTATGGGCCATAGCTTAAAAGAGCTTGTAAGTGTATTTAACTTTAGAGGCATTCTAGATGGCCCTGGTAAACAAACATTACTGTCTCTCAGTGTCCTGTGATGGAGCAGAGTCTAATGTGATTTGGATGCAGCCAGAAGGATCAGCTTTACTGCACGTATTGTCGCTGCACTTCAACCAAAATATTCAGGATATCCATGCTTGTGGAGATTTTCTCATTTTTTTGTCTGAAGAGAAAGGATGGTAGTCAGCACTAGGTCTTTATGGTTATACTTCTGTCATTAACATCTTTAAATTGTAGGTAGCAAGTGGGAGATGGCTACTGGAAGTGAGGAACCAACCCTGAACAGTGTCTCAGGACAGTCACAATGCTGTGTTCTGCAACTGGAGGAGGAGTTAACTTTTCACAGAGTAAAGACAATAAGGAAAAATTACAGAAGTAATGAATTTTTAATCGGGAAGAAGAAGGAAGAAGAGGCTTGGAAAGGAGCTGGAAAAAGATGAGCAGTAGGCACATCTTGAAATCTATAAGTTGTTAAGAATTATGAAATTTGGGCATAACAACACAATCTGTAGTGGCAGGCTGTGTAGCTAAGGTGGTGTTAGAAGGAGCTATAAATTCCACTAAGGCCACAGCTAACATTTTTGTCAGGCTGCTCTAATTTATTTTGTCATCTGTCTGCTTGATTCTGAACCTATTTGGTTTGAACACAATCCCCACTTTCTCCTGCAAATCACTAAATGCATGCAGGTTATGTTGATTTTAAAGGTATAGTCCATGCTGGCAGTATGTCAGTCTGAAATGCAGCATCACTGGTTTCAAAAGACAATTATCTAGGCACTGTGGTTGTCAGGATAAGGCCATTTATATATGACATAATTATGCTATTCCTAAGTCTATGTGTGGCTGCTTGTCAAAACGTGGACAATTGTGATCTGAACGTTAGCACAGATAAACCACTGCAATGATTACAAGAGTACAATGGATCACTGAGTACAGCAGAATGCAATCTCATATAATTATGACACTGGCAAGCCCCCTTAGAGGGCCAGCAGAAGGGTTTGTGTTTGTCAGTGATGCTGGCACAGCTCAACCTACTGGTCCTCTGGACATTGAATTGATAAATAGCCAGGGAGCAGAGGATCAAACAGCATATGGCTTCACAGACTTTCATCGGGCTGCAGTAAACATCCCAGCCCTTAACATCTGTGCCTCGTCTCTAACAAGATTACTTTTAAGAGAGTGATACCTTCTGGACTGGATGGAAATCTGGAAATAAGCATGCTGCTGTCAGGGCTCTGCATGCACCCAGAGGCTCTGCAGCTTATTCCTCCCCTCATCGGGGTTTGGCTGCTTGTGCTCCAGTACATCTCTGATAAGGTGCCGCTGCAGCCCAGGATCAGGCTGCTGAGAAAAGCTGTGTGAGAAGGAGCTGTGGGAAGCTGCATGGAGTCCTCCTGCACTTTGCGTGCGAGATGCACTGAAATTTGGGTCTTCATCCTCAAGCCTGAGCTATGCCTGTGGTTGGTCACATGCTTTATAGATCCCAAAGCAATGATTTGACTTCATGGCTTGACTGTGCCTTCGCTTTGTCACTGCAGATCTGTTTACTAGTCTTGAATTTTGGGTAACCCGTCACCAGCCTGGTGCCTGTTGACATGCTGAAGGTTTGTGCCCCGGGGAAGCTCACTGCCCTGCCTACCTTGCTGTCACCTTCAGCTCCTAGCTTGCTTTCCCTTGTGGGGCAGAACATGCATGCTGCTTCCTGAGAGCTACTACCCCAGAGCTGTGAATTTGATCTGTTCCATCAAAAAATGAGTGTCCTGCTGGCATCCAGTTAATGTCTGAAGTAGACACGTGCGTGGGCTGTACTAAAGTCAGTCATAGTGGAGACAGTGCTGAAGGCCAACTGCTGTCTATACAATCTCTCAATGTGCAAAGCAGCAACAATGCCCTTAAGCAGGAGAGCAAGTAGGGAATGTCTGATGCTCTCTGTGGACTTCTGCTTTCTCTATGCTTCCCCTGCCATTTGAGCAGAATTCATCACAGTTTGTCTCAGTGAAACTGAAGCTGATACTGACAGGCACTGCTATGCAGAACTACTCATGAAGGACTGCATGGTGAACTCACAGCATGTGTATGAACAAATAACATAAGGAAAGCACTCAGAGTGCCATCCCAGGCATGATACAGGCCTTGTAAGATAGGTGTTGTGCAAGAGAGTGCCTCATACAATGTCAGGGGGCTCTCCAGATGTTGTAAAACAGCTGTGATGTGGGCATGGAAGGAAGACCTTAGAGTTGTACATCCACCCTCACTAATATGTGTTAAAGCCATGCCCATTCCTCCAAAGGTTAGTAAACCCCAAAACATTGCAGGTGGTGGAAGCACAGATCAACCTACAACTAGCACAGGCACCGTTATCCCACATAGTACACTGACAGTGCCTTCATTTTTAACATAAATTAGATTGTAATTTATGGATGCACAGTGAAACAGTGACTACCTATTATGCAGAAATACACATAGCTGTACATGAATTCTGTCTATTGGTTTTGTTATTGTTACTACTAAAAAAGTAACATTTTGCTTTTTTATGTCCACAGTGCCAGAGCAGACATCATCTTGTTATGTTTACTTTCCAGCACAAATGATCCAGCAATCTGCATCAGCACTTGACTTAATTGCAAGGTGAGAGAAGATGACCAAATAAATAAATAATGTTTTCTCACAGAAATCTAAAACGATTATGTCCAGATCATAAAAGATTTGCTCTGTGCTTTTCCTCAAGTGCTGTCATATGTTTGTGCTCGAGCAAAAGCAAGTTATTGGAAATCTATGTCAGGCTCCAGCTAAGCAGTTGACTTTCTATCCTTGATTGAACACACACTAAACAGGCAGGAATGTTTTTGTATTACTTCCTGGCAGTGAAAATACACTGGGTCATGTATCTTTCCTATTCAGATGTGGAAGCTTTTGCCCACATCTGCTTTCCTCCTGAAGTCTGCAGTCCCAAACCAGCACAGTTTGGAAAAATAACTACATTTCTTAACAGCTTTCAAGAAACAGCAAAATCAACTTCTGTAATACTTACTATAATTAAATGCAATAACTAGGCTTGCTATTTTCTGACCTTTGCTTATAAATGATTCAGTTCCATTCTCTTCTGATTCTGCGTTTATTTATATATCTTTTCTGTCTCTGTTGATTTTAGTTACTGTTCTGCTCTCAGTGCTCCTTGTTTCCCACCTTAGCAAACACAAGAAATAAAGAGAATTTGAAAGAATCAGCAGATCTTTGTAAGACTTTTCTAATCTACTTTCAACAGAGAACTGTGCCCTAAATTGTGAATGAATGCAGAATTCTGAGGGACAGAATCATCCTTAAAGCAGCCTTGCATATTTTAGGTTATTAAAGCAAAACATTCTTTTTCCAGCTATATGTTTCAGATAACTTTTAGGTTAAATTCTGCTGTTCTCAGAGGTGAAGAATGAAAGGAAGCAGAAATGCTGGAGCCCTGAGCAACTTCTCATTACTTGCAAAGATATTCTTTGAACTTCCTTGGCTTGGATATTTATCCTGACTGCCTAAGATACAGACTCAATACAACATTCAGGTGATAAGAGAGAAAGAAAGAGCTACATTGACAGAAAAAGCTGCATAGCCCCAAAATCTGCAAGTGTGTTCCCACTGACACAATTGTTTTAAAACCCATGGCTCCCTTAATTCTATACAAAAGTTCAGTTCTTCCTCAGCCTGCAGAAATACCCTGATTTGCTTCAGAAGCGAACACGTGCTAATTCAGCAACTACTTTATGCAGAATCCAACAGATGACAGCCTGGGGGACACAAGTATGCTCCAGAAAGCACAGTGCTGTCTGGCAAGTTAGTGAACCATTGAGAACTGGCATTCACCATGAAAAATGAGCAAGAGGGGATTAAAAAAAAAAAAGAAAGAAAGAAAAGAAAAAAAAAAGAGGGAAATGAGAGGACAGAACAACAAAAAAATCTAGAGAAAGACAATTAAAATGGAGAGAATAAAGAAAAGATGGCAATAACTGGGCTGCAGCCTGGAGCAATGATTTGGGCTATGTGTGTCAGTGGGAATTCAGTCCACTAAAATAAGGTGCAGTGAATCAGAACAATTTCTTATCATGAAACAATAATATGTCACATGATGCTGCTAGTAAGCCGAAGCAAAATAAGCGCAACGTACAAATGTACAGATAGGTCATTAAGGGCTCCCTTCTTTCTCCTCATACAAATTGCCTTTTGGCATGGATGGTGAATACCAATTTTATAAGTTTATATTTTCCCTCATCTGCCTGCAAAGTCAGAAATAATCAGTACTCAGTTCCACCCTCTGTAAAATTCACTGAGATATTCCTTTAATTATGCTTACAAATATGTGTGTATGTGGGGCTACAATGTGAGCCTTGCTGGAAAAAGGGGAGCAGATGAGAAAAGATGCTGAGGTTTTTTTCCTTTAAAGGGGGTCTCTTTTCTGATCTGATTCACACTGCAGTCCTGCAACCACTTGTGTTGACATAGGGGTAGAGATTAATTAAGTCAGCACTGATGCTGAAGACAGTATATCATCAGATCATCGCCTCTTTGGAGAAAACAAAGCCGTTATTTGTGGAGCAGTGCAGCTGCAAATTAGAGGTGTGAGGCACACACATGACTGAGGGGCATGTGAAAGGCAAATATGAGAGGGACAGGAAACGTGGGAGAAGGGCATAGGAAAACAATAATTGAACAGGGAGATCAGGGTTAAAACGTATCAGTGCCTTGGCCAGCTCAGTGACAATTTTTATAGAGCCTAATTAAAACTTTCCAATTTTGTTAGGTTTGTCTGTTTTCAGATTTTCTGCAATTACTGCTCCAGGTCTCAGGTTTACATCAGCAAATACGCAGGCACAGGGCTACCATACTTTTATTGCTAAAATTGAAACAGTTGTTTCCCATCAAAGCACAAAAAGCAAAGCAGCAGAGCAAATTCTACCAGCAATTTTTTATCTGTTCCAGTGCTTGCAACCACATTCACTTAGTCCTACAAACAGGGCAGCCTGCTGTTAAGAAATACTGCCCGAAGTAAAACACTAAACAATCTAAAAGAACCTTTTATACCTATTTTACACATTTATTTCCAAACATTTCCTAACAGTTGCAGTTAATGCATTAAGGTGCCTGATCCCTACTGGCTGTGCAAATCACTCTTTCCCATTTACGCCAGCAGTATTACCATGGTTACAATTTAAGAATGTCTTAACCTGGCAGGTGGCTTATCAAAATGCCTGGTACCGAGGCAATCCTAGTACAGTCTCTGTTTTCCCATCAAGAGAATTAGTGTATCGCATGCTCTGTTGTTGTTTGTTTGTTTTTCTGGAAAGAACAAAAAAAACCAGCAATTTTCTTAGTTTTAATGCATAATTCCTAATGAACCATTTTCTTGGAAAGCAGTTTTCTCTACTCTCACTTTGGTATATCTAAAAAGACTCAGTAAAGTCAACAAGAACACCAAAAGCCATTCAGAACAAAACAAGGTTTGTATTTGTAACCACAGTTAAGGCTGGATTTTAAATCTGAAAAGATCCCATACCAGCTGGAGGCTGGCAAGCTTTTACTTGTGTGAGAGGATTATTTGGAAGACACAAGCTCTGAAATAAATATTACTTTTTTTAACAGATAGTTTCAAAGCTAAGTTCCTGAAACTTTGCATATAGATTCAGCTGTAGAAAGTTATGCCTGACGACATCAGGAGTTGTGCATCATGAAAATGAGAATATTTGGCTATCAGCTATTCAGACCAAGTCCATCATATGCAAACAGTAAAATGTTCCATAGGTTATGAACCAACATGCCTTCATGAGAGAAGAAAGAAACAGAGGAATGTAGAAATAAAAGTGAAAAAATGATGGACAAATTAGACTTCATTATTAGACTAAAATCTGCTGCAGTTTTTATATATGGAAGCTACTAGCCACTGAAAATTATGCCCTAGTGTAAAGCCTTAATAACTCTGTTATTTTAGCTGTGATTCTAAAAATATTATAATTGGCTCATGTCCTACGTACAAGAAAATTGCTTATCGTTTTGTTTCCTAGCTTTTATTGGAATAAAATGCTAAGGAGAAGAGTTTTCTTTCTTAACACTTTCATACTGGTTGCCAAGATGTATTTCTGATCTGAATACTATAGAATTATCATAGAATCAAAGAATGTCTTGGGTTGGAAGGGTTCTCAAGTATCATCAAGCTCCAACCCCCTGCCACAGACAGGGCCACCGACCTCCACATTTAATACTAGACCAGGCTGCCCAGGGTCCCATCCAACCTGGCCTTCAACATCTCCAGGGACGGGGTATCCACAGCCTCCCTGGGCAGCCTCTCTTCTCCAGGCTGAACAGGACCAGCTCCATCAGCCTGTCTTTGTAAGGGGAGGTGCTCCAGCACTCTGATCATATGTGACAATGTGATAGCTTAAACATAAGTACCCAAGGTATATCAACTTGAGATATGTAGATGTCTCATACATTCATTTGTATTACTGTGCCACACATTTCTCTTTTACCTCAGAAAACACTGATATGTTGCATGTCTCTGCTTTGCCGGCAGCCCTCCTTTCTCACACTTACTCCAGTGCTATATCAGCAAAACTTCAGTCCTCCAGTCTTTGTTGCATTCAAGTTCAGAGACTCTGAAGTCTCAAGTCACCTAAAAGCAACTCCAAGAACTTTTTGCAATTGAGGAGAAAGCTGAAAGCCCTTCAATATTTAAATAGAAACATAAGTTTCAAGTGTAGTATGGATGCTTCAGATCTTTTAACCTTATTCATCAATTAACATAGCTGCAACAGCTGGGGTTTGATCCATATTTTCAGAGAACAGTAATGCTGCTGATGCAGCATTTCCAGATCCGTCAGAGGAATACTGAAGCGGTTTTCAGAAGATAATTTAAAAAGTACCCAGTTGACAGGATGTTTCTTCAGGGAACCATTGATCGCATTCTCAACTTGCTGCAGAACCAGAGACAGTCTTCATTTTAATTTCAATATCAGGAATGCCTTAAGTGACGATCACAGCTAACCCATTTTAATGACAACCCTGAATGTTTAGAAACTCCAACTATTCAATATACTTCTGTGCAGAGAAACAAGAACAGATGGATACTTCCTTAACACCTGCTGCTGTGGGAGTCTTTTGAAACACTTGCAAGTAAGAAATTATTACTGCTATAAAACGTCTCTCCTTTTTATTTGTTTAGAAGATTTCTATAGAACACACATACAATTTATTTTAGGTTTCTGAAGTTAGGCTGTAGTTTTGGAAAGCTGAGGAAGTATCACTTATTGAAGGAAAGCTTATTTCTATGCCTCATAAAAGAGGCTTTAGGATATTAAATTGAAGATTTACTGCAATCTGTTGTGTAAGCAGGCCAAGGGATGTGCGTGGTATGTTACTACAAAAGTGATGGAATATCTAGCTCCAGGGACTAAGAGCCCAGTTCTGCAAAGCACAAGGAATTCCAGTGAAGAAGAGAGTGGGCTTTTGAAAGGAAATCTGGAAATCTCAGAAAATTGAAGCCTAATACTATTTTTTTTGTTTGTTTTTCCCCCAAGTAGGCACATGACTTAAAGTGCAGAGATTTTAGCTTATAATTATTGTAATAGCTTCACTGGGCGATTTAATTTTTCCTCTGCTTCCACACGTAGCCAAAAGGAGATAGAGAAATTGTTTCACAGGTTTGGAAAGCTCTGCTTTCTCCATTCTATCCTGAAGTTATATACATTGGTGGTTGATGGCTGTTTTTTATGGGGGGAGGGCAGTTGTTTGTTTTATAGAATCTCATATGCAATAGATCCAAGAAATAACATGTAAATTCTGAGGATCAGAAAGCAAAACGTGATTAGGGATTTTATCCCTCTAGATTATTTAGTGCGTTTTATTTTCATTATGCTTAAGAAGTGGACAGAAATAGCCCTAAAAACTAGTTGTTTGTGATAGGAGGGACAACACAGATTACCTCAAACATAACAGAAAGTAATTCAAACTTATTTCCAAGATAAAAAATATGTATGTTTAACATATTTCCTTCCTGTTGTCTTTTGGCATACGTGCTTAAAAAAATGAATGCTAGTGATCAGAATTTTGGAAAATGAAGAGCATATCTAATGCAAAATAAGGAGTTTTCTTCCAGGCAGCCACTGAGGATTAACTTTACAGCACATTACTCTGGTTCTGCTTTTTAGATCCACAGAGTTAAAAAATGCAATAACTGCACTGACAATTTATTCTGAGCTTTTGCATAATGGAGGTCACAATACCTCACTCAGTAATTCATGAACTATTCTTTCAGACTGGTCTGGAGGACACCTCTTAGAATGACACATAGTCATAATTTGAAGGCTTCGCATAGTGGTAAATTCATTAATTCCCAAAGTAAGTTGTTTTTATTGTAAATTTCCATCATGCTAATATTATCTACATTATTTTATCTTGAAATTACATGTTTGTCTTCAACCACTCAATGTTATCTTAATGAATCATGTATTCTCTGATCTAGGTCTCCTCCCAGTATATGCCCTGATAGACTGATAAAAAATCAGTGACTTTCTTGTTGGCTAAACTTATTAAATGAAGATCATTAACTTAGTTTCTGGCTTCAAGGTATGTTTTCCAAGCTCTGACCAATTAAAAAGATTCTGATGAAACCTGCAAGTACCATTTTGCTGTATAATTTTGAAGAGTAGACAAAAGAAAATAACATGATTTTTTACTCGTATCTGTGTTCATGCCATAAATAAGTGTACAAACAGACCTTGGTAATTTTCTTGATAATTTATCTAAGGATCATAGCAATTAATTCAGACACTTCAAATACTGGGTTGTCCTGCCAATTTAAATGCATCTGAGATAAATCTTGTAATTTGATTTGGTTTCTTTGGCTCCTGAACACACAGATAAGTTTGCTGTATATCTAGGATGAGAATTCTAAGAGATAAACACTATACAGTGTTTAACATACAAGTTCTGATAAACTGTTTATCTACTTTGGATGATTAGGACCTGAAGTACATGATTTATGAGGAGAGGCTTAAAAGAACTGGATTTGTTTAGTCTTGAGAAAGCTGGAGGGGAATTATTGTCTACAAAGCCAGGGTAAGTTTAGATTGGATATAAGGAGAAACTTCTTTACTGAAAGGGTTCTTAAGAACTGGAATAGGCTCCCCAGGGAAGTGGTTGAGTCACCAACCCTGGATGTGTTTAAAAGCCATTTGGATGTGGGATCAGGGGCATGATTTAGCCGAGGGTTGTTAGAGCTAGTATAGTATGGTTAGGTTGTGGTTGGACTTGATGATCTTTAAGGTCTTTTCCAAGCTGAGCGATTCTATGATTCTGTGATTACATGAATGGGTGTAGGGAAGATGAATCTGGACTCACCTTGAGGGTTCACAGTGAAAAGGCAAGATGCAGTGGACACAAAGTATACCAAGGAAATTCTGATCAAATGTTAGGAGAAAAGGTTACTTTCATTGAGGGTAGCCAGATGTGGGGACAGGTTGCCCAGATGGGTGGGGGAACTTGCACTCAGGGATATTCTTGACTAGAAAAAGCCTTGAGCAACACTGTCATTTCTGTTCCAAATGGTGGGCTGGAACAGGCTGTTTCTGGAGGGAGAGAAGTTCCTTCCAGTCTAAATCTCTCTGACGCTGAGTAGTTAATGATCTCTACTGTTTTAATTCCATAATGAAACCACAATGATGTTGTAATTTAGTCATGAAGTGCAGGCCTTTCTCTATAGACCATACATGATATATGATAGTAGGAACACAATTTTTTTATCAGGATGCTGATTCACGTGAGCAAATAACAGTTTTTGTGACAACAGATGAACATCTGTCCCATCATACTACTTATGTACATTCCTGTCTCTTATGCTTGAACTGCACTACTTCACTTTGCAGCGTGACCTGGTACTGTAAACTAGCAACTATTTCAGCTTTTCGGAATAGACCAGTATAAGTTCCTCATACAGACAGTGCTGTAATTTCCAGCAGTGTAGTAGAAGCTGCTGCATTAAATACTTAGTCCTTATTGCAGCAGGAGAGATAGTTGAGATGAAAATAAAGCATTGGCAAAAACAATTTTTTTATAAGGAGCTTTCTTTTATGCTTTCATTGCTGCTAAAAATTGGTACAAAAAAAGTTATACTCTTCATGAGACTACAAGATGTGCCAAAGCTAAATGTTATTGAGCTTCCTTATCGGTCATGATAAGCAATGCAATGTATATAATACAGTTAACAACTTAATTTGTACCTGTTGTGTTCAATCGGATCTTTCTATTATCTTTGGTTAACATTCTTTTACACTCTGTTAAACTTATCCAGTGGAATACACGTACATAAGAATTAGGCCTTTGATATGATCAGTAAATTAAATTAACTTGACTCCAGGAAGAAAAAGATAAGGAAATGTCTGTCCTTACAAGAAAGGTCACAAACAAAGAATGGGCAGAGTACACATTTAAAAATTCCACAATAGAAGGAAAAAATGACCAGAGGGATAGGGGACCCAGGTTTTCTTTACATTTCCCTTTCTTTCTGGTAGAAATCTTGTTACTTTACACTTTGCTGTATTCCAGATGATCACTTTCTGTTATATGTCATGACTTAATATTCGCATAGACTAAACACTGTATTACAGGAAAAGTTAGAAATAAACAGGGTTTATTGATGAAGTTGTACCTAAATGTGCTGTTTTGTTCTAAATATATACATCTTCCTCTTCATTTTCCTCTGCATTCTGAGGCTTACATCAAAGTCATATCCTTATACTGACAGAAGAAAAAGGCTTCAAAAGTAAATACTTAAAGCATTAGGAAAAACCAATCAAGATGAAACTGTGAATGTATTCAGTGGGATACTGAGCTTCAGCTCTATATATGAATAGAGTTTTGTCTCTGGGTGACAGCCTGGGAAGCGGTTGTTTTCCAGAATATACCTTTAGATTTAAAGAGTAAGTTTCCCTTTGCTAATTCCTACAAGTTCAAATATAAATAAGGAGTTGAATGTGAGAAATTAAACATGGGAAGATAGTTTTTACACCTTCTCTTTCCAAATGCAACTGTTTTAGCTTAGCTTTCCAAAAGTCCAAGGTAGAACATGATCTGCTCAAATAATTTAGAACATTTAATTGGTGTGGATACGATCTGGAAAGGGTATGGTTTTGTCAAAGTTAGGCAAGTCAACTGAAAAAAAAGTCAAATATTTTCTGCCACAGAGAAAATAGTCGTTAACCTTAAAGACTGTCAGCAGTGACTGCAGTGAGGTCTATGAAGTTAATTCCTTTGAAATGTATTTGCTTCAAATATAGAACAAACAAAAACATCTTCCTTACACTTCCTGATTGGATGCATGATTCACACGCTGGCATCCAGCTTGAGCAAAGTAAGGCATAAACTTGTTTAAACTGCATCTTTTCAAGTGATTTGGTAGAATGTTTCGTTATTTCAAACCACAAGTTTGTTTTTCTTTAGCTGTGTAGGATAATTTGAGGGGTTTTTTTTGTGGGTTGTTTGGGGTTTTTTTTGGTTTTTTTTTTTTCAGTCTTTGAGTCATGGCAGATAATGAAGTATCATGCCCAAACAACAGTATTAGGGGCTTTCTTTTGATACCACATCTCACCCACAACTTTTAACAGCCTTGTTCTGTGACTCACTTGCCCTATTGCTAAAAAAAATTCTGTCTTTCTCTGAGAACAGGGAATAGAAGTAATTCCATCTTTGTTTCTTCATCGAAGTGCCTTTTGCAGGTCTGTTGCTATTTGTCTGATTCATCTCCATTTTCTTAATCAAAACCTGAGAGCTTTGTTCATACAATGCAAATAGTATGCAGCTTGCCTTTCAACAGTGTTTGTCTGATACAAATGCATTTACAAGTAGTTTGTATAAAAAAGTCTGCAGCCATAATAGGTTTTGGAACAGCAGTACAACTGAAGGTATGAAATGTATGCGTGTCTCTGTGTGTGTATATACACTTGTCCCTGTCTTTTCAGGGACACAATTTAAATATAAAACTGTGAGTGTTATTTATATGCCTGCTCAAAGCTCTAGAGTAATTACTGTACAGTTTAAAAAAAAAAAAAAGAGAGAGAGAGAGAGATACAAATGTTATAAATCTTGCTTTATGTTTGGGGGCTGTACGAGACATAATTTGCCAGAAAGCTGCATCTTGTGTTTGCATAGTATTTATCAGCCTTCACTATTTATAACAGATGGAACTAGGGCATTCTGAATGTTTCTATTAAATAGTAAATGACACTGCAACACAAACACAATATTGAGGAAGTTTGGTCTTGCAAATTAAATTCTACAACCTGGCAGATAGCTTCCACATTTAAAATCATCTTATCTTCTGTTTTGTAGAATATAACCATAGCACAATCCATTGCCACATGCAAGGGCAGCATTATTGCTGCATAGTCTGAAACATAGAAAAGGGAATGACCTCATTGCTCTCTACAACTTCTGGCAGAGGGGAAATGGACAAAGAGTTGCCAGTCTCTCCTCCCAGGTCATTTACCATGGGATGTGTGGGAATAGCACAAAGTATATACCAGATATATATACTGGTATATACCAGAGGAGGCTGAAACTAGATATTAGGAATATTTTCTTTACTGTGAGGGTGATGAAACACTAGAAATGGCTTCCTAGGGAATTGGTTGATGCCCCATGCCTGTCAGCGTTCAGGAGGCTTTTGAACAAACATCTGCCCTCTTGGCTCCCAGTAACACCTATAACTGTTATAACTGTTATAAGTCTGCACTAGGCTAGAGACAGACACTTGTTCATTACAAGTAATATCTATCTGTCCTTTTTGTTCTTGTTGTTGTTGTTGCTTTTAATTAACGTGTCAATAAAGCCATAGACCATATTACAAGAAGTCCCAATTGCCAATGAAGTAACATGTTCTAAATACCCCACTCTCATTAACTTAAAAACTTTTCAACAACAGGAACTGCAGAGTTGGTCATAAAATGTCATTGCTATCTTGTAGCCTTACTCAGAAAAAGGTATATAGAATCAAATAATCACAGAATCATAGAATCACTTGAATTGGAAGGGGCAAGTAAAGGTCATCTAGTCCATTTCCCTTTCAATGAAAAGGGACACATACATCCAGATCAGGTTGCTCAGAGTCCTGGCCATCCTGACCTTGAATGCCTCCAGGGTGGGGTCATCACCTCCTCTCTGGGCAAAATATTCAGTGCTTTACCACTATTATTGTAAAAATATTTTCTTTCTATCTTGTCTAAATCTCCCTCTATGAAAATCATGCAGAAGTAAACTCTGGACTTTTAATTAATGGGCTTACATTATTTATCTTGGTAGGACTGTTGCCAATTTTATGGTCTGCCTTTACAAATTTGTAGACAGCAGGGGGACTGCAGTGGCCTCTGCCCAGCAGCCAAGATGGCAGCACCACAGGGAGTGTACTTGACAAAGGGACAAGCAACACAGAGGCAATGAAAGGAATGAGGAAAAACAGTACTAGGAACAATCCTGCTAACACCAGGCTCATAGAAGGGTGGCAGGAGGTGCTGCAGGTGCTGAAGCAGAGATTCCCTTGAAGTCCATAGAGAGATCATGCTGGAGAAAAGGAAAATAAAGGAAGGAGCAGCAGAGAGGAAACTGTCATGCGCAGACTGCAAACCCCATCCCTTAATTTCTCTGCACAGCACAGAGGGATAACAGGAGTAGGGGGGTGAAACAGCCTGGGAAAGTGGTGGGCTGGAAAGGTGTTGCTTTAGTGTTTGTCTAATTGTTTATCACTATGCAAATCCATTCTAATTATCAGTAAATTGGATTAGTCCCTCCCAAGCCGAGTTTCTTTTGTCTGTGAAATTAAGTGGTGACCCTGTTTGTCATCCTCAGGGCTTTTTCATTCTGTTTTACCCCTGTGTCCCACAGAGAGAGGAGAGAGTGCTTGGGTGGGATGTTGCCTCACAGTCAGGGTTAACCAGCATATTTTTTCTGGAGGTTTTTTAATCAGATGAATTCATTGAAAAAGTCAAAGTTATTAAAAACATGTGCATGAACGTCTATAGTCTCTAGCGAGATCCATGAAAGATTTCATTTGCCACTTTTGTAAAACTGGACACTCCAGTGAATGATGCATCTTATCTCTAAACCCTGTAATTTTTTAATTTCCCAGAGGTTATCTTCAGTAGTTTTCTTCGTTGCTCATATTCCATTACAAAGCTGGAATGGAAATAGGTCCCATTGCCCTGAATAATTTTTGGAAAATAATTCTTGCTCTCAGTACTTGTTCAGTCTGTAAGATGTATGCATACAGTAGCCTTTATCGAGATGTAAATACATAACCACACTGACATTAATATGTTGTCCACAAGTCCCTGAAATGTTGCTGGTGATTCACACTTGCTAAGCAGAGCTAAGGCAGTGTTCCGTAGCATCCTGTAGCTTTCTGCAGCTCAGGCAGCCTGCCATCATCACCTCAAATCAAGCGTGGTTGCATGGATAGCTTCACCCACCTTTCTGACAATTCGAGACATCAGATAGTGATAAATTTAAACACTGCCCTTAGCTTTGGAACAAATATGTAAAAGACAATGAGTTTGAATTTTGATTCTAGCACAAATTATACCACTATAAGATAATACAAACATCATCACTAGTTACACAAGATATTTCAATGACACCTACCTTAGGTATCTGTAAATGATATCTTTAAACCTGTCAAAAATATTTACATATATCTGGAAGTGATTCTAATGGATCTGAGGCACATGCAGTGTCCAGTCATGTGGATTGTCCAGATGTCTGAGTAATTTCTAAGTGACTGCTTCTCTGCCTTTTGGTATTCTGAAGACAGATTCACGCCTGGCATATCTCGGAGTCTCTTCCATTAGATGTCTGAGGCACTGAAAGCAACTGTAGCACAATTTGGTATCTCCATTCTATTAATTCTTACAAGATACAACTTCATGACCAGAAAAAGATCCGAACAGCAACACGTTGCTCTTTTAGCTTGGAAACAACATGGTGCACAGATAAATATATAGAATCTTTTAAAGACAAAATGAGGCTGTAAGAGCTGTGATTCCTTTAAATTTTGTCTCTGTTACCGCTTTCTCAGACACCTACCCATTAAACACTGCACAAGACTTTGTGCCTGCATTCTCCCATGAAAAGTCTCTTTCATCCATAAAATTCAGATTCCTTATTGGCCTTATATGCTATCCGTGTTTCAATTAGCAACACCTAATAACTTCAACTATCAAAATCTGAAACAGCTTAATAGTTTTTTAGTTTTATCCAGAGTGAAGAATATTTCCCAATGAACTTTCCTCCAATCTCAGAATAACATAAAGTAAATTGGGCAACTGAAAGTCAGTCAAGTTGATGGTTTTTTTGTTGTTTTTTGTTTGTTTGTTTGTTTGTTTTAATTTAAACAGTTGAGTTTTACACTTTTGAAACTGCATATTTGTTTTTATGATATTATTGAAATACAATTATTCTATATTACTGGATCACAGAATCACGTAATTGTAGGAGTTGGAAAGGGCCTCTGGACCTTCCATCCTTTAATTATTTATAATTATTGATAAGATCTGCTCTCAGTCTTCTCTTCTCCAGGCTGAAGAGTCACAGGTCTCTCTGCCTTTCCTCATAAGGAAGATGCTCTAGGCCACTCATCATCTCTGTGGCCCTTTGCTGGACTGTCTCCAGTAGTTCCCTGACTTTCTTGAACTTGGATGCTACTCCAGTTGGGGCCTCACTGGGGCAGAATAGACGGGGAAATCCACCTCCCTCAACTTGCTGGCCATGTTCTTTTTAATGCATCCCAGCACAACAGTGGATCACAAATTGAAAATAACGAAAGCCAAAAAGTTCATCATGATGTTAAAAAACAAGTTACTGTTTGTTGCAGAGATTGTTCAAAAAGGTTCTAATTTTTGGATTAGAGTGTTCACTGTATCTTTATATTTCATAGAATCGTAGAATCACAGAATCATTTGAGTTGGAAGAAACCCTTAAAGGTCATCTAGTCCAACTCCCCTGCAATGACACCCACAGCTAGATCAGGTCACTCAAAGCCTGGTCCAGCCTGACCCTGAATGCCTCCAAGATGAGGCATCCACCACATGGAGAAACTGTTCTAGTGCTGTGTCACTCTTGTTGTAAAAAATGCTTTCCTTATATTCTATCTAGTTCTCCTCTTCTTTAGTCTGAAACCATTTCCCATTGTTGTTTCACAATGGCAATGACAATGATGAGCCTCTACTTCTCTACACTGAAAACCCCCAGCTCTCTCTGCCTGCCCTCATAGGGGAGGTGTTCCATTCATTGGATTATTTTTCTGGACTTGCTCTGGACATGCTTTAACAGGTTGACATCTCTCCAGCACTGAGGACTCAACATCTGGATGCAGTACTCCAGATGAGGCCTCACTAGTGTAGAGTAGAGGGGCAGGATCACCTCTCTCAAGCTGCTGACTGTGCTTCTTTTGATACAGCCCAGGGTATGATTGGCTCTCTGGGCTGCAAGGACACATTTCTGGCTCATGTCCAGCTTCCCATCCACCAGCACCCCCAAGTTCTCTACAGCAGGGCTGCACTATCCTTGTATCCTTGTATCTTCCAGCTCATACTGCCAGGATCCAGGCACAAGACCCTGCAATTATATACACTGAACCTTGTGAGGTACTCCTGGGCCCACTGTTGGAACCTGTCTACGTCTCTCTGAATGGCATCCCCTTCCTCAGGCATCTTGGCTGCACCACACAGCTTGACTTCATCCACAAACTTGCTGAGAATGCACACTGTCAAAGTCATTGATGTAGACGTTCAAGAGCATCATTCCCAGTACTGACCTTGAGGGACACCACTTGTCCCTAATTTTCATCCAGACACTGAACTACTGACCACCACTTTCTGGCTACGACCTTGTAACCAGTTCCTCATTCACCGAAAAGTCCACCTGTCAAATCCATTTCTTTCCAATTTGGAGTGAAGGATGTTATGGGGGACCACATCAAAGCTCTTACTGAAGTCCAGATAGATTATGTCAGTGGCTCAGATGCAGTTATACCGTCATAAAAAGGGAGAAGGTTGATCAGGCAGGACCTGCCCTTGGTTAATCCATGCTGGTTATCCCATATTACCTCCCACTCTTGCCATAGGAGGATCAGCCCATGACCCTTCCTGGCACAGAGATGAGGCTGACAGGTCAGTAGTTCCCTGTGTTATCCTTTCTGTCCTTCTTAAATATTGATGCGATGTTGCATTTTTTCCAGTCAACAGGGAATGACTTTTCAAATATCACTGAAAGTGATTTGGTGACTATGTCAGTCAGTTTCCTCACAACTCTGGGATACATCTCATTAAGAGCCACAGATTATGGATGATCAGGTTCCTCAGGTGGTGGCAAATGTAAAACTGGAAGGGCATTACTCCCTCATTCCCCTGTATTGGTCAATAGGGAGGGAATGCCCTTCTGGACTTTCTTTTTCCAGTTGATGTACCCATAGAAGCCTTTCTTATCCTTCGTTATACCCCTTGACAATATCACTTCCAGCTGGGCCTTGGCCTTCCTAACGCCTCCCCTACACAGCCCAGCAGCATCCTTATACTCCCCCGTTTACTTGTCCCTGCTTCCACCATTTCAAGCTTAAGAATTCATTTTTGTCTCTAAAAGCCTTTTCTTTCTGAAACGTGGCATGGCATAACTAGAATATTATTATCATTAATCTACATTGTATACACTCAAGTCTGTCATTACTATTGCCCTTAACAGCATTAAAATGTATGGACGAATATATACCCACTGCAGAGTTTAAGTTACTGTTATTTTGTTTTCCCCATAACTCACTATTCTGTTGGAAGCTGAATGGCTTATAACTGTCTGCCTTTAACTGATAAAGGATCATGGATTTTAAACAGCTGATGTGGTTAATATCACCAGCAACTTCATTCAATCCAAACACTGAAACAGTTAAATTTCTGGTTGTTTTATAAACAGCAGACAGCAAAGGAAAGTCATTTTTAAAGGTTAGACTAAGTATTAGTACATGACTTGAGTTGAAATTACTATGCATGTACATATGTAAGCCAGAAGGAACAAGAACAAATTTGAAAGAAAAGGAAACAGCAAGCAAATTAATTATTTCATGTTAGAGACCAACCCAAACCAGAGAACTTGGAGCGAAATGATTTCCAGAGAAAGATATGCAGAAAAACTCTCTCCCATTTCTTACTGTCAACTGTATTCAGGAAAAGACGATTCAAGATATATTTTGTAAAATAAGCAGAATTACAGCACTGATATATCTGATGCAAAATCAGCTTTAGGGGGAAAATAATCTGAAAATTCTCAAACTGCTTAACTTTTCAAGATTCATCTTTACTGAGTTGTGTGGTTTTTATTCTTGTTGTATGGTTGTAAGAAAAAATAATGTGTTGTTTCCAAAATGTTATAGCTTCTGTGTCGCAAATTGAAGGAAAAACTATTTATTTGTGTGGCAGTGAGGGATTATTTTGCATTTCATTTAAAGCCAAAGCATACTGTTTGTAACTTTAGAGTAAATAGATCTGTATTTAAATGCTGTATTTTTCTTACGGAGTGATTTGCCACAGGCAAAACAGCAATACTGATTTGTTCTAAGAAAGCCATTATTCCATGCATAAATTCTCATTTAACATTATCTTGATTATTCAATGATAAATCTATTCCTTCTTGCATGATTAATTGCAACTGTTAAAATTACTCCTGTAATAAGGAAATAAGTACTACAACTTTTCAAAGTTTACATTTCCCTTTTCATCAAGTGAATGTTGAAAAAAAAAACAAAACAAAAAACCAATGAACAAACTCCTAGTGGTAAAATATGAAGTGTTCAGTGCACTCTGCTGAAGTGTGGCAAGAAAGCCTTATTCCTTATGATCAGGGTTGCCTGTATTTTAAATTTAAGATGGTCTAATGTAAAGTGCTTATGTCTTTGAGGAGCCTGATCAGGAAATTGAAGATTTGTTTCTGCTTGGGTGATCTTACTGGAACAGGCTGCCTAGAGAAGCTGTGGATTCCCCATCCATAGCAGTGCTTGAAGACAGGTTGGAAAGGGCCATGAGTAGCTTGGTCTGGCGGGAGGCAACCCTTCCCAGAGCAGGGGTAGAACTGGATGGGTGTTAAGGTCCCTTCCAAAGCTCCGATCCAATCAAGCCATACTATGATATACGATTGTACTAATCACAAACCTTTATTTTGTCTTTGCTAGCATGTTCTTTGACATAATCATCGTGTATCTATCTATACACTGGTATATTTGTTACAAGTTGATTGTGTCTAAAAATTGGGGTGCATTTAGGGTATTTAAGTGTTCAAATGAATGCCTGCCTGCATAGGAATTGCAGTAGGACACAAAGAAGCAGTTAGGAATGTGCTCCTGTCACGGGCACAAGTAAATCTAGGTAACCCATGACAGACTTTGGTGGACAGATTTTGGCTCCCCAAAAAATCAGTGCCTAAGTAATTAGGCCAAGCTAGAATGGTTTGCTTTCTGAAATATAGCTGAGTTTTTGCCTGATTTAAAAAGGATACATGTAGACTGGATTTATTCTGTTCTGATCACATCATTGTTGTTCAAATGTAGCTGTAGTTGTAGGCACCTTCTTCTGATTTGCTGGACAATAACAACAGTGCCCTAGAACAGCCAGGTGATGAGCTGTGTGTGTTACTGAAACAGATTAATACTACTGGAGTACAACTGATCCTTTTTTCACAAAAGATATTTTCTATGTAGTGTGGCTGTTCAGCATCCGCAGTAAACAGCTGCAGCACAGAAAAAAAAACAAACCACTGAGATATGAATGTTAAAATGTGATCAAGATTCTCCACTTGGTTTGGGATCTTTGACACCAGAGAGCTCTGCATATGCTGGGGAAAATACTAGTTAGGAAAAAAAAATCAGAGCTTTGGAACGGGCTGCCCAGGGAAGTGTTAGAATCACCGTCCCTGGAGGTTTTCAGGAAACATGGACATGTGGCACTTAGGGACATGGTTTCGCTGGCATGGTGGTTATGGTTTCATGGTTGGACTAGATAATCCTAGTGGTCTTTTCCAACCACAGTGTCTCTAGGATTCTATTCTATGGTTCTCTGCTTCCCCTGGCTGAAGGAAACAGCTCTCACATTTCTCTTAGGAAAACAGTTTCCACTGTAACAGCTCCTATGGATGATGAGACTGAGAAAAATCTCTTTACCTGTAGTCAGTTAATGTAGTCATTAGCAGAACTTTGCCCATCAGAGGCACTGAGGATTCCTTTTGCATCAGTGGTGGAAGTCAGGAACCTTGGTTAGGTCTACTGAGATCGTTCTGGAACTACCCACCTCTTTATTGGCAGAATAGACATCTTGTATGCCTCACATTACGCTGCTGTAAATAAAGTTCTTTACTTTCTAAAAGTTACAAACAGTGAGAGAAGCAGTCTCTGTCAGTGAAAATGAGACTTCTGCATCAGAGCAATGCTTTGGAATGTGGTGCTGAGGATCAAATTACTGTGCACATTTGAAAACTCTTACACTAAAAATTAACTGTGTCCTGCAAGCAAAGCTTTGGTATCCCTCCTTCTGTACAATAAATTACTACATGCTTTCTTGAACAGTCCAAAACTAAAACAGAGTTTGGTTTCAAATACCAGATTGTAGTGAAAATAACAGCAAGGTATATTCTCACTGATGATAAACACATTTCAAAGAATGCAATGTGAAAACATTCCAAACATGCAATTACATAAACTATTTTATTTTGCAGTAAAATTCAGTAAAATGTTAAATTTTTAATGCGACTTTACTATGGAGTATGCAAATTAACAGGTCTACATTTTTCAACAATAGATGGCACTAGTAAATCCTGAATTCACAACATTAAATAATGTTTTACTGTTTTAATATATGCAAAAATAATCATAAATGCCCAAGTAATGTAGGATGATCAGCTCTGCTCTAAAACATTTATATGGATTTGTTTTCTTATACCAAAATAAGCAGTTACGACAGCAGAAGCAACATCTCAAAAATATTTTCCTACTTACAATGATTTAGCTGAACTGGGAAGCAGGAAAACATTCCACTCTCAATTACATCAGTTGAAATCACAGTTTTCAGTGCCAAAGAATAAGAGGATTCTGTTTATTAGCAATCATAAAGCCTGCTGTATGCTTGCACAGGAGCAGTAGGATTGTTTTTAGCTTTCGATTAACAACTCGAAAATAATTTTAGATATAGATCTTCCTTAGAACAGTGTTAAAGTCACCTTGAGATCACAGAATCACAGAATAACAGTGTTAGAAGGGACCTCTGGAAATCAAGTCCAGCTCCCCCACTAAAGAAGCCTCCCTACAGTAAGTTACACAGGAAGCATTCAGGTGGGTCTTGAATATCTCCAGAGGAGACTCCACAACCTCTCTGGGCACATTGTTCCAGTGCTTTGTCACTCTCACAATAAAGAAGTTTGTCCTCGTGTTCAGATGGAACTTCATGTGTTCCAGTTTGTGCCCACTGCTCCGCTTTCTGTTGCTGGATGCCCCCAAAATGAGCCTGACCCCAACCACTTGACTCCCACCCATTAGATGTTTACAAGCATTGATATGATCACCACCTCAGTCTTCTCCAGGCTGAGATGGATGCAAAGCCTGCAGATGTTTCTTAAAGCAACAGCAGCATGCCTTCTTCTGGAGAGTCTTCAGACAAGGAACTGCGTGGGTTTTCTAACCTGGAGACCTAGTTAGCATGAAGAATACTGAAAAAATGCTAGACTGCCTAAGAATGCTGATAGAGCAGATGAAGTATGTACTCTATGACATACACACTTTAACACAACTCTAGGTTAGATGACCAACTTGCTGTTTAGCAGCCACAGAAAGCCACTGATCTTTATATAAGACGGTACCTATTTCTTCAGTAAGATGAAGGTATGGGTGGAATTAACTGATTAGCAGCTAGTTAGAGTGGACTAGGAACAAGATTTCCAAACCTGAACAGAATGCAGAGAAAAATGTACTTATGGCATATAAAAATGCATGTATTAGTAAATCAGTCTTCTGCCTGTAGTTTCCACAATAGAACTGTTCTTTATTAGTGTGTGGGTTGCTGAAATGTCTTTAGTGGAAAAAAAAAGAAATAGGGGAGAGGAGAGAAGGAATAAGGACTTCACATCAAAAGAAGAGTGCTCCTCTGTGGGTATTCAGACTGATACAGCAGGAGTGTAAGAACAACATGGGGATGACTCACCTTTGTCCAAGCTGAAATAGGCCACTTCAGAGTCACCTTGCCACCATTTGCTTTCCTTAAGTACAGATCAGCCTGATTACATGATATTTTAACAAAATTTTTTATAAAACAATAGAACACATGACTTCAGAAGCAGGAAAAGTAGGTAGGCAGCAGTGTTTGTTTTGGCATTTGTGATAGCTGCAGTTGCATAAAAATGTCTATCAAAGTTTCTTTGATCATTACCACCTCACCCGTTCTGTTGCACATCACTACTTAACAACTGCTGGCTGTCAGCTCACCATCAGAGAAAGCAGGATGACCTGTGCACAACCCTGAAATGCAGTCCTCCTTGTCCCCGCAACATGGAGAACTCATTGCATGTACTGTGGCAAATATCCAAGCTTCATGCAAGGTTGAACTTTAGACGAAGTTGGCATTTTTCTAACAGCCAGGCTTAATCAGTCCCATTGTTTAGAAAAATTGTCTCTAAACAGACCTTAGAAATAACCATTCAATTTCTCATTTAATATCTTCATTTTAATTGGCTTGTTGCATTCTTTATATGCATTGAAATCCTGGTACACTCGTTCCTGTGGGAAAAGAGCACTCAGCAATTTGAAGTTGTTAGATGCTTTGAACATAGGGGATCTGATTCTCATTTATGTTACGGTCGTTTTATATTGCTCTGGCAGTAAATTGCATTTACACCCAGTAAATGAACAACCAGAGAAGTATAAAGTAACTTTAGCATGAATGAGAATTAGGCCCAAAGCCTCCCTAAGTTTTTATAGCAACTCTGTTATTCATCTCAATTGGTGAGATAGGAATTGACTGACAAGCAACTTAGCAACACAGTATTACCTGGTTTGGAAGGAGAATTGAGCCAGGGATTAGAAAACCCCAATTCAGTGAAGGATATCAGACTAGCTATTAAAAGTCTGAAGTCCAACAAAACACTATGGCCAGATGGTTTCTGCATACATTTTTACAATCAGCTAAGTATAAAAGATGAAATAGCTCCCCTGCTAGTTAAAGTATTTCAAAATTATTTACAGATGAGAATTAATGTTAATGAGTCATATAGCTAACTCCCTGCATACCATCCTGCAAATTTACCGCCCTTGAATTTAGTCCCAGTCAGTACACCAGAAAGGTTCATCTTTTTTGGAAATGGAAATAGATTTTCCTTGTTTTACCATGTACAGCTAACCATTTCAAATTCACATCTAAGAGGTTTACACAGAAGTGAGATAATAAGGGACAGAGCTAACAAGAGAAATGCCCTTAATGTGAAGGTTATTTTAATTGTAAATTCCCATGGCTGGAAGATTTACTCATAAAATATAACATATAATAGGACTTTTTTTTATAAAGAGGAGTGATATTAAAGATATATGCAAGAGTGGTTCAGCGGAACATAGAGCTCTTTATCTCCAGGTGAGTGGCTCAAAGTCATGTTAGGTCAAAATGCAAATCTTACCATTTGGCGCTTGCTCATTTACTTTGATTAAATGAGTTGGGTTAATTCATTTAGTTACCGTGAGGCAGTAAACCCACATGACAACAGCATTAATGGGTCACCTAGCAGTACCTGTAGGCAAAAGGCTGAGAAAATATCATTCTTTTTACCTGGACATATTTATCCATTTTCATCCAGACATAACTGAGTAAATATAAGGCAACTGTGAGTTCTGAATAAATGCTGAAGAAAACAGAAAATTCCCCCACTGTGGACTTTTATTTAACTGAGCCCAACACTGTCAGTAGATCTAGGATCTTAGGAGGAATCTTTCATACCCATGTCTCCTAGCTTACCTGTGTGACCTAGCTTGACACATGGATTTTGAGGTGGAAGTGAGTTGCCATAACTGCCTTAGCTTTACCTACTGTTGGACTCAATGAAGAAATGGTTCTGGATAAGAGAGAATTTGGCAACATCTTGCGGATATCAAATAACAATCTAATTTAGGTTTTAGAAACCTAAATTTTTACTTCTGCTTGTTCTATAGATATCCAAAGAGGTAGGACTGTGTCATACTTACAGAGCATCGAAATACCATGTGGACTCAATCAAATTTCTTTTAACTTAAAAGTTATCACCAGTCAGAGACTGAACAATTTTCATTTTTATTATTATTATTTTTAGTACTAAAAATTTAATTAATTATGAAGCCCACTAACATGTAGCTGTAACTTCTACTACTAGCTTCTTTAATTACTACAGTGCCTTCATTGTAGGGGGATGGGAAGGTGGATCGACTACAGTGGTTGGAGTGAATTCTATTAACTGGCCAAGGGTATCTACAAAGCCAGTTGTGCTGAAATGTCATCAGCTGCAGTAGGAGGATGTGTCATATTTATTTATGTAATAATAGAAGTGCTTCATTGTAAATACAAAGTGTTTGTGCATGTATAAATGTATTTCTCTATATCAAAAAGCTTTTCACTAACCTTAGCTTCAAGCTGGTTTTGTTTAGAAATATATACTGACTGGATCTTAAGAACAGGCAGAAATGCCTCAGTTTTCTTTCAGAACTTTTTTCTGCTGTCTCTCACAAGGTTGTGGGTTTATTATTTTTACCTTTACAGATGAATCAGCCCTGCCATTCTCAAGCCACTGTCTAAAGACTGCTATGAAACTACAACAGAGGAACTTGGTTTAGCATTTGGAAATGTGGCCTACGATAAGTTAATGCAGTAAAAAAATTTAAAATTAAACTTTTATCTCATTAATCAACACTGATAAAGTAGAATGGAATCTGAATAAACAGATTTAGATTTCTCTCCTCCCCACAGATAAAAATCTCACTGATCACGGCACTCCCTTAATGGATTCATTTTTCTTAGGTACAACTAACTCAACATTAGATCTCATTTATCTCTTCTATTAAACAGCAAGTAATTTAAACATACTCCTTTATCAAGGTCCTTACAATGGTACATGTTGAATTTTGGGATAATCCAAACTGAATGAAACGTACATTGGTTACTCTGAAAGTAGTGCCTCGTATTTATATGTCTGAAAACTACAACAAATACAATAACACAATTTGATAGAGCAAATTCTCAGCTACAGAACACTGCTTTTCAACATAGCCACCACCAAGAGCTATGCATTTTTGCTATCAACAAAGAGCCTGAATGCTGTGTTCATAACAATCTGTGTGGCTGTCCGGAACGTGGCTGTCTTTCACATCACTGTCTTCACTGCTGAAATACATCACCCACTACTCACTGTGCTCACATACACCATTTAGTCTCCATAAATGTTCAGCAAGTGTCAATGAATATCAATGGATACCATTTTTTTTCCACAAGGAGGAATTCAATGACATACCTTTGCTTCATATGCATTTCCATATCATTTTGTCAGACTTCCCCTCTGCTGTCATCCGTCACACAGCAACAAAAAGTAACAACTGCCATACCACCTATATCCATCTCTTATGTCATGGGCCAACAGCTCTCACAGAATAATTTTCTGCTGATAGCCATATATAATTACTATAATATCATATATACACATATATCATATATTATTACAGTAATAATAATGTTATAGTAATAATTAAATTATTATTTTAATTCTGGGTAGCGATGGAGATTAATGTATCACTGTCTGTTTCCTTTGTTTCAACTTGAATTTAACGACAATTCTTTGTTAGATAATGGGAACTGATCTAAACACTTCTGTATACAAAGAAACTACTATCAGATACCTTATCTTAATTGTCTTGATTTAGAGGGCAAAGGCAGATAAAATTTCTGTGGAGATCATTAAATGATTGACTTTTGCTTTTTGTGAAAAAGAAACCCATCACAAAATGAGCTACCTATTTAGAATAGGAAATATGTTTTCTGATGGTCATTTCTCAGCTGGCTTTCCAATCATTCAGTTATTCTCCTTGTCTTTTCAAATCCTTCAGTAATTCTGTGTCTGAAACTCTCTAATCCCAACCAGACATAGATTTGATTTTTCATAGCACCAGCAGTAGCTCAACTACACAAAATAGCTATAGGCTGTTATGTTAGGAAGCTGAAGTTACTTTAGGAGGGAACTTCTCATCATGAAAATTGATAGCAGCTATGCACAGTAAAATGCTTCTGCCATTTCCATGCCTTGTGCATGTGCTGCTAAATGACTGAAGGCAGAACTACAGGAGTAGTCAGTAAGTACTGAGCAGCACTGTTGTACCAATTATTGGTCCAAATTAGCAAAGCTCAGCTAACAGCCAATTCACTTGTGTTAGTAATAGACTCACTGAAAAGCCCTGGGGCAATTCTCTAAAACCTCTCTAAATCCAAAATATGAGACATAATTCCTTACAGCAACAGCCAAGTGCAGAGTTTGCCATCAAATGGCACTAACTGCATAGAACTGTGCATGTGTAACCCCTTGCGAACAATAAGTCAGGGCAAATTCCTCAGAGCTATACACAAACAATAACCGTCATTAATACCTAGTGCCCAGTATAATGATAACAAACTCATGCTAGATATTCAGGATAAGTCCATTTCTACTTTCAAGCTTTTAGCACTCCTCAGCTTTCTAACTAAACCACACAAAGCACTGAAACCCTTCAAACTCTGGTGCATCTTCTAAGACCTAGTTCATCAGAATGTTTCTTTAGAGTAAAACATTCTAATCTGAAAGGTAGTCTTTCAGGAAATTAAGATTTTTAGTACATGTCACTTAGAATAATAGAATCATAGAATAGCCTGGGTTGAACAGGACCACAATGATCAGCTATGTGCAGGGTGGCCAGCCAGTAGGCCTGGCTTTAAATGCCTCCAGGGATGGGGCATCCACAACCTCCTTGGGCAACCTCTTCCAGTGCATCATCAACCACTGAGTGAAAAACTTCCTCCTAATATCTAACCTAAACCTCCCCTGCCTCAGACTAAAACTGTTCCCCCTTATCCTATCACTATCCACCCTCATAAACAGCCATTCCCCCTCATGTTTATATGCTCCCTTCAAGTACTGAAAGGCCACAATGAGGTCCCCATGGAGCCTTCTCTTTTCAAAGAGCAAGAGAAAAAAGAGAACAAGTCCAGTTCCCTCAACCTTTCTTCATAGGAGAGGTGCTACAGACCTCTGATCATCTCACCGTCTCTCCTCTGGACTCATTCCAAGAACTCTGCATCTTTCTTGTGCTAGAGATCCCAGGCCTGGACACAGTACTCCAGATGGGTCCTCACAAGTGCCAAATAGATGGGGACAATCACCTCCCTCTCCCTGCTGGCCACTCCTTTTTTAATGCAGCCCAGAACACAGTTGGCCTTCTGGACTACAAGCGCACACTGCTGGCTCATGTCCAGCTACTCATCTACCGGGAACCCCAGGTCCTTCTCCTCTGGGCTGCTCTTGAGGAGATCTTCCCCCAGTTTGTATAAATACCTGGGATTGCCCTGACCCAACTGCAGCACCCTGCACTTGGCCTCATTGAACCTCATTAAGTTTTCATGGGCCACTTACTGACTCATGGCATTAACAGGCTTGACTACTGGAGCCCAACGCTGAGGGCTATGAGCAACCAGGAACTAATCCTATATACACCAATATCACAGGGTCCACAGCAGAAGAATGAAGCCACCAAAGTGGTAACTTTTCAAAAATTAGAAGAAGCTTTTCAAGATGAGAATCATGCAGTGAATTGGCTCTTCATCTACACAGTGGCAAATCAAACACTGCCATCCCATCAGCCTCTAATGTGTTCTGTATATTTTATGAGAGGGAATTTCAGCCCAAAGCCATCTCTATTAACTAATTCTATCTACCAACCTCTACATTTACACCAAAATATTTTTCTCTTCTCAACAGACGGAGGTTTCCTTCCTCTAAGTTCCTTTCTTTTTGAGCATTTTCATCAGAAGGATGAGAATTAGCAGTACACAAATAATATAGCTGATATTAATTTCACTCTTGACATACTGAAACAGATGCCTTTTGAAAGAACAAATTACTGGATAGAATTTTCCTTTTAACATGTTAAAAGAAATGTAGACAACAAATACAAAGGTTTAATAAACACATTAAGACTAAAAGGTCACTATTTATTAAACTAAAACAGAGGTAAAACAAGAAACAAATCAAAAGTGGTGTGAATGAAATCAGCAAGTTGATAGTGATTTGTTTTACATTACCAAATTAATAGAACTTCAAACTGAGACAAGAAAAAAAATGCTTTTCCTGAATTTGGAAAAAAAAACAACCAGTGTTGTATTTTCTTTCAACTCTTTTGTTCCCAGTTTTCTCATATTAATAGGAATTTTATTCTGACAGTAAAATCCATTAAATTGTCACTGCTGCTTTTCTTCTGGGTATTAAGGAAGAACAGAGACCAAATAGGCTTTTTCTGTACAACACTGTTATTGCTTTCACTCTTCCTTAAATGTCTTAAGTGCTGAAGTAACGTTTTGCTCTTCTTACACTCCCTATTGTAAATAATAACATAAAAACTAAACAATGGAAATAAAACTGAATTGTCTACAGCAAGAGGTCTCTACATAAAATAGTTACTTAAAAAAGAACAACACAACAACAAAAACAAACACTGAACAACCACATCTGTAACTTTAACAATGCTTACTAACATAAAATACCAATCTGGGATCTCATTTTCATGTTTCCCTACCTACTAACACAACTATTTTCCACAAACACATGAATCCATTCCTTACGCTTCCATGCGGTGGCATAACAAGATAGCAGTGCTCCCTAAGACAAAGAAGGAAAACATAAAAAGAAATAGAAGTTTACACTTTCTGTTCTTGATCTTGGCATCTTTTGTCTATGTAGGTTCTGCATACAGAGTAGTTTGCTTAAATGGCTGAATACTCACATGCATCTGACAGAAATTAGCAAACTTGTCTTGCTGGTGTGGCCAAGGTCCATCTGTTTTCACCTCTTCCTATACAAGAAAATACCTAAGATAAGGGAGGGACACTTCTTTCATACCTTTTAGTTAACAGCCCACATTTTATGTGTGGCTTTGATCATCCCTGGAAGTGATTCTCTTGTACTAAGTCCTTGATAAGAGATCCTGACTTCTTAAATATTGGATTAAATATTTTAAATTTAATGTTGGGCTATATGCCCTACATGGAGTTAACATAATCCAGTCATTTCCCAGCTGATAGGCTTTAAGGCTGAGATCACTGTGGAAGCTCTCAGCCACGCAGGAATCAATCTTGCAAAAAATCCCCTCTTCCATCTGCCAACGACGTAGGCTCCAAAGGTGTCACAGACAAATTCTTATAACCTCGAATGTGACAAAGCTTGGATATCCAAGCAAATCATTGCCCCCCAGGACATAAATCATAGAGAATACAGTGCAGAGATACTGCAGAAATTCCACAAGAGTTACTCAGCATACAGCAGGAGATGGAGCTGAGAACACATTCAGTCTCCACGCTGTGCTCTCTAGCACCTTCTGATCAACATGTTCTGGCATGCAGCCTCAAGTCCAAGCTGACTGCTCCATGAGCGCTGCTGGGGAAGTTAATAAACCTTCTGGAATTCACTGCATTGGGAGGAATAATGTGAGGATATGAGGGTAGCTGTATGGTGCTCAGCAGGATGCTGGGACCGAGCCCAAGCAAATGAGCCAAGCCGATTCTGCTGAGGGCCATCTAATTGCCTCTAAAACATGCATCCCAGGACTTACGCTTCACTATAAGGAGCTAAAGCTTGTAGGAGCCATTAGTTGATCAATCAGCCATGGAGAAGTAGCTAAAACTGCTTCTGACTTACTAGTGCTGACCCTGGAGGCAGTGTAGTTGTGATCACGGAACACTGTGTCTGACCCAGTAGGATCAGCTGATCTGAAAAAGATAAGCACAGACTCGTGTGTGTTGCTTCCTTCTCTGAATCATTGTATTTCAACAGCTGGATACTGACCATAACAGTCAAGGGTTAAATATATCACTGTCATGCAGACCCTGCGCAGAAGAGCTGATATGAGTCTTTCTACTTTCACTTAGCAAATAAGCTATATTAAAACCATTTTTTTCTTCTTAAGTGAGTAATGACATTATGAACACCCTATACTAACATTCATTCTTCTTTTCACCAGCAGATGTCAGGTCATATATTCTTAGATGAGGGAAAGCTAGTGGGAAGCATTATAAGATCTCAAGAAGAGATGTTTTCATGATCCACTCAGTAATTTTTTGTTTAAATAGAAATAAAGTATTTCTACCTCTTCTTACACTAAATTCTATTTAACATCAGATAATCCCACATAAATGTGAGGTATTCCTCAAACAGACAGCTTTTTCCCCACTCCTAGTGGCCTTTCTAAAATTTACATTCACTGCAAATGCCGGTAGTAAGTTTAATAGAGTACCAGCAGCAGTATTTCAACAGAAAGAAACTGGCCTGCAAAATACCTCTTCCCCACTTTCTCCTTTTTATTTTCTTGTTTAAGAGAATGAGAATTTATCTTCATGCCTCGTAGTTCCTTCTGTAGACCACCTGCTGGAAGTTATTACAACTCCACCATCACATCTGTGACAGATTTTTTGATACTTCATTCAAATTATTTCTGATGAATGATTCCTTAAAAATTCTGAATACGGCCCATGATGGGAGTTATTTCCATATTTGCAGCCTTATTGACATGAAATTCAATTAACTGTACATTATGATCAGAGCCGTCACACAGATTTGGTTTTGCAAAGTTGACATTTCAGCCAGGACAGATGCCTGCTATACTGATTTATTTGATTAAGGAAAAATACTGGAAAAAAATTCTCTATTACAGTACTCATCTGCAAGAGAAGTCTTCTTATTTATTTATGAACAGAGCAAAAGGGCTTTGACAAGGAAAGAAGAAACTTCATTTTTCCCTGCTCTCAGTGCTATTCTATATTTTTTGTGTGTCCTCACAAGTTTACTTGGGGACTTTCACAGCAAGCTGGTAACTGTCTTCCCCCAAGTCAGGATGAAGTGGCACTGCACACTATCTCCTTGCAGGTATTTTGCCAGAGCAGGGTAGAATCCCTTCCCCTTGTATGGCAAACTGGAACTTTAACCAATTTTGTAAAAAAGAGTCATTGAATTTATATCTCTCTTGGTATAACACTTCTAATTAAAAAATAGAACCTGACAGTGATGACATCACATTGTAAGAATGGACACTTGGCTTCTATGGGGAACAATTTTTTTGATCTTATTTACAAAATTCACCACTTTTATAAACTTTTTTTCACTTTACTAAAAAGTTTTATCACACAATGGCAACACTGGAAGTTGAGAAGCATACATAATGACTTGATATTTGAGTAACAAAGCAAACAATATTCTTCTCTGTCTTTCAAGCCACCTTCCATTCAAAGATTTCCTTTATAAAACCTCCACAAGTCTCCACTGGAGTACATGAATATCATGGGGAAAAAAAAATATATATATATTTCATTTATTTATTTATTTATACATATGTATGTGTCTTCCATTTTGCTTTTGCCCCTTCTGATTTTCAAAGCACCTTGATAATGAGTGTGGTGGGTTAACCAGGACTGGCTCCAGACCTCCACCCAGGTGTCCTCTCTTTCTCCCCCTCTTAAACATGATGGGAAGAAACTAAGATGGACAAGCTCATGGGCTGAGATAAAGACAGGAAATCCAAAAGCTACACATGCAAACAAAGCAGTGTTGGTCAGCTGTCCCAGCTGCGTTCCCTCCCAAACTCTTACCCATTCCCAGCCTAATGGCCTTTGAGGGAGGGATTAGAGACAAAGCCTTGATGCTGGATGAAGTCTGTTCAGCAATAGCCAAAAGAAAGATCTGTGCGTTTTAGCCACAAATACAAAGCATAGCACCACATGGGTTTAACTCCATCCCAGCCATACGCAGAAGAATGAGCTTCTGCCTGATCCCTGCGGACATGAAATCTCTTTCAATACCTCACATGAGATCTGATGCTTCTTTCTCTCCATTTCAAGATCACTAAGGTTGGGAAACATTAGATGTCTCACTCACTGTGCCTTGAGGAGTAAATTACTTCACTTTAAAAAGGAATGCCATGTACTTTAGACAGTATCCTCTAAACAAAAAGATTTATTTTTTAAAATTGCCTAGATAGGATTGTTTGGAAAGATCTTAAAAGGATATTTTGTATCTAGAGCTCTCAGTGCATTTTAGGAATTAAGTTTTCACAATCACCTGTCAAAGATAACCATTAAAAACTACAACATGAAAAGAAAACTTTGGAGACAAATGTCTTTGATATGGCAAATAGTTCTTGGCAGCAAAAGAAAGAAGCTGTGATATGAGCAGTTCTCTTATTTTGCTTATTATAATAAATGCCATCCTACAGATGGAATTCAAGCAGTAATTCCAAAAATATTAAACGCTCTACTTTAAAAAATGAGTCAAGTGAGTCCTCCCTTTTTAAAGGCTGTGAAAAAGAAATTGTCTTTTTTTTCAGACTTGCCAGCAGAGAATGGGATAAGCGGGAAGTACAATTGATCTCATCTAAAATCTTACAGTCAAGAACATTTATTATAGCATAAGGCAGAAAGTGAGAGTTGCTTATAAATGAGATCCAACTGTCTCACCGGATGCATTTAGCTGAAATACTGTGCTTCAGAGCGAACCTTTAAAACCTGAATTCGGAAAGCATAAGCCACGCTAAAATAAATCTAAGCTGATATATTCATTTGTAACAAAATGAATGTGACACATTATGGCTATGATAGGATGTAATTTCACTGTGATAATTCAGTTTTCAGAGGTGATTTAATTTTCTTTAAAACAGTATCGAAAACTACAAGACATAGATTAGAATAAATTTCTTTGCCTTATGTGGTTATTAATTTTGACAGTGTTCACCCTACAACTAAAGTACAATAGATAAATGTGCTATTTGCTAACTCATCTATGATGTAAGGGGTTGATACACAATTATTTAAATGCTCAGTAAGATTATTACTCTAATGTTTAAAGGCTGAGCAGGAGTAGGAAAGGGCAGAGAAGTTAGATGATTTATATGTTTCATTAAAAATTTTTTCAGGCATTTATGCAATCCAGAAAAAGAACACTAACTCAACCTACTGCTCCGTGAAGTTTGTACATAAGGCATAAGACATTATAAAGTTAAACTGCAGTGAGAGATATGTCCATGGTATGGAGCTGTTTGACAAATGCTGGTGCAGTATTTGTTTTATACAGTCTCTAAGCCGTGCCCATTAAAGTCAATGCAATTTCTTGTTGCATCTACAAGCAACGAACACAGCCTAGATTCTTTATATTTGCTCCTACAGTCTGCTTGATATTCTCAAAAACACTGTTCTATCCCCCTACAAGTATCTATGTCTATGCACATGCATACAGACACATATTACTTAGACCTTGACATGGGATTGAATCCCATTCCTTCATATCCAAATATCTAACAGAACATGTTACTGACGCCCTTTCCTACCACCGGGATGTGTAGTCTTCGTTAACCAAGCTCCATTAAAATCACAGCTCCAATATTTTGGTTTAGCAAAGCGTTTAATCCTGTGCCAACTTGCAGTGTGTAAGTAGTCCTGTTGACTTAACGGTGCTTCTCACATGACTGAGCTTTAGCATGTACTTAATTGCTTGACTTGGGGCCAGAGTGCTGAGCACACTGCAGGACGGAGCTTTGGGTGGTGAAATGCACTCTGCTGAGCCAAACGCAATTCAGACCATAATGGCTGAGTTCAAAACTGTTTTATTGACGACAGACTGAAACTATGAAGAAGCCAGAAGTTTTTGCAATTGTTTGAAAGGATCATCATGGCTCAAAATTCAAAACAATAGGGTGAGTCAGGTTGTACTGGAGACTTGATATAAACCAGAAAAATAAGATCAGAAACAACAGGAAGATTATGAGATATAGCAAAATGTCAAAACTAATAAGAAGAGATTTCAGCTATCCAGACACACAGGAACAGGGACACAATAAGAGAAATAAATCAAGCAACAGTCATGTAGTATATCCTCAATGTATTAAAAGGTGACAAGAAAGACAAAAGTTCTGACTTTCAACAGTGCAGCTGTTATAAGGTAGAGGTGGAAGACTCACTAATGGCCATAATCCAGTTGGATTCATTACTGCAGAATGAACCCACAAGAGGAATGAAAAAAACAGACCCAAGGACTTTGAATGTAGAAGAATAGGGAAGTGCTGGAGAGGATCCAGTGGGTTAAGTGCCTAATGGGAGGAGTGGGAGGAGAGAAGGACACAAAGGCAATGGAAGCTGTTCAGAAAGCAATTACTGCTTATCCAAGGGTTATGTGTATTATCCAACAATATGTGCACTCTGAGAAGAACAAAACTGTAGCAAATAAACACAGAATTGAAAAAGATATTGAGAGATAAATAAAAATGATACATAAGCAGCTTAAAATTTTAGGTGCAGAGGGAGAGCAGAAAAAGTATACAATTAATTTACAAGAAAGCAAAGATACAAAAAGTGCAAGCAGATAATGAAATGAAGTTTGTAGAAGAAGTTAGAAATAGAGTAATGTCGGAATATATCCCTAGCACAGTAGAAAAACCTGCAAAGAAAGCAGTAGGTTTACAGGGTAAACGAAGGCAGCATGACACTATAAGTTGGTCTAAGTCCAACTTCTTGTGGCTGATTTTATGTTTATTGAAAGGCTTAGAACAGTAGAGCAATTTACAACACTGCAACACAGTGTTGCCTCTTCCACTGCCATCCCCTCTCCACTTTTTGCCCAAGCTGGAAACAGGATAATCTAGGAAGCACGGGGTTTGAAGAGGTGTGTACTATTACAGATGTTTTCATTTTCAGGATAGTTCAGGCACTACAGTTGTCAGTAAATTGGTCAATTTGTACTTTGGTTGTATTTTTATTTTGTTCAGAAGGCAACTTAGGCGACATCTTTGCAACTGCACATTTATTTATTTATTATTTATTAATTATTTATTTGTTATTTATTACATAGGTTACTGATAGACAGTAGGCTGGATATAAGCCAGCAGTGTGCCCAGATGACCAAGAAGGCCAGTGGCATCCTGGCTTGTGTCAGGAATTGTGTGGTGAGCAGGACTAGGAAAGTAATCCAACCCCTATATTCGGCATTGGTGAGGCCTCACCTCTAGTAGTGTTTTGGGCACCTCAGTACGGATAGGACGATGAGGTGCTGGAGCAGGTCCAAAGAAGGGCAATAAGGTTTGTGAAGGGCTTGGAGAATATGACCCATGAGGAGAGACTGAAAGTACTGGGACTGTTTAGTCTGGGGAAGGTAAGGCTGAAGGGAAACTATTGCTCTCTTCCAATATCTGAAAGGTGCTTACAGTGAGAGTGGGGTTGGTCTTTTCTCACTGAGGACGGGACGAGGGGGAATGGCCTCCAGTTGAACCAGGGAAGGCTTAAGTTGGATATCAAGGAAAAGCTTCTTTACTGAAAGGGTTGTTAAGCACTGGAATAGGCTCCCCAGGGAGGTGGTTGAGTCACCATCCCTGAATGTGTTTAAAAGCCATTCGGATGTGGTGTTCAGGGACATGATTCAGCGGAAGTTTGTTAGAGTTAGGGTAGTATGGTTAGGTTGCAGTTGGACTTGATGATCTTTAAAGTCTTTTCCAACCTGAGCAGTTCTATGATTCTATTAGGATCATGGAACCACTTACTGACACTAAGGCTTACTACAGAAGGGCCTATCTCCGTGATATTAAAGTCTTCTATGATGAAAAACAGGACAGCTGTTCTGTTGAAAATGATCCTGTAGATTTTGAACTGTTCCTGGTAATGTTTGGAGAGACAGCTATTCTGCCTGGGCCAAAAACATTCCAAGAAGTGTTCTGAAAGTATCTAGAAGTATCTAGAGTTACACTGCCATTTCATGGAGTGTTTATCAATATTTCTTGAGGAGGCTATTGGCATAGGCCCCAGCTAAGAACTATTTTCTAAAGAAGATTTTCTTACCATATTTCCTCTAACTACTGAGGAAATCTATGGAGACCTTCCTCCACAAGCCAGTTTTTGGAAATGGGCACTTTTCTTTCCTATGTCTTCCAACATCCCATGCTCATAGTACGAAAAAAAGGCAAGGCAAGATGATTCAGGTTAGAGGAGCTATAGTTTCTTAGAAGTGTTATAGGTCGCAGCAGTATAATCTAGAGTTCTTCTATTCAGCAGTCTTACAGGACTCACTTGCTAGGAACAGAGCAACTGGCTTTTGAGTTGCCCAAAGTGATGTTCCCAGAACTAACTCTTCCTAGGTAAACATGTTTTCTCTATGGCAATATATTCCTGCCCCAAAACTACAGTTCTAATGTAAAAACAATTGAAAGAAGCATCAAAACAACAAACAGCCAGTAAAGTCACATTATCCCTGTATTTATCAGTGAAATCAACAACAGAAAAGCTTTGGCTAAGAGAAGAAGCAACACATCTCCTATTTTCTTCCTAGAATTGAATTGCAATAATAAGCTGTATAAGATAGCATTGTTTCCTTAATGACTTATTTTTAAACATCAGATTTTATTAGGCAGATTTTCTCCCAAGTTTTCTCATTCAAGACTCTGTACTGTTTGCAAAGCAAAATACAACATAGTCAAAACCACAGGAACAACTATGTTAAATGACAGGTGGCAACAGGAGGTTGCATTATTTGAGAAACTGTTCCACTCAATCAAAAGCTGCTGCATTTGGAAAATGCTTATCACCGTTTGTGACAGAAGAACAACTACAGCTCCAGATCTACTTGAGATGGTGCAGTACACAGCAGGATACAGAAAAATAATGGCCAGAGAAGCAGCTTAAAACCCCAAGAGAAATCATGGGTTGCTTTAATAAACAAAGATACAAAAACTCCTTGATATTCATGAGATTCTGTAAGTGCTGATACAAACCTTTTGCTGATGCTTAACCCTTTGCAACATAGGGTGGTTTTCATTCTCACTGCAGTATAGGTGCACATTATTGTAAATAACAGAGCTCATGGAATCATCTACCGAGGACAAAGATGAGTAACATATATTATAACGGACCATCTCAGCATACGTATTGTATATAAACATTTCTTGATTTTACTTGATGTTCTTCCAGTTCTGCATCAGCGAGAATCTTCAGTAACAGAAGAAAGGCACTTAAAGCTTTCTGTTTTCCTCTGCACCTTTCAGTATAAAGAAATAAAGAAACAAGTATCTAATTCTGAGGGTCTTGCAAAACCCTTGCACTTGCAAAGAGACTTCTCATTTCAGTAGTTTCATGCAGATCAAGATAAAGGATTAAGGTTTAAATTGCTAATTGCGACAACTTGTCCATTTGATTTGCATGATTTTCCTTTTTTCCTAAAATACATTCTGAACTTCAGCATATGCTGAAGTGGACTTCTGCATTTGACATAAGCTTTCCATTTGATTTTTAAAATAGCTTAATACGTATTTTATTTATGCAGAACAAAGTCCAAGTCTTCTGGAAAAACAAAACAAGACAAAACACCCAAAAACCTACTTTGCAAAAATTGTAATTAAAAAATATAATTTTTCTGAAAGTTTTTTAGATGAACTAAATTATACAGGCCATATATAAATAAAAAAGAAAAGAGCAAAGAAGAACATGAACATATTGACACTTCAATCTAATCCAGAAAATGAAAACACAGAACTTTATAGAGTCATAGGAAGTAAGCAATTTAAACGAACCACGGCACAAGGTCATCTTACAATGAAAACAGGAAGATGTTCTTTCTTTATTCACCCTCCTTCATTCGTTTAGTCCTTCTGAATCTATCAAGTATAGATTAATATAAATCTTTTTACCAGCCAGATGAGATAATTAATAGTAGCAGTCCAAATGTCCTATCACAGGTATATCTTTTCATTTTAATATAAAATAAATGGATATTTTATGTTACTCAGATATTACTGTGGAAAAATATTTCACTCCTACATGATAAATAATATTAATTATATTGCTGACTAATTTAAGATATAATTTTTGGTAAAAGACACTGAGATGGTTCATGTTGCTTAAAAGGGTGCTAGAGGGGAAGAAAAACAGTTCTCAGAATACAACCGCTGCTACTCATTCAAAACACTTGCTTCAGAATCATTCCTCAGGCAGTCAGAGCTAGACGCATGAGGAAGTAAAATGATGTTCCATTGTTTTGAAACTGAACTTCCAAAGCCTTTTCATAAGCAAACATAATGTTCATTTCACAGAGATACTGTGGTTAAGTTTATGATTCCAATTAGACCTGGAAAGCTTTAGACCTGGAAAGAAAAAACTGACTTCATTAATCTATAAGTAAACACCAAATACCTCAGGAAAAAAAAAAAAAAAAAAAGCCAAAACAAAAAAACAAAACGAAAGAAAGAAAGAAAGAAAGAAAGAAAGAAAGAAAGAAAGAAAGAAAGAAAGAAAGAAAGAAAGAAAGAAAGAAAGAAAGAAAGAAAGAAAGAAAGGAAGGAAGAAAGGAAGAAAGGAAGAAAGGAAGAAAGGAAGAAAGGAAGAAAGAGAGAAAGAGAGAAAGAGAGAAAGAGAGAAAGAGAGAAAGAGAGAAAGAAAGAAAGAAAGAAAGAAAGAAAGAAAGAAAGAAAGAAAGAAAGAAAGAAAGAAAGAAAGAAAGAAAGAAAGAAAGAAAGAAAGAAAGAAAGAAAGAAAGAAAGAAAGAAAAAACACCAAAAAACCCACTGAAGTTCTGTATTAATTTCACAAATTAAAGATGGCAACTTAAAATTGTCTGGAAGGATGATGAAAGCTTATGCAGAAAAATAATCTGTGATTTCAGCAGCTTATAAGCACCATGGATACAACTGCGGTGTTGTATTCACTGAAACACAGTTGGTTAGGGTTAGGGTTAGGGTTAGGGTTAGGGTTAGGGTTAGGGTTAGGGTTGGGGTTAGGGTTAGGGTTAGGGTTAGGGTTAGGGTTAGGGTTAGGGTTAGGGTTAGGGTTAGGGTTAGGGTTAGGGTTAGGGTTAGGGTTAGGGTTAGGGTTTGGCAGCAAGGTATTACACAATCATCTGGAAATGGTCTCTTGAAGAAATTCAGGGCTGAACCAGCACACTCTGTTGTATACTCTGTTGTAGGTTTCAAGCTGCCAATTATGGTTAATAACTGTGTTTGCATTTGCCATTACACAGATAAACAAGACAAACAAAACAAAATAGAACATAACAGAACATAATAATAAAAAAGAAGAACAGAAAAGAACAAAACAAAAACAACAACAACAAACAAAAATGTGAAGGAAAATCCTTCTAGTTCTAGTCAGCCTCTGTACTTTGGACATAAAACCAGTAGAGAGCATCCAAAGCCAGGCTACAAAGATGGTGAAGGATCTAGAGAGACATGGGAGGAGTGGCTGAGGTTCCTTGTTTTGTTCTGCCCAGAGAAGAGGAGACTGAGTCAAGACTTCACAGCGGCCTACAGCTTCATTACAAGTGAAGGTGCCCTTGTCCACAGCAGGAAAATAGGAACCAAGAGATATTCGAGGTCCCTTCCAACCCAAACCATTCTATATCAGTTAATTCCTGGTTTGACCCATGATAAAACTGTGCAGGAGGAAGACATGATCATCACAGCCTTCCGATATATTCCTTCATATCACCTCGTATGCTGTGAATGATTTGGGATTTGGCATGAAATCAAACTGAGAAAGAAGTGAAAATGAATAGTACGATAGCAAAGCCAAAGGCAAAAACATAAGAGACAATAAACATGTGCATAGAAAGGTATGAAGGTCCCCAAACATAAAGAATTCAAATTTTTGCTTAGTGCAGTTGAGTGTCAGATATAATGATATTTAAGCATATCCTAAGAGACAAAACCAAAGGAGAGATCAGCAGGAATCGATTTACCTTGTTTCAACACTATGACATAAACTGTCACCGTTGGAGGATGACCAGTAAGAGGTTCCAGCTGTTCTCTTGTTTGTCTCCTCACCAGGCAAAGAAAAGGAAGAAAATGTAACTCAGAAGGTAAGCGAATTTACATCCACAGATGGAAGGAGGTGGCAAGACCCATGTAATCATCCTGTGGTGAGAGAGGTCTCTGCCCTCCCACATTTGCATCTGATAGACAGAGGAGAGGTATCAGCCAGGGGGCACAAGTACAAATCCTATTTGCAATTGTATTGTAGCTGCTTTCAGCTAGCTTCAATTGCTTCTGACTGAAATTCACCCAAACAATATAATACAGTATGAAGTATTTTATAAATGTCACCTAGCACTGTGGCACCAAATCATGGCCAGTATACAACCCTCATGTGTGTTTACAGGGATGACCTTTTGTCTTTTATGAAAACAGTTTGTTCTCAGTATGCTACAATAGGATATGAAACTGCAGGTTTTTTAAACTTCGAGTAATTGCCCAGATCTGTGCGTAACTCTGAATCTTCACTCTGAATTCACTACTTTAAAACAGCACAAAGGGAATTTAATTTTTCAAGTAGCTGGTAAAGCTAGAAATGAAATATTGCAAGAAAAAAATGTCTGGGGCAGACCTTTCTGACCCAAACTTCTCTTTTGCCAGCAGAACAATTTGTCTTGCCAGTCACTGTATGGGCTCCATCAATTGTACAGCTGATGTTTGTTTCTGGACGTGCATCGTACAGCCTCAGCGCATCGATCAGAACGTTCTTAAACCTCTGTCCTTTGACGCAAAATCCAACAGTCCTCTTTTCATGTGCACTCAACAAACAGGCATTGAGAACCTCAGAACATAAAAATATGATGGATTTTATCATGAAAGACCTAGAATAATTAAATGCAACCAGCTTGTTTCTGAAAGGTTTCTTTCAGCTTTGCCTCAAGGATGTGACATATTCGCTGCTTTTACTCAGTTTTTGATTTCTTTTGCTTTGTCAGGGAAAGCAATGCTGTTATATATCACACAAAATAGTGATGCACTGAAGAGTGATGAGTGACAGAATCCAGCAGAGGAAAAGAGTTCAAATAGAAGAATTTCATATCTTAAGCTGCACAGGATTTTGCCAATAATATAAGGCTGGGCAGATACCATTAACCAAGATTTGCTTTCCTTAAAGAATATAAAGAAATCTGCTTTCCTCAGAAAAGCAGAAGTAGTCAGTAAAAGCCCTCATCCTCACTAGAAATGCAAATGTAAGGTAAATTTATTCCGTAACATTACTTAAGAAAATGTCGTCCATTTTTTGCATTCATTTTATTTTACCTTATACCTTCGAATACTTGCGTGCCTTCTGGCATCACCCTATCCAACAGCTTCCTAAATATCTAAAATCTCTTTATGTCCCAGCTTGTAGAACAAGTTTCACTGCTTCACATATCTACTTGTAAGAGAGATTATGGCATAAAGATTATTTTAAAGGTTTTTTATTTAAATGTTCTTTCCTAAGTATGGTCATCTCCTTGATCAGACTCAGCCTCAGAAGTGAATCTCATTGCCTGACTACGCAGAAGTCCTGTATCCCCAGGTGTGTTTGAGTGTCCTTGCAGTGGATAGAAGTTAGCTGGGTAGATAAAGAAGAAGGCATTATGTTTTTGTACAGCACAATGCAGTTGAGCCCTCTTAGTACTCCAGCAACAGAAGTACAATTACAGTAAGGCAGTGCAGCACAGCATAGGAGTGCAAAAGCTTATAAGTAGGAGAAAAGCAAAAGGGGTAAGCTACTTTGGGTTCTCTGGTATCCTCAGACATGATTTTGTTCTTACTTTAGCTCTTCAGAGTGTGCATTGACAACAAAGGCTGCTGACAAGCAGCTGGTGAGGAACAAGTGGTGAGAATATGGTGCTTGCAGCTAGAGTTAGCTTGCGGGACATGTGCCAGCATAAGGCACAGCTAGCAAAGAGCAAGTTACCTAACATGCAGGTTGGTGCTAACATTCACCAGCACACACTGAGTGGTTGCACTGCTCACTAAACCCCAATGATTTTAAAATGTGAGTATTTCCAGCAGGGGGACCATTTTACTCCCCAGAGACAAAGTAATCGTTGTTCTTTAGGAATTAATTACTGAAACTCTGAAATTATTAATAATATTATTAAGAAATATTATTTCTTCTGTCATTTGATCTGTGTTTGAGGTTCGTACTTGTCAAATCCAGGCAGATGCCAAAGCTAGTAAAAAGCGAGAATCAGGAAGAAGAATACATACAATAACAGTATCTAAAAGCTAGTCCCCCTTCATTCATAATAATCACTCCATCCATCCATTTTGATAACACTAAAACAGCAGAATAAACAAATCTAACCAGATACACAAAGACACCACTTTCATGGTTGTGTATTCTTTTGCAAAGGAAAGCTTATTTTAAAGAAAAATATAAAGCCACAAAGCCCCAGTGTCCATGCGAGGTAATCACTAGCTGTAAATATAAAGTAAATACTTTTACAGAACAGTGAAGACATCCATTTAATCACTGGCATAAAGCTGCCTCTGTAAATCTTGGATAAGTTAAGATCATAAAATCAATTAAATTATATTACTGCTGTTCTCCCAACTCCCACAGTTATTTTTGATATTTCATTTTCTGACTGTCAGTCTGAATAAGGCATATTGAAATTTAGAGGATATATATAGATGGTACTCACATTTAACTCTTATTGAGTGATTGTATTTGAGACCAGGCCTTTTTGTCACTGTAAGGTAGAAAAGCCTATGGAGATTAAAGACAAAAGAGATACTGCTGAGAAGACAGTCTCTGGATAATTGAATAAAGAGGACAAAGGCAGCGTTAGGATTATGTTGGTAATAGACCTCAACCAGATGTTCGCTGAGTTTTTCTGCTTTTTAAAAGCAGTGGAGCTTGCCTAAGTGAGCCACTTTCAATAACACTACTGTACCTTGGGGATTCTGAATAACATTGCTATTTGCAAATGTCGTGTTTGATGTTTTGTTGGGTTTTTTTTCCCAAGAATGACAAATTTAGTAGTTGCTTGTTTTTATTTCTGGCCTTCATGTTTGGTTAGGTTTCTTACAACTGCCTTCCATATACTATGGCACTCTAGATGTGCAATGAGATCTCCCTGACCAGCAAGCAAATGATGTATCTCCAACTCTAGTTTTCTGCTTTGCTGAAATTCAGACACCATCATAAATCAAATTATGCCATCATCCTAATGGAAAGTACCAAGTTATCTTAAAGAGAAGGTCGAAAAATTATAAAGAACATCTGCTTTTTAATATTTTTAATAATTTAGTTAGGGCACAATGTTCACACTATTATGTGTGTGGAACAGAGCTGGAGTGGTACAATAGTAAGAGCACACTATCTTCCTGTACGATGTCAACATTTACCTGCTGTTGTATGCTGTGACATTCCACATGTCCTGTTTTATTGATTATCAGCACAGTTACAATTTATTTCTTTGTGCAGAAGACAGGGCATGGGAGCAAGGAGCCTTTCAGAGCAGCTTTGTTTGCCATTCAGTTCCCTCATTTGTGTGGTGATATTTGTCCTGTCTCGTTGCACCAGCGCTTCCATGTGTCCTGCTTCCATTCTTTCAAAGAAGGAGATTTGTTCTCTCAAAGCAGGAGCTTTTACAGCGCATATACTTTTGTTGTTCCTATTCCTTTCCCTCTCATGCATCTGCCAGGAGCTTGTTTATTTCCCATTCTGACCCTTATATCTACAATTAAGTTTGAATGCTGCTCCTTCATTCCTTAGTCATAGAATCATAGAATCACAAAATCATAGAATGGCCTGGGCTGAAAAGTACCTCACAGGGTCACCAACCACTAGACCAGGCTGCCCAGAGCCACATCCAGCTTGGCCTTGAATTCATCCAGGGATGGAGCATCCACATCATAAAATGCTAGAAATTGGCACCTGAGCATGGGAGCAATATGTTGGGGCTACTTTAAGTATCTCTAAGTATCTGTCTTATCTCTATGCCATCTTTTTTTGCTTAAAACCATAATTTCCCTGAAAGTGCTGTTTTTGTTTTTGTTTTTGTTTTTAACTTATCAGAAATAAGCAAATACTCACAACTGAAATATCAGAGCACTCAAGTTTCATAGAATCACTGAATCATAGAATGGCCTGGGTTGAAAAAGACCAGAATGAAAGTCCATACTACTACTGTCAGTGTCTTCTTTTCCATTGCACCATATTCTTGTCAACTTTATACCCCAATTATTCTTTTTTCTTTAGCAACTCCATGCTACCTCATTACTATTTTTTCCTCAAAGACAAATGTCTGAAGGGATTACAATAGATTTTGGGAAGAATGAATGAAAGTAAGAGCTAGACAGATTGGAAGGTACTAATGAAAGAAGGCAATTGTAGAAGGCCGTACCTTGAGTACTAAGCCCAATTCTGGACTCTCCAATACAAGATGGGCACTCCCTGAGGCAAGTACAGCAAAGAGGCACAAACACAATTAGGAGCATCATTCATATGAGGAGATGCTGAGAGAGGTGGGACTGTTCAGTCTGGAGATTAGAAGGTTCTGGGAAACCTCAACATATGCAAATAAATGAAAAGATGAGAGCAGGTGTGTAGATCTAGGCTCTCAGTGCTGCCCAGGACAAGAGGCAGTGGGCAGAGACTGGAACACAAGAAATGCCTTCTGAATTCAAGTATACACTTCTTAGGTATGAAGGTGATGATGTACTGACATGGGTTCCCTGGAGAGGTTTTTAAATCTCCATCTGTGCAGATATTTAGAATGTGAGAGGACATGGACAATCTTCTGTTGCTGATCTTGCCTTGAGAAGGGGTTGAAATCAAAGATCTCCTTTTTCATGGGTTGCTGACTAACATACAAGAAAAATGACACAGAGTTTGATAAAAAGTTTTATGAACATTGCCAAAAGTTTATCTGAGATTCTGTATTGTATATTTTATATACAGGGAATTGTAACTGATGTAAATTGGAGGACAAATTTTATGGGTAAAGGTCTGTGGCAGATTAAAAAATATTATATTTTGGCTTATAGTGAGAACATTTTTTCCTATGGAGGAGTCAATTTTTTGCTAGATAAAATAGATCTTTTTTTTTTTTTTTAAATTAGCTATTATCAAATAGAAGCAGTTTATCTCTTTTGTAAGGTTAGGCAAATAATCCATCCAGAATTAACATGCAGCTTCTATCCCCAAGTATATTTTGTAGGAAATTATTTTAAAATAAGATTCAAATCTTTATAATTAAGAAGGGCAAATATATTAATAAGGATAAAGGGATACATTTCTAATCTCCAAGTTATGCAAATTACTCTGTGATTTATGTCATTTACTTCAGAACGAGCAGAACAATGGAGCTTTTTCACACGTGTGACAATCATTCTCATTTATGTGCCTGACACATTGCAAGTGGATATTTATTCTTACAAAGTAGACTTTAATGTCATTGAAACTGTAAGTGCATATCTTTCATTTAAACACATTCACCCTTTTAAAACTAAGATGTGTATAAATATTTTTCTTTATCATTTATGCAGTTCTCTAATCTCGACCTGGTGCTGTTGAAATTATTTGCTAAGAACATAATTACAGATTATTAAGGGGACAACTTCGTTTCAGACAAAATTCTATGATTCCTTTTAGCCTTTGCTTATTTATCCCACGTTCCAAACATGAAACTAGTCAAATATCAAATAAGTTTGAATCCTGTTGCTAATAGCCATGCACATTCAAACACTTTGTTGCTGTCTCTCTTCCTTTTCACCTAGCTAATACAGCAAGGAAGAACCACCTGATAATACCAAGATTGGGCTAATCACTGTCATTACACATTGTGTATGCAGCGCACAGAGACACTCTGTATGCTCCATTGAGGGATTAGGCAGAATATGCCTTGATAAAACAGAGCAGCGGCACAAGGAGATGCCTGAGCTGGCTCAAAACAAGATGAGGACAAATAATGTGCTAATGCAGTGAGACTACTTTAAATAAGCAGCTCCTTTATAAGTAAATGGGATAGCTCAACACAGAGCTGCATGGTGTCATGCACACATGATTTACTAACAAAATTAGCAGTGGGTGCAAAGTACCTAATGCACCACTTCTCAAGGTTTTTGCCATGTCTCCCTGCTTTTCAGCTTGGAGTACATTCCAGTGCTTCTCATACCACCTAGCTGAGGTTCTCACCCTGAGCAGTTTCACAAGTTAAGATCTCGGGAAGGGGTGCTTTGCCAGAGTGGCAGATCATGGATTTCTGTAAGACTGAAGCCAGGGGAATGCAACAGTTGGAATAGGTAAGTTGTGTAAGCTAGTGATACAGAAGGAATGCACAGACCCTGCATGCAAAACCTTGTAGTCTTTCCAGGAAACCCTTAGGAAAACTGTCACAGTGGTTAAGCATGGGCTTGTGCATTTTCTTTTTGCTCTATTTGCTCAGCTTTAACCACAGTCTTCTCAGCACCACGCTGTTCCCCATTCTTGTACTTGGACTTTTTGGTACATTGACACTGCTGCTTCTACAGGCTCCCAAGTAACATGTCCTCCTCAGATGTACTTCCTATTTACAAAAATAAAAAAAAATAAAAAAAAGAAAAAAAGAAGCATGTTTCCTTTGTTGATATTTCCTATAATTTTCAAAGCCCCTATGCCAGTGAGCTCACATTCATTTTCCTATTCGATACCCCAAATTCCTCTGAATGTAATAACACTCCAATTTATATACCCCAAAACACATCTATGTGCTGGATTGGCTCACTTTTTTATACAATCGTAGGAAAATGCAATGGCTCTCCAATGTAATTGATGTTGTGTAAAGACAGAGAGAAATACTGGAATGCATGATCCCAGCAGGACTCTAAAATCTGGAAACTACATTCTGTCAGCAATATCACTTTCCAGTAGTCAGACTCAGAAACCTTCATTACAGCCATGGCTAACAGGCAATATTTCTTCACTTTGAAGCAGTACACAGTTCTGCTCCTTAAGGTATACAGTGCAAGGGATGGAGGAGAGGCAAACAGAATCCCAAGTAAAAGAATCTATTCTTTGCTGCGGAGCTTTGGAGAAAACAAAAACATATCGAAGGAAAGTCTTAAACCATAGGACACAACTTGATCTCAGTTATTTCTTGCCCTTTGGTTTAGATTTCCAATGGTAAATGAATTATTTCTACAGAAAAAATGTAGGTGGTTTAGAAACAAAGACAATTGTTAATAGTGCTGGCATCATTGACAGTGTCCCATGTTTCAGGATAAAACAGCAAACTGTCATCAAGGCAGTTACTTCTATCTGATATTAAAACCGTTTAGTTCAACTGATGACAAGGCAGCCATTCCTTCATGGCATAGTCAATGCAGTGTGTTGCAGAAAACGTATATGACTGTTCTAACGGAGATTCTTCCCTTTGTTACTTATTCATTCACTTGAATGACCTTCAGGACTAAATCTGTGACTGTTCTGCATACAGAAATAGAGATCACATGGCTCCATTTCTATAAAAAAGTTCATTTAAATAATTGTAATGATGTGAATAGGCCCACTGGAAAATAAGTACACTTTTAATGTGCATAAACTTATTTTTATATGTAACAGTACCTTAAGTATGTGACCTACAAATAATATAACTATGCGAATATATCAAATGATGGTAAATGTTTTACATACCGATCTAGGAGCTCAAGTTTCCAATAGCTTTATCTCTTTCTTCAGCGGTATTCCAGAAAACAAAGAGGGGTTCCTTACTTAGAATTTATCACTCTAGCCATGCAAACTATTGTTTTAAGCGTAGCCACATACCTAGACTGCCATATTCATCAGATCTCAGCTAACAAGCTGACAGAACTTTAAAAAGCTACACGGCTGCTTCTCAGCTCCATTCTGCAGACATATTTGGGTTCACGCAGTCAAGGAATTGCAAAATGCCAGCAGAATTGCTGAATAACCCGTTGCTTTTGAAATCAGAAGCTTTGAGAGAAAACAGATTTTCAGGTCTTCAAGAAGGATTTACAGGAGACATAGAAATGACAGCACCACTTGCAGAACAATGAAGCTTCCTGTAATGTACTCTGCAAACTTAAAAAGCACTTACATTCAAAAGTCAGAAAAAAAAAATCAATCAAACAAAAAAAAATAACCGTATTTTTTACTTCAGGAAGAGAGAAGACATTGCATTATTATTTTTTTTTTCCCCAGAAGAACTCTAATTTAGAAGAATTTTATGCAGTTGATCAAGCCCCAGAATTTAAAATAAGTTAAAAAACAAAGAAATCTGTCAACTTTGAAGACACATTGGTCTGTGCTGTATATCATACATACATGTCACTACAAAGGAAATCGCCTATATGCAGATGTGCCTTTTACTTCAGGGAAAAGGATCCATCTCCACCAGATCATTAAAAACTTCCAAAAAACCTTTCAGATTTATTTCCCTGCTGCACTAAGCACTGAGAGCCCAGGTGCCAGAACTAAGACCTACATCAGCATGGGATGCACCATAAACAGCAAGGACAAGACATATACCGGGAGAGGAAATATAGTGGTCTGGCATATCAGCCCTCATTTGCCTATGCTTTTGGCAATGGCATGAATAAAAAGGACTTGGCAATCCTCCACATAGCATGGGAGTTGAAACTAGATGATCATTGTGGTGCTTTTCAGCCCCAGCAATTCTATGATTTGATGATTCTATGCTTTACTCCTACTTCCACTGTTAACCTACTCTCATGCTTCTAAATAAATTAAACTGATAGTACTAATTGAATAGTGAGTTAGTACTATGCTCAAAGTAGACAGAGCTCTCCCATTTTCCTTCACAGAGGCTAATAAGAATACTGATCAATAACTGCTTTTGTCTAACTTTGCCTGTATAAGGCAAAGTAGTAACGGTAAAGATATTTACATCCCTCAAGACACCAGTGTTTGCGCAGATACTTTACTCATTTTCTGAAAACCCCCACTGATTTCTTGTCATCATCTAATAAACCTCAAAAAGTCAATAGGCCATTAATACCCAGAACAAACAGCAATTGCACCTAAATAAAATTAATCTTCTGAGTGTTTTAAAATGTCCTGGAAATAATTACTGAGTTGATCATTAAAAAGGAAACAGGGTGGTCAGAACTGTAATAGCATCATTAATTACTATCAATATCTGATGTTAATTCTTATTAATAAAATAATCATACTACTACTAAGTGGCTAATACATTTGTCAGCATTCAAATAAGACATTAACCAAGGAGCACATCATAGAACATTTTTGTTTGAAATATTTTCACCAAATATCTTGTGTTGGAAGGGACTTAAAGATCATCCAGTTCCAATCCCCTGCCTTGAGCAGGACTGCCAGTCACTAGATCAAGTTTCCCAGGGCCCCATCCAACTTGGCCTTGAATGCCTGCAGGGATGGGGCATGCCCAGTTTCTCTGCGCAATCAGTGCCTCACCACCCTCTGAGAAAGGAAATAGTCCTTCTGATATCCAATCTAATCTAAATCCCTCCTCTTTTAGTTTAAAAATCTTGTTCTATCACTATCAGACCATATTATAAACAAACAAACAAACAAACAAACAAACAGTCTCCCTCTTGTCTGTAAGCTCCCTTTAAGTGCTGGAAGTCCACAGTGATGTCTACCCAGAGCATCTCCCCACTCCTCCTGCAATGGGAGTCGCACACCTGGACACAGTACTCTAGATAGGGCTTCACAGGGGCAGAGTAGAAGGTAACAGTCATTTCCTTTGCCCTTCTGGCCACTCCTCTTTTGATGCAGAATGGGATATGGTTGACCTTTCAGGATGCAGGCATACACTGTTGGCTTGCAGCATGCTTTTCATCTGCCAGAAACCCCAATCCCCTCTCCACAGGGCTGCTCTCAATGAGTTCTTCTTGCAGTCTGTACACATATCTTGGCATTGCTCCAAACCAAGAGCAACACCTTGCACTTGGCCCTGTTTAACCTCATTCAGTTCTTGTGGATCCATTTCCTAGGCTTATCCATGTCCCTTTGGATGGCATCCCTTAATTCTCTTGTACCAATTGCAACATTCAGTGTCATCTGCAAACTTGCTGAGAGTGCACTCAATCCTACTGTCTAGGTCATCAATAAATGTGTTAAAAAACACTGGTATTAAGACTCATCCCACCTGGACATAGAATTGTGGAATACATCATTTTCTTTTTGAAGTCTGGATTTATCATACTCCCAATTGCTTTTAACAAAACATATTGTAAGTTCACAACATGCTATCTCCTTGTTGCACAATATTAAGAATAATGAGAAGGCATCATTTTATTGACCATCACAACATAAGACGTACCACCAATTTTGTTGTTGGGTCCAGCCATGCCCTGAGGTGGGGCCATTGGATCTGATTGGACCCAGCTATACTTGGCACATCTTCTCCTTACAGCCCCTCGCTGCCAACAGCTTCCTGTGGATAACTCAGTACATAATGACATCAGTATGTTCCTGGCTGGTTCTAGAGCTCCATGTGCGCTAAGTATGGATTCTGTACCACACGCTGGCCACACAGGCTTTACCCCCTGGAGAGCAATGACAGCTGTAATATTGTTTACATGGTGAGGATGTCCTGATGTACACTGAGAGCTATGTATTGATATCTGTTTCTTCCAAAGTGTGTGCTTCCTCCTGATGCGATGCTTTACCAGATCTGATGCTAGCTTGACTGCTAATACACTAGGAAGTTAAGGCTTAGAAAGTTTTTCCTAAATGTTGTAAATTTCTGGTGGGGATGGACCACAGTACTCCAAAGGTACTTCTCCCTCTGATGGATGCCACCTTGCTAAAATGCCCAGCTTGTCATGCTCTACTGAATCTGAAACATTTTTATAACTGGAACTAGTGAAGCAGTCTTTCAGTGTGTTTCCCTTCAATCCTTCTATTCATCAATTAATTCTCTATGCTTTGAATTTCCCTCTCTCTGTTCTGCCTCCCACCCTTCACCTGATGCTTACCAATTATTCCATTAATGAACCACTGTAATTAATTTTACAGAAACAAAACCTGCAGAAAACAGTTCAGAATTATGAGATTTGCTACAACTGACTGTGCTTATTACCTATGGAAATATAAATGCCCAAAGAAGATAAAATGCTTATCATAATAATGAAAAGAAATCAAAATCAAATTAAAATTCTGGTACTTATTAACTGAACAATACTAGTGGGGGAAAGAAAATTTACATGAAACAATTAGAGATACCAAGTAGGCTTGAAACTCTCAAAATACAACTTAAGAGTGAAAAGTTCATGGTTTTCCATACAATATTATTATGAGAAATAAATTCCAATATTAATATCCTATCAGTACAATGCATATGTCATTTTTGTTGCTGTAATATAGTTTTTTACAATGATCAATTCCCAATTATCAGCCTGAAAAGGACCTTAATAGACAGATAAAGAGATGAATACTTCATTATTATACAGCCAACATCAAGTACGTCCATCATTTTTTCCTTTTTCTTTCAAAGGAGGAAATTAAACCTCTGCTTATAAGATTTATTGGTCCTTCAAAAAACAAAACCATTAGAATGAGTGACACATGATCAGAAAAAGTGTATTCTGAGCATCTTAGAAGTTAATAAGCTGTTGGACTTTGAGATATTAAAACAATAAATTTAAGATACAAATTCACGAACAAGAAATGTTGTAAAGTGTTCTATAGGATTCCATTTAGTCACTTCACGACAGCAAATCTCTGTGTATTATAATTCAAATCAAAATCCATAATAGAGACAAGCAGAAAGAAGGTGGAGGAGAAGGACACTGCTTTAAAGGACAGGAAGAGCTTTTATCTGCTCTTCTGTAAGAGGAACTCTGTAAAAGGGGCCAAATAAAGTGAGAAGGATGAAAGAAAATGGAATTAAGGTGTCATGATCTACTATGGACATTTTCTTTGTATTCCTCTTTTCAGCATATCAGCTTGAGTTTAGCTGTCACTATAACGATTAATCTTTGAACTATTTGTGAAATCCACCAATTACAGTTATTTTTGTTACATATACTTGTGTATAAAAACACATATGTAACAGCAGTCATAATGCTTACATTTTAAAAGTCAGTTATCTGGCACTCTGTTCTGCTGATTCACTATGATTATACAGAACGATACATTGTTATGGTACCGTATGGGGAAAGGAACTACAGAAAACCAATTTTATAAAAGGACAAAATCATCAAGATAATCTCAGAAGTTTTTTTTTAAAAAAAAAAAAGAAATGTGACTGTGAGCAGTTTGTTGCATTAAAACTTCATCACTAAAGAAACAGCATTTGTAGGTTTCTGAAATATGAGATGTCCAGCAACATCCAAAAATGCGCAGAATTCACAGTAAAGGAAATAAATCTTGACAGGAATTATCATTGTATCATAGAATTTCCAAGGTTGGAAAAGACCGCTGAGATCGTCTAGTCTAACTATCCACCTACAGTCAGTATTTCCCCACTGAACCATGTCCCTTACCCAACACAGCTCCCAGCCTTCACATCTCTCACTAGTTCTTGTGAACAGCAGGTGTAGCAGGACATCTCTGCTGCTACATTTTCTCATCAGCTGCACAGGAGGTTCTCTTCCACACACTCCAGAAACCTCCTTGACTTCTTTCTCTGCGCTGTATTATACTTCCAGCATGTATCAGGGAAGTTGAAGTCCCCCATGATAACAAAAGCTGGCAATCATGCAACTTCTGCCAGCTGCTCATAGGACACCTCGTCCACCTCTTCGTCCTGCTTGGCGGTCTATAACAGATCCCCACAAGGATGTCAGCCTTGTTGGCCCCCTCCTTCATCCTAACTCACAAGGACTCGACCTTGTAATTCCCATCCCTGATCTAGACTAAATCAAAACACTCTATAATATAGAAAGCTATGCCACCACCTTCCTTGTCTATCTCTTCTGAAGAGCTTATAGCCATGCACTGCAACACTCAAAAAGTGTTAATTATAAAGAATTATAATAAGCTTAACTATAAAGAATAAGCTGAATCTGCAATTGTTAGTCAGAAGATATTCCTAGAAGGGATGAGAGCATGACAGAAAATATAAAGCTCCTTGTTTAAAAGTTTTAAGTAATGAACATAGGTCTCACTAAATATTAGGATAAAACTCAGAGATGATAACCAAGATGATAGTAAAGGAGATATTATATCAAGCTGACAAATTTTCTGCAATAAATGAGCAATCCAAATCCAAATAGTTTCTATTCTATGCATCTGACATCCTTAACGTCAGAAGTACTCCCATCAGCACTGTATGGGAAATGAAATTCTGTGATCAGTACTGACCATATGATGTTAACACTGCATTAAAACATGGGCTAGGAAGAAGATTAATAAACTGATAAAAACCATACCTCAGCAACAAAGATCAGACTACTCAGTTGCAGCATGCTGCCTTGGAGGAGGGCTTCAATTTTATTCTTAATTTATGGGAATACAATTACAGACTATGGACAGTCCTTACTCTCTAATAAGTAAAACATCAAATAGAACATAATGAAAAATAAATGGGCCAATTGCTCTGCGAGGTCAAAAAGCCTGCTTTACTCTTTGACTTTAACAGTATTGCACTGGGTGCAAATTAGTATTAGAATTTGAATAATTCTGTACAAGACGGTCAATTTGTATGATGAAAATAGAACTTGCCTACTCAATAGTCTATTTACAATTGCAAATGAAGGACTAGATTGATAAATCATCCAATTTCTGCCAACTTCTACACAAATAAGTTACCTATGGGCTGGAATTAATTTGTTGCAATGATACTGCAAGGTCAGACATTAGGAGGAAGCATTGTGCCAACCACATCTCCACAAAGAGATGATGGCAGAGTCATCTGTTTGTCCTTTTCAGGTTTAGAACTGATGTCTTTAGCAACTTTTTTGACGTGAAAAGGTGGTGGCAGGCCAGAGGAGGAGTTTCTGAACCAGCAGTTTTACAGTGACCTGTAGACAGAATGAAGAACTGTAGTTGCATTCCCAGCATTACTGCTGGTTCAAATACAGTGGAAATGGAATTCAGTGAACAAATTAGCATCCTCAAATAATCTCACATGCCAGGCTGCTGCGGGCAATAGGTGAATATAAAATTCCTATCAGCATTCTTCATATGTAATTTTAACGTACACCTTTCCCCTCAGAAGTGTCTTCCAATGAATCATTTGTTTTATCTAGAGTCTTCTGCCTTAAAGTTTCGAGAAAGAAATATAAAAAAAAAAACCTACAAACTCTCTCTGCATGAGGAGAGAAGCAAAACAGAATATGAAGTTAAAGAAGAAAGAAGTTTTTCCTTAGCTACTGCCAAGTATCAAATTAGTTTCTGTTCATTTGAAGACTCACTTTATATTAACTTTTCTTCTGACATTACAGGAAACAGAACTTGCCTGAGGCTTCATCCTTTAAAGACTATTTCTGAGATGTTCTGCCTGTAATTGTTGGTTGTCGTGAGGTTCCCTTGTTCTTAGATCACAGTTTGTGAGGAGAGAAATCTGAACAAACATATTATTTTTAAAACCACGATGATGTAAGATAGCAAAAAGTCATTCAAGTTCCGCTTCTGTGTAGTGATCCTTTCTCTGCATACATGAGATATACACATAACAATGCATTTAAAGGGGGAAAAAAAATCTATTTGAAAGAAGAACAAAAAAACACCCACAGAACACAAAACAAAACAAACAAGCAAACAAAACCAACAACTACTCAACAGTTTAAAATGCAAAATAAAGCTTAGTAACCCAAAAAAAAGAAATCCATATCAATCCCTATGATTATCCTCGCCTCCAGACTGTGATGGAAAAGTGAAGCAGTTAAAATAAAAACATTAAGTTTTTTAAGCCTGCTTGGAGTACAGAGTGATGGGCAGTGGTGTAGTAAGTCTTAACATGATCAGTCCTGATTCAGCTTCCTACTCAACACACAGCACTGTATACAAAAATCAATTAAACTTAAAACTGGGTAATAAGATTGTTGACCCTGAATGCAGCTTCTCCTGCATACCATTGAGGAGCTACTGTTAGTAACCATGGATGGTTATTTTCAAAAGCATTATTTTCAATGTGAAAATTAAAAAAAATGCAAAGAATGAGTTTTTAAAGACAAAATGAAGCCATCCTAAAGGGAGTACACTCAAGTTGTTTCTTTATTCAATGATGAGAAGTGTGTGCTTCAAAACTCCTCTGAAGGGAGATTTTGCTCACCTAATTTTGGTGTCAAAGTGCTTAGGTCAATCTTCTTATCATGTGTTGATTACATTATTACTAGGGTTAAGCCCCTGTAATCCATTTTGCACAGTGTGAAGGAAGCAACAGAAGGTCTACTTTTCTTTCATTTCTTTCTCTGCAGAAGAACATCCCAAGGCAAACTGGCTCATACACATCACACCTTGTTCTAGAAATATTTTCTTAGGACACATTTTTTTTCCAGCTGATGCCCATGAAATTGTATGAAAAAAAAGATATATTAACATAAACGCAACAGAACATTAGTAACTGCAAATTCACTTCTGAAAGAAATCTTTACCTTTTTTTCCTCTGGAATAACCAACTGTATAGATGTCTGATGTGCCACACAATTACGTTACAAACCACATCGGCTGTGTTACTGTCTGCTTCTTTAGGCAATAAGGCAGCAATAGTCCTTAGCTACTGACTGGTGTCATAGATTCCCCACCTTGAAGGTGGCTGTAACTTCATGCTCTCTTATCAGACACAATTGGTGAAATATGTAGTTATTTATACATATATTTATATACATATATATATATACACATATACATATATATATTTATATATACATATACATTATATTATACAGTAGGCTGTAGCTACTCTGTACAGTTAATACCAATAGCTGAAAGTATTTCCTTTATGACAACTCTTAGATTGGTAAGAGTTATTAAAAATTTGTTTCTATAAAAAGCAGACCTCTGTGAGTAAACAGCTAAAGTCTTGTATTATGTTATCTTAAGTCAGGTATCTGAGAAAGCACATTTGAGAATGATAACACTTGCTGCAATATCATGTAACTGTTCAAAATTACAAGTTAAGGATTTATACTGCAAGGTTAAGCATTTTTTGTAGCCTTTCAGTCTGACAGTACAAAGTGCTAGTTATACATGACATAATGAAGTCATACAAGACAGAAATGAATTATGTATGAACTGGTCATACTGATTTTGAAATATCTTGCATGCATTATTGTCCACATATTATTCTACATAAAATGAAAACTGGGATCAAATTGTATAGAAGAGCTTCATAGAAAAATATCCAAAATCACATAACCTTTTCAAACTGTCACCATTTCTTAAATGGCCATCGTTCAATCTTACCCCACCAAATTCATGTCTGATACTCTGCTGTCATTTGGGCTGGAACTAGCAGCAATGGTGTCTCTTAGCAAGTTTGAAGTGCTTGCAATAGAAAAATAAGAACTTAGTATGTCACAAATTCTTAAAATAAGGAAAACAAAATATCTTTTTATGCTTAGAGCTGTTATAACATAAAATACAGAGCATAGGCTGAATCTAACCTTCACGCTTGAATCTTGTTATAACACTCTCTTCCCCCTCAACATGTTACCTTAGTTAGGGGCCTCCATCTTTAAAATACTATAGAAGAAATAGAATATGAAAAAATGATTCCCACGTTGCTTTCCTTGGTGAAATTTGCAGTTTTTCATAGAATAATGTCATCATTTATTAAATCCACTTGTTTCACTAACGTAAGTAAGAGAATATTTTTTCAATAGAGCTGACACTTCAGTGATTTCTGTCCATGTATTCTTGCTCTGTTACTGAAGAACGTTCAATTTATGAGACAAAAAAAAGAAAGAACTGTTTCATGAATTCATTTATAACAATGGAGAAAAGAATGAGCAAAGCAGAATGTTACAGAAGAAAAAGTTCCTTGCAATGAGCAAGGCACTACAAATACACCTAGTGATCTTGAAAGTGCGTTTTTTGTTCTCTGTGATGAAGAAAAATGTATAAGGCAATTCAGTCCTTCAGAGGTCTGAATTTTGTCTGCTTTGATATGAATACTGAGACAACTGTTTGGAGTGCTGTTCCTGATAAGAAATAAAGTAAGGTAGAAGAATGCATTTGAACAGTGTGCGGATAGTCACACTTGTAATGATTAAACACAGTTTCATGCAGAGCAATTTCAAAAGCAAAATCATTACAAAGGGAACAAAATGTACTTTTACAAGAGCTTTATCTGACATGACAACTATGTTCTAATGTTAGTAACATATGCGGGTTTCATAGTCTCTATTTTGATTGTTTATACATTCTGCTATCTGTGCCACAACCCTAATAATTACAAAAGTAAGTAGCACACATTCCTGCATATAATTTATTTATGTTTTTCATCCTTACCTTTTCCCCTTCTTATCTTCATTCTCAATTTTGCAGTGTTCTGCTCTTACTATGCTTACTCTTCTGAGGAGAAGGATCGTGAATGAGCATAAAGTGAGAGTGGAAAGATGAACCTTAACAGAGCGTAAGGGAGGGAGAGAAGGCACCAGAGATTTTTGAGGAGCCAAAAAGACTGAGACATCACTAGAAAATAGTTTCAATACAGGCTTGTTTGAAAGTCTGAATCACTTCACTATTTCACCTGCATATACTAGCGAGCTGCAAAGTACAAGCACTGCTTGAAAACATTTTTGTTGGAAAAAAAAAAAAAAAAAGACAGACAGAAAGTGGTCTTGATGGACCATAACTTCAATATGAATCAGCAATGTACCCTGTTGTGACAAAGGTTAAATGCATACTGGGCTGCATTAGCAAAAGCTTAGCCAGCAGGTCAAGGAAGTCAATTATTTCCCTTTATTCAGCACTTGCAAGGCTGTATTTGAAATACAGTGTTAGTTCCAGGCTCCCCAGTGCAAGGGATATGTTATCAAACTGAAGAGAACATAGAAGAAGGCCATTAAGATTGTTAGAAAGGGGACTGAAGCACTGGCCATATGCGTGGAGAAAAGCTGAATTTGCTCATGCTCAATAAAAGAAAGCCACTGGAGGATCTGCTTTATTTCTTTCACCTTATTCTTTCTATTTTTTTATTTACAGAAGGAATATAGAGAAGACAGAGCCTGTTTCTGAGGCCCACATATCCAAAAAAGACAAGTGACAACTGTCACTAGCTTCAACAGAACAAACTCAAATTCGACATAAAGAAAAAAAAACTCTTTCCAAAAAAAAGGATTTAAGTGTTGGAGCAGGCTGCCTAAAGCCAATGTCACATGGAAATATTCATAATCCAGCAAAGTAAGGCATGGGGCAACTTCAACTACTTCCAGAGCAAGATCTACTCTGATCAGTAAGTGGGACTGGATAACCTTGAGAGGTGTCTTCCAACCTGAGTTATTTTATGAACTATGAGGAAATCATTTTGCTACTTATCCACAAAGCAATTGCAACACCATAATTCTGCAGTCATTTTTATACAGCATAAACCAGCTGAATAAAGAGATCCAATCCTACTCCCTTGCTCAGCTATTCATTCTCAGCCTTATATTAACTCCTCACTTGTGCCAACACAAAAGCTCATGATTCCAGGTGCTAAACCAGATGGAGAAACTGGTCCAAGTTAAAAATGGAATATTTATCTTGCTTGCCCCTCTGTCATCCTCTTTCTTTGTCCAACACAATTGTTTGTGTGAGTAAAGCAGCAGGAAAAGTAAGCTGGGGAAATCTGAACTGCCTCTTCACAGCTGCAGGAGTTTAAAGTGATCGTTAAACCACAGCATAAATTTCTCTAGCTCATCCACAGCCAACGGCCTCAGCTCTCTTGTAATAAACTGTTTCTATGGGTATAATCTCTTCTTGTGGTTTCTGCTCAAAGTCTACTAACCTCAGCTGGTGAGCTGTGGCCTCTGTGGCATGTTACATCTGCTGTGCAATATTAACCATGCCACAAGCCAAGTTTCCAAAAATGCCAGATGATTTTTCATCCATCTTTTTTTTTTTTTTAATTCCTTATTTACAGAGCATTAAGGGCCTTGACTGCCCCTAGAGAGGATCACGCTTTATTATCTAAAACATTATGACAAAATTCAAGCTTTCTGGAAGTGATTTAAGCTGGATCTCTATTTCTGCCTTCTTTCTCTTTGTTTATTTGTTTGTTTGTTTGTTTCCTCAGTGGAAGAAACTAAAAGGACTTTTCTCTGAAAATATTGTTCTTAATTGTCCACCTCTCCATTCGCCTAATATTTTTGTAACTTTGAAGGATAATAGCTGGGGGAGAAAAAGAACAACACAGAACAATTTTTAGGAAGCCTTTGGATAATATGGTGATACACAAGAACAGTATTAAGGACTGTTTACATGTGGCTGCCACCTCCAACAGCTCTGGTCCTGGAGATTCTTCCTGCCTGGTTGCAGGAGCCCAGAGCACTGCACCCATAGACCTGGAGCCTCCATGCATGCATCTTTGCATGTTCAGCTAGCACTGAAGCTAAGCATGTATCTCACACAGACACACACTGCCTCACGTACTGCACTAGCATAGAAAGCCCCAGTCCCCTTAGGTTGACCCAGACAGCAGGCTCATGGTGCAGGCACACACCCACCTTCAAGATTGGATATCACTGACTGGCTAACTTTAGTGAAGAAGATGCTCTCACCTTATATATACAGCTACACATAAATCATTAATTTGGGCCTACACATCTTTCAACATGAACATAATTCATATAAACCAAGTCAATGTGATCTCCTTATTAAACAGCCTCTGTGAAAATAAATAAATAAATCAGGTTAAGTCTCTATTTTTATCTTATTGAACAGAAATTTGTGTTTCCAAGTGCATTGCTACTCTCAAAATGCCATCCACAAAATGTTACAGGTTGCCACTCTTTACCTCAAGCATGTTTCACTTCCTGTATAGACTGTTGAATAAAACACCAATGAAAAATATTAAAAACATGAAAATGTTGAAGACACAAATGCAGGTCACGGGAATTTTATTGACTCTACTATGTTTTCAGTGATCTTTAAGTGTAGTTGCTGAGCAGAACTGACCAGAATGTGGGGCTTCATAGTGTGAAGGATACAAATACATCATTGGAATGGCATTTAGGACCGGAGTTTCTGTTCAGACTAAGGTTCACTGTGTGTCTGGTGACAACTCACTTGAACTACTTTGGTTCTTAGTTTCTTTTTCTCTGAGATGGCGGTGAGCTTTCCCACTTCCCAGTGCTGCTCTAAAGATCAGTACATTCCAGTTTTGAGGTGGTCAGACATGAAAGTTGCAAGACCTAAAAATGAAACACCTTGATGAAGATACTGAGTAAAGGCTCCCTTCAAAGCAAAAGGGAACAGAGAAGAGTTTGAAAAGCACCTCACCTAAAAGGTTCAAAGCATGAAAGAGAAGGAGGGAATTCCTTTTACCCGACTTCAGTCAGGTGCCTACATTAACAGACTAGTCAGAGTTAAAAAAAAAGAACTGACTTATATAACATTTGGAAACCAATTTAAGTTGCATGCCATTATACTTTAGAGGAACTTCTTTGGCTGCATCAACAATAAGCCTTCCCTGGTCCAGGTATATGCTGACTATCAGGGCTAAACACATGCACCGAACTCTTTTCTGTCCAAAAGACTTCTTTTCTTAGTCTAGGTTATCTTGTTCTATGCATACACATAAACCTAAGTTAGGATCCCTGAGAAATGTGTGAAGACTACAGAACTCTGAAAAGTATGAGATACTCAAGCCATTACACCCGGCTCCCAAACCTTCCCTAGTTCTTTTCACATTGTTGTTCGATTGTTCAGTCTTGTATACATTCGTTTTTGGTTTTGTTTTTTTTTTTAGGATAATTTCAATTAAATTTAGCTTTTTATTATGAAAAAAATACAAATAAATGTAAAAATATTGTATGTAATATAAACAATAAATATACATCTATGTAAAATAGTAAATATATATATATATAATAAGTACACAGAAACTTCACATGCAAATAATAAGGTATTCTTTCTTTGTTAACATTGTTAAGGTTGTGTGTGACCTCCCAGTAGACACCTCTACTAAAATTACCTACATAACATCCAACATTTAGCAGCATGTCATAGTTTCAAAATCGGTCACTTATCTAACTCTGACGGCCTGAGAGCAGAATGTGCCAACTCAGAGATACACTTCATATTCGCAACCATTTGATGATGCACTGGTGTAAAGACAGATTTATAATGACTTTTTAAACTGCATTGCCAGTCTTCAGTTCTTCTTTCACTGCTTTCAGCTAATTTCCTGCTGCACACTGAGAGCAAGCTTGTGTAATGAGAAGAAACAGAACAGGACTCATAAAACATATGGGCTAAACTTTCCAAAATGAGGTGCAATCTAGTTTGTATTTCTAAATTATTCATATATAAGCTAATAGTAGATAACTGACCACATGCAACACACACACCTGATTTGAACTGCATGGTAGGTATTGGATCCCTGAGTTACGTCATCCCATTGGTTGTATCAAGTTTTGAATATCTAGTTTGAAATTGCAGACTGTATATCTATTTACTATAAGAAATCTACAGATATGTATTCTGTAAATTCAAGAATAAGGAGCTGCAATAAGCAGTTAGCATGCCAACAATACATACTGCTCTCTGAAGGAAAAAAAAAAAAGAATAAAAGAAAGCTCACAGACAGCTTGTTTATGACTCAAAGAGTGTAAACACGCATCTATTTTATTTAACTCAGTAATCCTCTGACACAACTTGTGATGTGTTTGATGAGCAGGTTTCTTGTTCATCTTCCATTACAGAAGTAGCTCTGCTTTCCCCAGGGGTATTGGCAGCTGGCAGCAATCAAAACCATCTCACTGCCAGTATCTCATTTAAAGAGAATGACATTCAGCTACAAAACTCCAAAATGACTTTAATTCACTGTACTATACTATGCATCTCAATGAAAAACGTTCTCACTTAGAAAGAGACATTTAGACCTTTGCTTCCTAGGGAGGATTTTGGTCATTAACCAGTACTTCAGAGGTACCAGCCCATAATGTTTGTTGCTCTTGACCAGACAAGTAACATTCTAACCTCAGCCACAAGGCAACCTGTCTATCATAATCCAGTTTGAATTTGTTGTTAAATAATATTCTAATCTTCTTTCAGATTTGTGCATCTGGCTATTCAGTTCCTGCATGGCAAGTTATCCCATAAGTTATCCTACATAACACACTGCAATAGATTCCCACTTGTGTGTCTGGCTTTTTTCCCTAGGATTCCTGAAGAATAAAACTCAAACTAAGAAGCTGCTTAAAGACAGAAAACAAGAACATTTCATTAAAACTGTAAAGAACCTCTAGCTCTGTCAGCATCTAGTACTGACTTTGGGAAATGTTGGGAACTTAGTCTTCTAACCTGGTCTACACTAAGTAGCTTGAACTATGTAATGTCTCCCGAGCAAACTGCAGTTCCCAGCCTGTTCCAGTATCACATTTTGATAAAGCACAACTCTCTTCAAAACCCAAAATGTCAACTTGAAAGCCCCATTATTCTAGAGAATTCTGTGTGTTGCTGCACTGGGGGATTTAAGAAGGAGCCCTGATAGCAATGGTAACATCTTTTTTCTATGCTGTACTCACTGTCATCAATTCCTGCAGAGTAGTGGAGCTGCTGCTGCTTCTTTTTTTTTTTTCTTTTTTTTTTTTCCCCCTTAAATTACTAGTTATCATAGCATGAACAGATCTGTATCTATATTTGAGCCCATGTGTCATTTTGTCATACGTATATATTCATTTTTCTCTTTCAAGTCTGTAATGTCAGAGTACTGTTGACATAACTTAAGCCTATTTTGGCCCTGTAGAATTCAGTTTGCAGGCAAATCTTAATTTATGCTTTTATGTTTTAATTTTCTATCTCCCAGTAAAATCAGTTATGTATTTCATTTTCAATTTGGACTTTTATCAGATATCTTTTTTTCCTGGCATTACATTTTTTGGCTCCTCCATCACTCATAGACTCATCTATTTTGAGCTTATTTTCAGTGCATCTTTTATGCATTTCACATTTGTGTGGAAAGCCCAATTCTTAGTTAGTGTTCAGTTCATTATCATGATGAAGTTTCTCAATAACTGACTTGAGTTAATTAAAAACTATGAAACATAACAAGTGGCACAGAACCAGTTGCAGTCAGAAATAAGGGACCTCAGTCAGTGCTTATGTGCATGTAAGTGTTCCTTAATTTTTTTGTTTTCCTTATGTATTCCAGATGGAAATTCTAGTGAACTTGTCAGGCTATTTCCTTAGACATTCATTCATTGCACTTATGCAACCACAGTAGGCCAAAACACTTAGATGTTCTTTATTCAGAAACCCACTGTAAATGCTTCTACACAACAGAATCTGAATCACTGTAATTTCTTTTTCAGCTTCCTAATTCAAAATCAGTTATATATAATGACAGCTTCTAACAACTCCTCACATTTTATTTGTCCTATTTAACATTATTTAATGTAGTCTGAAGCTACCGATTATTTGAAAACAAACAAAACCCTGGAATGTACAAGTCAGTTTAAAAAGTTGAATATATACAGTAGAGAATGTATTCATTATATAATATTCTGGTCAGAGTCACCCAACTGATGAAACGTAAACTACATGTATTCTTGCTGCTAAAAACCCACACTGAAATAGATACACAACAGCATGAAATACCTGAAGCTAGGAGATGTCTGTTATCAAAAAGCACAAAAGACCAATTCTGGGGACTGTAATCAAGGGCTACAGAAGTCACATTGACTCTGATTGTTTCCATGGAATATTCAACAAAATAATTTATCCAGCAAAACCCTGGAGGAGGGGTTGGCTGGTACTGCTATCTACTCACTCCCAGAATAAATAACTCAATTGATTCAGAAAACTGACTACATTCTCACAGCTATAAAAATTAATCAATATGTTATCTGTGTGCTTTTACAATACTCGTTTTAAAACTGTAATTTCTCTCTCATTTATTTCTCCTGCCTGTATGGTTTTCCAGTTCCATTTAGCAACAAGAAGTTAAATTTTTCACAAAAGATTAGAAGGAATGCATTGAGCAGTTAAATAACAGTTACTCTTTTTTTTTTTTTGCAGTTCCATTTCTGATCTCCCTGTTTATATTTATACTGTGGCGTTGTGTGCCTTTCTACTGTCATCCTAACCTGACTATTACATCAGGTAAATCAAGAGTAGGGAGATTAAAAAATGTCATTAGTGCAGCTGTTTATTGTTTTTCCCTTGAGGTGACATCAGATATCAAACCTCTGCAGTTTAAAGCTGAGCCAAGGTATACTGCAGCAGATTGCCCATCTGGTGTGACTTCAGAATATTAAAACCTCCTGTAGGCTATCAGCACAAGGACCAGTCAAATTCTTTGCTGTCATCTAGACATCTTACTTTGTGCTGCACACACGGTGTGATTTCCAATTAAGATGTTCAAAATCATAGTTATTAGCTTGTGATGAATTTTGATCATATTATCCAACCACAAAACTTCTGTATTTCATCTGTAACAGTCCAGCTAATATGTAGTGAGTGAAACAATATTTTGTCTCAGATCCAAAAATGTTGTAGGAAATCAAGAACTGTCATTTACAAAGTGAAAAATCAAACAACTTTCTAGACTCTGTTGAACACTGCCACTGTAGATTAATGTGATACAATTCCTAAGTGACTGCAAAACCGTGATTTACATAACTATGACTGAATCTGAATGAATGTTGCATTTATAACCTTCCAATGTAAAAGAAGCAGTTGTACGATGACAGATTTCAGTTCTAGATACACAGGTCAAGTTTTCCTCTATTTCCAGCTAAATGAGTAATTACATCCTTCCCCAACTTCTCTCACAAGACAAGCACAAGTATAGTTCAAAGTTAAAAATACCACAAGTCTGAAAGCTTTATTGAACAACATCAACTATGAAATGTGGATTATTTAGTTGACATGGTTAACAGTGGCAAATTACAACATATACTTAAGTGATTGGAACATTACATTTGGAAAGCAAGTATATTTTACTGTGATGTATATGTTCTGGTAAATTTTCCCAAGTTAAAGCAGGGAGAAACTCAGAGTTGAGGCTTTCTAGTTTTTGCATATAATGCAAATATCAAGCTCTGAGTATGAATTAAGGTGTTTATTATTGTGAAATGCCAAGGTCATAGGGCTGAAGGGAGAAAATACCCCCAAACCCCCAAACCTGCTTCTTTGTAAAAGGAGATAGAGAACTGATCAGAAGCAATGCTTACTAGTGAGACAGTCTGCAATCAAAATCTCCATTTTTATGGGCATACTAACAAAGGAGAATTCTAAAGAAAGATTTGAAAAGGAACAGTGAAATTGCTTATTGGTCTTTACAGAATACTTCTTCATAGAGCGAATACTATCTGGAGAAAATGGACAAAGGTACCTAGTTAGAAATCTAGTGAATGTGTGATGGGACTGATGGAATTCACTGGCTAAAGAAGAGAATTAATTTTTTCATTTTCCAAAATGTATGAGGGATGAAGGAAAAGTTTTGAAAGCAAGAGAAAAAAGTATATTTTAACAGAAAGAATGGGGGAGAAGAGAGAGATGAAGCAGAAAGATGGAATAAATTTTACCAAGAAAACATGCTAGAAAATTTAGGTTGGTAAGAGTGTTTATCCTTATCCACCATCCAACAGGACAGCATATTTATAACTTAAACATTCCTAAAGTTTTAAAAGCAGTTTAATATTCATAGTGATAACAGACTGCAGCAAAAGGTATAAGAGAAATGTTCATTAATCCTTTTGGGAAAGAAAAATCTGTCTTCAGTTTTCACACTATCAAAAGCTATTGTCAAGGATGTGCAGATTATTATTCAAAGTTTTATTCTCTGAAGATCACGAGAGAATATTCTTGTTAATTCCAATGAGTTATTAACATCACTAGTTAAATATTTCTACCTCTTCTGAACTAATATGAATAGGTCTAATAAAATCTAGTGAAAGGGAGAGAATTTATTGACTGCAAATTGCTGATGTCCTCAGAATAGTTTAAGAAAATGAGATTTATCTCATTTAGCTTCTGCATTTAAAAGTTAGTCACCTAATTTAAGCCAGTTATCAAAGCACCTTCTATCATCAGTGAAGACACAGAAGGATCTTCAGATCTTTTCACTGACTTATGAATTTTTTCCATTTGTTTCAAATATCTATTTTAAGGGCTGGATGAACTGCCTGTTGGAGGTGCTACCTTCTCTCCATGAGCTAAAGAGCTTCAGTTAAGTGTGGTTTCAATAACCACTAACTGTAGCAAGAGCTTTGCTTAGTTCTATCTTTCAGATTGCCCTAACCATCAGAATATGAATCTCCTCTTTATATAAATACTATAAGCCCCCATACATTTTTGTTGTTTTATGAAACTGCAGTACTTTTAAATATATTTGAGGTAGGATGACAGTCATTACCAGTATCATCTCTGATATTTGACAGGCAGGGCTACAGGAAAAAATGATATAATTGGAGTGCAAAAAATGCATAATTATCAGAGGAACAAAAGTCTTACAGTGAATGATGTAGCTGTTGGGGAGGGTAGTCATCCACACATATAAGCACTGCAGTTTTATCTGGGATGAGTACATTCCATTGCTCAGTTCTCAGTACCATTCAGGGCATAAGGCTGTTCTTGCTGCTGAGATGCATGCTGCTGTTGCTTCAAAGTATGTTTTTCTTCGGAAAATCCTGTATCATGCTGTTGTATTCCACTTTTCAGTGAAGAATGCCATGGAGTTTATTCAGGTACTGCTCTTAATTATGCATGCTTTGAACCACATTGGGAACAACACCGTTCCTTTTTCTACATTGTAGTTCACATGAAAAAAGCTGTTTTGAACATATGTATCACCCTTTCAAATCAAGTATCTGAACAATTACAGCTTGGCCTTCTGTATTAGTATCTCACTACAGACAGCAAACCTGGATCACTTTGCAGCTCACAATATTCACTCTCCTTCAATGGGACTAAAAGAGGCATTTTGTTGACATTTTTCTAGCTGGTAAAAATGTATCTATCTGCTGTCCAAATCTGAAACTCACATAACTTAATCTTAAATAATAACTTTATGAGCACTCAGTAGGGTATTAGGATTGATGAACTGGTGTCTCCCTGTTTGATTCTTAATCTTGGCAAACGTTATTCTGATTTTGAAGCTTTCCTTTTTGTTAGTTCCATCATGGTCATTCAAAACAAGAAACAGATGAACTCATGAATGAAAAGATCTGCAGTTGTGTTGGCAGACAGGGAAAAGGGATTACATTATTTTTCGTGGACTAATGGACACACAATTGCGGATTTGTTTGTTTTCCAGATTAATGCTGGTTGTAGAAGTAACAATGATAACACACTTAATGAGATCACTCAAGGGATTCACAGAGTCATAGAAACACTAAGGGTGGAGAAGACCACCAAGATAATCTAGTCCAACCATACACCTACCAACAATATTGCCCACTGAGTCATGTCACTAAGTACTACATCTACCCTTTCCTTAGACAGCTCTGGGGCAGTGACTTAACCACCACCCTGGGCAGCCCATTCCAAAGCCTAACCACTCTTTTGGAAAAGAAATTCTTCTTAATATCCAACCTAAACCTCCCCTGGAGCAACCTGAGGCCATTCCCTCTAGTCCTATTAATGTTATCCATGAAAAGAGGTCAACTTCTACCCTGCCACAACCTTCTTTCAGGTACCAGCGCCCCAAACAGTTCAAAGTCTACCCTCAGGAAGTCCAGGGCAGCAGTTTTGCTGACCCTGCTTCTGACTTCACCAAGAGTAGAGAACTCCACCATTTTTGTGCCCAAAACAGCTCCCAGCCATCACATCTTCCACCAGTCCTTCTCTGTTTGGGATCCTTCCCCCAGAAGTCTCACTTAAGTCTCACAGAAGTCTCTGCCTCTTCATCCTGGTTTGGCAGTCCATAGCAAACCCCCACCAGGATGTCCACTTTGTTGGTCTTCCCCCTTATCCTTGACCACAGGGACTCAACCTTATCATTTCCAGCCCTGAGCTCTATAAAATCAAAGCACTAACACAGAAAGCCACACCACTGCCCACCCCTTCTGAAGGGATAATAGCCATCCATTGCAGTACTCCAGTTGTGGAAGTGATCCCACCATGTTTCAGTAAATTGCAAGTTAGTTACAGTTTGCCTGCTGTGCAGTGGCTTCCAGCTCCTCCTGCTTGTTGCCCATGCAGTGTGCACTCGTGTAGATGCACTTCAGATGAGCCATTGGCCACACCAGAAACTCTGGCATTGTTCTTCCAAGCTCATTTATAGTGAGCCTTGTTCCATCCCTTTCTCCATTTATATATAGTTTAAAGCCTTGCCAGCTGTTGGGGTAAAATCTGTTTCCTGCTTCACAGAGAAGATTCAAGCACATATCGTACCATATCACAGAAGAGAAGCGAGACCTTCATTCTGCCAGATAAGCTATTGCAGACAAGTATAAAAATCAATTAGATCATTGTTGGACAGTCTATCTTACCATCCTGTACTGTACCCCCTATACTGTATAGTCCCCCTTGTATCCCTGCACTGTATAGTCCAGATTCTTTATGTCAAGACTTCTGCCAGGTTAATGAACCTTTCTGTTATAGCCCTGAGCGCACAAACAGGCCTTAATTACCCCAAGCAGCTTCACCTGTGACCTCCATTCACACTACGTACTTACACGATCAATTTTTGTTCCCTTAGAGCTTTTGGTCCCTGCTTCATCTCTGTTGAAGGAGTTCACAGCCATGAACCCTGTTGATCCTGAGCTGCAGTGTGACTTGACCTGTCTCATCACTGTGGATGTGCCACTCATCCATAGACTGTGTCTGACCCTTTTTACCTTCATAGAACCTGACACTGATGTTTGCAGTGATTTCCTGGCATGACTTCATATCTGCCTCATTGTCGTGAACTCCAAGTGATGCCCAGACACTTACTCAGACATTGAGATTTTGCTCTCTAAATTTTGTTTATAGAGTAGTAGAAACCACATCAACTATCCCATGGTTGTCTTGACAAGTAGATCTTGGTTTCACAAGTTTTTCCTCTTATGAAGTTGTGCCACAATAAATTGAAAGCATTGTGAGAGGATATTATCAACTGCAGCCAGCTGAAAGGCACCTCTGTAATGATCACAATAAATTTTCTCTCTTTTGTTGCTCCAGAATGTTAGTTACATCTCCAAGTCCTATTAAATGACCTCTGTATCACAATTCAACTTAATCTCCCTCATTTCCGCAGTAATATTTTGTAAAAATAACTGAAAACATTCATTTTTCTTAACCACCAGCTTTAAGTTATAATAGTGTAGGTGAAGGAAAATGGAAACTTAAGAAGTTTATTCTGATTCATTCTTGTCAGAAAACTGTCACTTCACAAACTTCTAAGAAGAAACATAGCTTAGTAGCTCTGCTGCACTGGAGGAGTACTTGTGATACAAAGTACACTTTCCAAATACATTCTTCATCTTCCCATGACAAGAGATGAAGCTTCTGTGGAACATTAGAACGGTAGCAAATTGTACTCAGTTTGTAGAAGTGTGCCATTATTTGAGTTAAAGAGCTATTAAAAATCAGCCACGCTCACTGAAACAACCTGGGGAACAGAGGAACGAAAAGTAATACCCAGACTGGATAGAAAAAAGTGACTTCAGTTACCCACACAATCTTTAGCTTCATATAGAATATATTTCACTAATTTCCAAAAATGATGGTGATGATTTTTTTTTTTTAATGAAAAGATGCATTTATCTTAATACACATATTGAGTAATAACTATAGCTGAACATTAAGTTGCAGTAACCATAACACAACTACATTCATTACTCCCTTGAGGAAAAAACAAAACAAAACAAAACAAAACAAAAAACAACAAAAAAACCCAACCCAACAACAATAATAAAAAGAAACTAAACTAAAATGAGAAACTTAAAAAGATGGATTAGAGTAAGAAAGCCTGTCAAAACCAAATAAGAGCTATATAAACAAATAACAATCACTGTTAAGACTTTCTTGATACATAACTAACTCAAAAAAGCATTCTGTATACATACATATATGTTTATGCATATGTATCCCAAAATAATACATCTGTCACAAGATAGCAAGGGATTTTTAAAAGTGGAAAGTATCATATCCTTTTAGAAATTAATATCAATTATCACATCATAGAAGCATAGAATCACAGAATGGCCTGGGTTGAAAAGGACCACAGTGATCATGGAGTTTCAACACCCCTGCTATGTGCAGGGTCACCAGCCACCAGCCCAGGCTGCCCAGAGCCACATCCAGCCTGGCCTTGAATGCCTCCAGGGATGGGGCATCCACAACCTCCTTGGGCAACCTGTTCCAGTGCATCGCCACCCTCTATGTGAAAAACTTCCTCCTAATATCTAACCTGAACCTCCTGTCTCATTTCAAAACCATTTTCCCTTGTCCTATCACTATCCACCCTCGTAAACAGGCATTCCCTCTCCTGTTTATACGCTCCCTTCAAGTATTGGAAGGCCACAATGAGGTCTCCCTGGAGCCTTCTCTTCTCCAAGCTGAACAAGCCCAGTTCCCTCAAACTTTCCTCACAGGAGAGGTGCTCCAGCCCTCTGATCATCTTAGTGGCCTTCCTCCTTTGAATCCACTCCAAGAGCTCCACATCCCTTCTCCCTCACCTCCCTCTCCCTGCTGGATGCTCCATTTTTAATGCAGCCCAGAACACAGTTGGCCTTCTGGGCTGTAAGCACACACTGCTGACTCATATCCAGCTTCTCATCCACCAGGACCCCCAGTTCCTTCTCCACAGGGCTGCTCTCAAGCGGTTCTTAGCCCAGTCTGTATAAATACCTGTATTGTAAAAATAAAATACAGACTCTTGGAAATCTGAAAAGTGAAGCATTAAAATGATAAGAGTATACTGAAAAAGGAAAGCTATGGTGAATTTATTGAGTTATCTAGACACTATGGAAAATAATTGTATGCCCCAGCATTCTGACATAAGCCTTAAAAAGTTTTTAGTAAATGCCCTGAAATGTCTCTATGTTTGATTACACTGCCGTGGACCCTTAATCCAGAAAGAATATCACAGTTTTCTCCTCTAGAAATCCATTTGTTTTCTCTTGGGAAAAAATAGCAATTTGTTCTAACCTTGCAGTGAACATTTGCTACTATAACAGTAGAATAGACAGGATCTTGGTAATTCATTTTAATCTTTAGGTGGCTCTGAAAATCTCACACTTAGTATAAAACTATATAACATAGCCTTTACTGCAGTCCATGACACTCAGACCACTTAAAATCTTTAATTTATTTCAGCTGTCGGGGTTGGCCCAGTCACTTCTGCAGTTAGAACTGAAGATAATTTGGCACATAATTAAATTACAAACCTGAACTTTATAATAATGTAGTATGCAATGTATCCTAAATAGTGCCACAAATCACATCTCCAATATCCTCATAAAGATCCATTTGATAAACTGTATAATGGACTTATTCACCGATCTTTTTTTCCTATCCCATCTTATAGAAGGTAAATTAAATTTCCTCAGTTGAGTGAGAGGCCAGCCTAAAATATTTTGTGAGCAATTATTAGCAACATGGAATCTACAATAAATGAATGGATCAAGCTACTTTTCTACTTATTATACCCTCATCTTTTACAGGGTGACTTTGAAAGCTTCAAAAAGGAGAACGATGACATTCAGATTACAACTACTCTTGAAAGTCCTTTATTTAAATTCTAGCTAGAAAAGAGAGAGAATAAATTCATTGTATGTAAAATTTTGTTCGACATTTCCAAAAGTTATGACTGAAATAAAATCAATAACAGGACTGTGACATAAGCTGTCTTCAGGTACGCCCTTCTCATCTTTATACTCTCCTATACAACTACAATGGACGTGAGGAAACAGCTGCAAGTTGTGCCAGGGGTGGTTTCTGTCAGGTGTCGGGTAGAATTTCTTCACTGATCAGCATTGAAACAGTCTGCTGAGGGAGGTGGCAGAGTTGCCATATCTGGAGGTACTGAAGAAAAGTGTGGATGTGGCACTTAGGAATGTGGTTTAGTATTAGGTGATAATAATCTTCCAGGGTAAATCCATAATTTTTCATTTTATTGAATAAATATATACTACATACATACATATTATAACATAACTTATGATTAAATGGCAATTGAATTATGACCAAGAAAGTACAAGAATTAGAGTTCTCCTTTTTACAGAGAAAAGCATAGCAAATTTTCTTTTATAAAAAAATTATTTAATCAATTTAAAAATTACTTAATTATATTTAATACACGCAGAGCATGATTTTCCTCAGAAATTTAACATAAATTTGTTCATTTATTAGTACAATAAACCTGTTAGCAGCCAGGATCCTTTGTAAATCTAATATATGAACAATCTGAGTTTTTATCTCCATTTATCTTAATAATGGAATAATAGGATTCTCACATTTTCTCTGTGAAATTAAGTAATATCTAATCCATAGGCTGCATTTAAAAATACCACATCGTAGGACATTTAAATTATTAGGGACTGTATTGCAATATGAAGAGTTTCTTAAATAACAAACATCATCAACTGACTCGATAAGACACAACAACGGGTTGTGTTTTTGAAACTTAGATTTTTATTACTTACTTTTTTATTATTAAGTTAGCAATCCTGTAACTTATTCTTGGGGTACTTTCTATATTAACTGTTTGAATAAGATTTTAGGAAAGGTTTAAGATAGTCAATTGGTGTAACTTACAAACAGCAATGCAGGTTTGAGAGATTTGAGGTTAGGAGAGCCTGTTCGGTGCTCTTCATAAAAGAAAGAAGAAATATCCTGGAAGGGCACTTGCAGCTGGCATCCTTCTTGCTTGTGTAGCCTTACTAACAAAATCTGCTGAAACTGTATGCTTGCTGTATAAGAACAATAGCATTGCTTACAAATTTCTTTCTAACTTTTATGTGACAGTATAATAGGATTAATCTAATCAAAAAGAAAAAAAAAGATAACAGTTAATTTACTGTTTTATTCTTTGTATAGGCAAGAGCTAGGCATCTCTAAATAAAATATGGAGAACTGCCTAATTTCAGTCAAAAGCCAGATTGCAATCCAGTTCACAGGATTTTATTTGACAAACTGCCTCAGTGGAAGAATGAATATCAAGGAGATACTCATTTCTCATTTCCATAGGTTTAAGGCTTGAGCCACATTGCAAAACCAAAACCAAAACCAAAACCGAAACCAAAACCAAAACCAATCCAAACCAAACAAAACAAAGACACTGAACAGAATTGAGAGAGTCCAGTTAAATACGTCAATTCAAATTTTGCAAATACTCATATGTTTAAGTTATGCTGTTGCTTTGTCTCATACATTTTTAAAACTGAAAAACTCATTCCAGAAAAAAAAAAAAAAAAAAATGCAAAACCATCAAGCTATATGCATGTTCCAGCCAGTATCCACACTCCAGTTATGGTCTTCTCAAGACTGCAGAATCATAGAATCATTTAAGTTGGAATGAACCCTTAAAGGTCATCTAGTTCAACTCCCCTGCAATGAACAGGGACAACAACTACAGCCAGATCAGGTTGCTCGGAGCCTAGTCCATCCTGACCTTGAATGTCTTCAGGGATGGGGTATTCACAACCTTTCTGGGAAACATTTTCCTTCTATCTAGTCTAAATCTCCCCTCTTCTACTTTGAAACAATTTCCCTTTGTTCTGTCACAACAGATCCTGCTACAGCATCTTTCCCCTTCCTTCTCTTCTCCAGACTGAACAGACCCAGCTCTTTCAGCCTGTCCTCACAGGGAAGGTGTTTCATCCCTTGGATCATTTCTGTGGCCCTCCTCTGGACATGCTCTAACAGGTTCATGTCTCTCCTGTACCTAGAACATCACAGTACTCCAGGTGAGGTCCCACTCGCACAGAGCAGAGAGGAAGAATCACTTCCCACGACCTGCTGACCATGCTCCTTCTGATGCAGCCCAGGATATGGTTGGCTTTGTAGGCTATGAGGGCACATTACTGGATCATATCCAGGTTGCCATCCACCAGTACTCCCAAGCCCTTTTCAGCAGGGATGTGCTTAATTATTTCACCATCCAGCTGGTATTGATAGCGGGGATTGCCACAGTCCAGGTGCAGGACCTTGCACTTGGATTTATTGAACCTCATGAGGATCTCCTGGGTCCAGTGCTAGAGCCTGTGTTACTGATTCTTTTTCCCATCTACTACTCAGTTATTATTAATCTTGACCCGCTAAGCTGTTAAGCACCTAAGAAGCACAAGAGAGGTAGTGTAAAAGATAATAATAATTGATCAAAAGTACTAACATTTATTTTTGGCTTAGAAAATTGTCTAATAAATTATTCTCTTTAGTGTTTCTCTATTATCACAATACAGTACTTTGAAAGTGATATATTGGCACAAGGCATTGTGTTCTACCACAGTGCAATTAGGAGGTCCATTTAAACAGCTTTATCATATGCATACATAGACTGATTAATTTTCTAATCAAATGTTCCAGGAAATCATTAACCATGACATTAAACAGTGTCATGCTAATTACACTTTCCACAAAGAATTCCAATATAAATTTATAAAAGATTTACAGAAACGTGCCAAAGAACAAACCACATAATGTATTCAAATAATTGTAGCCCCACAGCTCCCCAACGTTGGGCCCCAACCCTCCAAAGGTCCAGTTTGGGGCTGTGCTTTACTGAAACTCCACATTATTCCAGGCATAACAAGTTGTGGGTGTGACAGGTTGCATTTTTGTGGGTGATGCTGAGGGACTGATAATAATTTTATCCTATGTCACTGTGTTGTAATGGAAAGCATTCAAATTAATTTGAAACAGTGAATATAATCAAAGAATCTCAGAACTGTAGGGAACTGAAAGGACCTCAGGAGGGTGTCTAGTCTTGGGGAGACCTTTTATTTTTGCTATACTCGAGGCATAACTACATTTTAAAAGCAATATTAGCATCTTACTGAAGAAAAAAGAGACTTGTGCTATTTTGGTGAATACTCTAATACTCTAGATATAAATACTGAGTGTTATAGTTTTTCTTTTTTTTTTTTTTTTTTTTTCTTAATGATATCCAACACTGAGTATTAGAGGCCTGAGCAGCTCTATTATGAAGAAAGGCTAAGAGACCTGAGTCTGTTCAGCCTCAAAAAGAGAAAGCTGAGAGGGAATCTCGTAACTTAAATACCTAAAGGGTGGGACTCAAGTTGATGGGGGCAGACTTTCTTTCAGTGACACAGAATCACAGAATGACCTGGGTTGGAAGGGACCTCAAGGATCATGTAGTTCCAACCCCCCTGCCTGGCAGGGCCACCAAACATACACATTTACTAGATCAGGTTGCCCAGGGCCCCGTCCAACCTGGCCTTGAACACCTCCAAAGACGGGGCATCCACAGCCTCCCTGGGCAGCCTGTTCCAGGGTCTAACCACTCTCCTAGTGAAGAACTTCCCCCTAACATCCAACCTAAATCTTCCCTCGTTCAACTTAAAACCATTTCCCCGTGTCCTGCTATTGTCAGCCCTTTTGAAGAGTTTACTCCCTTCTTGGGTGTAGGTTCCCTTCAGGTATTGAAAGGCTGCAATGAGGTCACCCCGCAACCTTCTCTTCTCCAGGCTGAACAAACCCAACTCCCTCAGCCTGTTCTCACAGGGGAGGTGCTCCAGCCCCCGATCTACACACCTGGAGGGCCCTCCTCTGGACCCTTAACAAAATCTCTATGTCTTTCTTGTACTGAGGGCTCCACACCTGGGAGACGGGACACGCAGCTTTGGAATGCACTGCCCAGGGAGGTGGTGGAGTCACCGACCATGGGAGTGTTCAAGAAACGCTTGGATGTGGTGCTGAGGAATATGATTTAGCCAGGAAGTATTGGTAATGGTTGGACTACATGATCTTCTAGGTCTTTTCCAACCTTGATAATTCTGTGATTCTGTGGAATAAGGGCTGTGAGAGCAACAGAGCACTGGAACAGGCTGACCAAAGAGGTTGCAGGTTCTCCTTCTCTGGGCACAGACACACCTATCTACACACGCACAGTTCAAACAGAGAGGGCACCGCCCTGTCAGGGCACACTGCCATCAGCTCGGCGTTACGTGGCTGTATAAAACTACAGCTCCCGGCACACTCTCTATTGCACACACGCCATCTCCCCGCGCGGGAGCTCTGTGGGACACGTAATGTGGTGGAATGAGCAGCGTTCATTCCCCACAAAGCGACGGTTTCCTTCTGCTGCCGTGGATTGGCTGTTATGGAGGGGCGGGGGGCGGGACCGGCAGTGGCGGGACGATTCGGATGCTGGTGCATTGCTGGGCGCTGACAGTCGTTGGGGTGCGGCCATTGGGAGTGCGCTCTGCGCTGCCCCTGCTCCGGTAGCTCTGGGTCGGGGGTGCTTCAGCGGTGCAGTCCGGACGGCGGCCATCGCTGCCGGGATTAAAGTCTGCTGGCTGTAAATCCTCTGCCTGGCTTTAGCCCTGAGCCTCCCTCCTTCCTCCCCCGCGGCACCCTGCTCAGCTAAGCCGCTCTAATCGCAGCCCCGGCTGTCTCCGTTTCGCCTCTTCTGGGCACGGCCATGGAGTCGCGGCGGCCGAAGCCGCGATCGCCACCGGGTCGCGGAGGGAGGGAGAACAAGGGGCTCCGCAGGAAGGGCCCGCCGGCGGCCGGCGGATCTGAGGAGGCCGCGGACGGCAGGAAGCCTAAATTCGTAAGTACGGCTTCGTCCTACCGCCATTGCCTGTTGCATAGGCGGAGGCCTGGCTCCTCCGTCTCTCTGAGCCTCCAGGGCCAGCCCGCCACTGCTTGCTTCCGTCCTGCTGTCTGTAAAGGGCCTGGCTCGCAGTTGCCTCGTGTGCTTTCAGGTCTCTGCTCTTTATGAAGGAATATTCTGAATCACCGTGTGACAGCTGTAGGGGTAAGGGTGTTAAAAGAATGGCTCTTCACCTGCATATGTTACTTGCACTAGAGCTATTTGGGTTTTGTTTTGGTCACGTAAACTGTTCAGTGAGAAGCAGGATGCTTTATGCAATTCACAGTCTGAATTGGAAGGGAACGTTGAGTCCAAGTCCTGGCTCCACATGGGGTGACCCAGAAATTAGACCGTGTGTTAGTGAGTGTTGTCCAAATGCTTCTTGAACTCCCAACAAATCCAGTTCTTTGCCCATTTCTCTGGGGAGCCTGTTCAGTGCATGACCACTCTCTGGTGAAGAACCATTTCCAGTTATCCAGTCTGACCCTTTCATGTTGGACTTCCATGATGCTCAGGTCCTGTTGTTGTCACTGAAGAGCAAAGATCAGCTCTGGCACTCTGCTCCCCTCAGCCCCATAGGCTGCAATGAGGTCTCTTCCCAGTCTCCTCTCGGCTGAACAAACCAAGAAACTTCAGCTGATCATTATATGTCTTCCCCTCTAGATCCTTCACAAGCTCTAAAGTTCTTTGGATGCTCTCTAATAGAATAGTGTAGTAATATTGTAACATAGTAATTTAAAGGACACAGATCTCCCTAGCCCTGCTTTACAAGTTTTGGCTAGCAAACTCATCAATAGGGAACCTGAAAGGAGCAAGTAGGTGCCTACAAAATTACATGTATGTAAGATGTGCTGTAGCTAAAAAGTGCTTAAGAGTAGCCACTGTTTGCTTGCCTTGATAACTGGCTGTACATCTATTTTAGGTGCTTGCATTTTAGTCACGCAGGTAACCTAGCTGGTCACAGATAAATACATGACTGTGTCAGAAAACATTCTTTAGCCTAGGATATCTGAGTGAAAACCTATATAGTCTGCTTGGTTGGAGTAGTGTCGGTATACGATTTGGTAACTGGTTTATTCCTGCAAGAAGTAGATTTATGTATAATTAAGGCTGACAACAGCATTGAGTTCAAAATCTTTTATTTCTTGGCCACACTTCAACTGTTAAGGTCTTAGGCAAATTGCATATTGCCATCATTTCCACTGTTTAAACACATCTGGGAAGGGAAATTAGGGTTTTGCCATCAGTTTCAGTATTCCCCTCAATAGAAATACAAATATTTTTTAGGAAGTGTAACTGTCAGATATAACAAGGCCCTTGAGAATTTGTTACTGAAATGAACCCAGATGGGATTTGTAGAGAAAAGAGGACTTATTTTTGGTGCAGATGAGCTTGTTTGTTTATCTGCCTGTGAAGTCTAGGTGTGTGCAGGTATGGGCATCAGCTCACTGGCTTCTCAGGATTATAGTATTGATTTTACTTTGACCCAAACACACACAGCCAAGGAAGCTGACTGGGTGTTTTACTTAACAGTAAGTAAATCTGTACAGTGTGTGATCATCATGACAGCATAGGCATTTTTTTTTTTTTCCCCTTATCCCAATTTCTGAAATTCTTTAAGCAAGAGTGGCTGAAAATATCCTTAATTCATGAGAATGCTTTGTCACTTTCAAAAGTGTTTGACCTGAGATGTCTTTACAGTGAGGGTGACGGAGCACTGGAACAGGCTGCCCAGGGAGGTGGTGGAGTCTCCTTCTCTGGAGATATTTAAGACCTGCCTGGACTCCTTCCTGTGTGACATGGTGTAGGGAGCCTGCTTTGGCAGGGGGGTTGGACTCGATGATCTCTAGAGGTCCCTTCCAACCCCTACAATTCTGTGATTCTGTGATTCTGTGAGATTACAGTCTTGTATTTCATCTTTATAAGTGCTCTTAAAGCAAAGATGTTGACTTGGGATAGTGATATGTGACAGGACATTTTAACGTGGACTGTGTTCTAGATATGCCATTAGCTCTCTGGGAGATCTTAAGAAGAGTTGATATTCCTTAAACAGAGTATTAGTTTTTGTCTCTATTTGTAGACTGCTGAAAAGTATGGTTTACAAATCTGATCTGCGGAAATTAACCGTTTCTATGGAGTAGCAAGCTGTTTCATGCCCCAAAATCTAAAGAGTTGCTACAGCTTCTATAACCGTTGGGGTGTTTCCTTTAATCCCTGGTTTGTCCCAGGTAATAATTTTCTGCTGAAGAAAGATACAAATCTGTACAAATTGTGAACGTCTGTTATTTTAATGATTGTAGGCCCAGCTTCTCTGATTTGTAGTGGTTTCCTTGAAGGGTACTGGGAGAAATGTGTTTCTGTCATATCATCAATTTCTGCCCTAAGATGTTGCAATGCAGAATTTATTCGTTATAACTAAAATAGGTATATTCTCCTTCGTCCTCTTTACCTTCTGTCTTCTTAAGAGACTTTTGTTTTTAGAGGGAGGAGTGAGTGGTGGGAAAGATTTTGTACGTGTATTGATTTGTTCATATCTAATTTCTTCTGTAATACATCTTCTTTCATTTGGTAGATTAGTGTTGTGTCAGTACGTAAAACCTCTCATCGCTCCTTTGAATTATCTATAATCCAGTCATAAATACAGGCTGTACCCTGTCTTTGTTTGGGATACTTGTCGTGCCATACTTCTTTATGTAACCCGAATTATGTTTCTTATTTAATATGCATTAATCAAATGTGGTTAAAATTGACTATTAGATTCAACAAATTCAACTCATCCAGATTGGATTAGTCTAATTTTCCGTAGGACAAAAGGCTTCAAGATAAATTCCAAGTTGGACCGTTCCAATCAATGCGACGTATTGATCTGTCACTTGAGAGTTACCAAATCAACAGTAGTTAGACCAATCTGGAAAAGAATTTGATTCCTTGACAGACCTTCAGGTGAAATTGAATTGCTGGTTAACAAAATTGACATTGTTAGCATATACTTTTTTTTTCTTTTTCTCTCTCCAGCAGAAGTCCTTATTTAGCAGAACAATCTCTTGATTTTTACCACTTCATTTAGATGAGGGAGAGAGAGGCTTTGGGCTAAATAGTTGTTAATTCCATTTAAATGTAGTACTGCCATCCTGAATAAACTAGAATCTCGGAAGAATGAATTTGAAGTTGTAGTTAGTAGTTCTCTTAATTCTTTCACAGAATTATTTAAAAGAACAAACAACAACAACAAAAAAAACCCACACATTTTTATGGCATGATGATTAGTTCTGAAGCACATACCCGTTTAGCTTTGTTCAGCAGGTCTAAGGGTTTGGAAGAACTTAACTCACAGAAAGATAACATATTCTATGATACTGTGGTCGCTTAGCTTTGTTGAAAGCCCTTGTGTTCATCTTTGAGGGGTCAGAGTTTGGTAAGAAGCAGAAATGGAATGAAGGATGGCAGGGGTTGCACCAACTATATATCGTCTGAGCAGGGTGTTCTTTTTACTTGGTGTACATGTGGGTAAATATATATTTTCTTAGAAATGTTTAGAAATTGTGTAAATGATTGCTAGATTACTTAAACTACTTCCAATTGCTCTTTACTGGGACTACATCTTGTAGGCGCTAGACATCAGAATGTCAACTGGATGCATAGCTGATTTAGAAGTGTTTTTATTAACCTGAGGATATCATTGACCAATCTTCAGTGACTTTCAGGTTATATTTTTTAAGTTCTCCATGAAATTTATATGAGTCAGGAAGACTTTCTTGTTTGCAGCAATCTGTTTAACATAGGCAAATTAACACTTGCAGTTAATAGTGTTTATAAATCAAAGAAAGATGTAGTTAAAAGCAAAAGCATTTCTGTTTGACTGGCATAGAGGAGAAAGGTAAGACCGATCTGTGTCAATATCTTTAATTATGAAGTGACTGAATTATTGCTGCAGTTATGCTGCAGTGTAAGACCTTGAATCTAAATTAGTCTTTTAAAGAAATGATTGCTGAACAGATGTTACCTAAAACTCTTTATTGCCGCTCGGTAAAATTGTAAATTCCTCACGCTGTTATTTTTGTTGGCATGAATTAACACTGTGGGTTATGATACTAAATTTTAGTGCTGCATTCTGCTACTTTGTTATATAATCTTACCTGTAAGCACCAATTTTAAGTTTAACTCATCAATGTCTAAAGAATATCACTGTGTAGAAACTGTCATGTTGAGATAATTTTGCACTTAACTGCTTTTCAAACTGCCTTCCAAGCAACAGAGAAAATGTATACATATTAAAAAAAAAAGCCATTAAATAAATGCTGAAGTAGAGTATTGGAAATTAAAAACAGGAGATGCTGTTGGACTATTCTGCAATTTTTAAAGCTCATTTACAGATTGAGATAGTAAAATTTCTTAGGGAATATTGTGACAAAAGGGATCTTAAAGTAATAAAATCCACTGCAACAGTCCTATTTACACTGCTGTAACTCAGCCTACAGGTTTCTTTGCAATCCATTCTTCAGTCTTCTAGTTGTGATTCTACTGGATTATTGTCTTTGGGGAAAAAACAGCTTGTGTTGAATCTTTCCGGTGATAGAATCAATGGCAGTATTGGAGTTCTTTCTCACTTTCCAGTTTAAAAAGGTACAGGGAGATCTGTGTGATTATATGTACATCACCTGTCTTGGTAATTTCAGCTTCCAATCTTAAGTCAGACAGTTCTCTTAAAACTCATGGTTTCTTGTTTAAATTCTCCTTTATTTATTTTTGATTACATAGTCTATAAGCTGTTTTTTATGTATCAAGCTGTGCATGTGTTATTTATTTATTTCTGTTATCCTTTTTTTTCCCCTCTATTTCTCTCTTTCTGTAAGGAAACAAATATAAAGATAGAAAATGGATTTGAATACTCAGATGTGGGAGGTGTTTTTCCTTTTTTTCCATTTTCTGTTATAAACAGAAATTATTTCATTTAAGAACTTCTGTGTGATGGCATGCACATGTGTTTAGCTGCCTGAAATTCTGCTCTTCTGAATGGCTTAAACTCTCATATTGGCAGCAGGGTATGGTTGGGTGCTTATCTGTCTTCTAATTCCATTTATGATGAACGAGTTGGGCTTCTGAGTGTCTGGCATATTAACGTTGTCCATCCATGCTGCATATAATCTGAATTCAAGTCAAAATGTACTGTTTTTTAAACAAGTTGTTTTCATTCAGGAAGATGAGTGATGTTACACTGTACTTATGTGATGATGAAAAGAGCACCACAAGAAAAGGTAGAAGCTGCCTTTGGTAGAGAATATTTGAATGTTACAGAGTATATCTTACACTGCTTTAGGATGTTCTTCATCCTTTGCAGCCTATATTGAGCTGTAGTGTTGGTGTTTCTCATTTCTTTGCTTCACTTCACTGCGTCAACCCAGAGTTGCCTGGAGTAATTATAAAAAGCAGTGACTCAATTTGTTAAACCTTGTCTTGCAAATTCACTTTCAGTGCATGCTACGAAGCTGTTTGTATAAAGAGTCTTCTGCATACTAATAAGATTCCTTACTGTGAGCATACAGAAAGCCGAGTAGTAAAGCCTACTTTTCCCAGCAGTATGGTCCAAAAGTTATATCGCACATGACTACTTACTCCATATTGGATGTTTCTATAAGACATGGAGATTCTTCTGTTCTGTAAGTAAATTTCTGCCTAGCTCTTGTGAATGTTGTCTGTTGTGCTTTATTTTACCCCCCACTTTCTAAGTCTTTCATTGTCTTTGATATTCTTGAGATCAGGCCTCTGACTCTTATCAAATACCCTGTACCATACACTGAACGTATGTATGTATCTTTTGTCTAATTAAACCAGTTATTTGTTGGTATGCCGGAGGAACTTCAGTAAGGAGCACTTCCATATCAAATTGTTTTCTTCAAAAATACTAAATCTATATATGTTTAAATTCTGCCTTAGCTTTGGCTGAAATGCTGGCAGCTCAATTTCTAAGTAAAATCACCTCCTTCTCCCTGTCCTATATTAAAAAATAAGTTACGTTAGGTGTTTATATAGTTGAAGACTAAATAATAGTGATTATTCCACTTTTCCAGCTATAGGTGCTACTGATCCCAGTAAATCTTGACTTTCTAAGCATGCTAAATCCACATAAATCTGGACTTTCCAGATACTGTAGCTCTTTAATCTCTTGATGTTTTTGTTTTTCTCTGACTTCAGAATAGGATGTTGACATAAAACAAGATTAGCAATATTATGTGTATCTATTTAATCCATAATAAACTCATGAAATATTTGTATGTAGCTCTTGTGTTCTCAGAAGAAATGATTTTATTTTTCTAGAGTAGTTCATGGAAGATATAGAGTAGCATATTAGTGTTTTCATCTGCTGCATTATAATATTCTGTAAGCTTGTATAATGTTCTTAGCAGTAACTGCGGCTACTACTAGAACACTACTTAACCCAGTTTTGTTTACTTGCAGGCCTGTAGTTAAGACAACCTGCTCACCTGAGCAGAATATGTCTTAATTCTGTAGACTTACATATCCAGGACTGAAAATAAAAACTTAGGCTTGTAATAAAACACTCTGTGCTCTATTTAAGCATAATCTTTTTACCCATTATTATAATTCGGTTTGCCTGTCCTGACAAGAATGAACTCCTGTTCTTAAATTATGACATTGCTCTTAACTTTGTGTCATTAAGAGATAAGCCTAACATCTAGTCCTAGAAGATTTTGGTGAGTCAGTGCTATTTTCCACATCTCTGTTATTGAATGCTACTGAAGACAGCGAAAATGGGCAGCTGACTTAACCTTTCTGGAGAAGGATGATTTGGTGAGGGAGAGGAAAAAGATCACCTGAGCCTCACTGGTAAAGACTGGCAAAAACAACCTATTGTGACTGGCCCAGGGGCTTCATGTATTCCTGTTATCGATTACTTCAGAAGGGGATATTTTAAGGATCCTAAAGTGTATCGATATGCCTTTGGAATAGCTGCTGTAGACACAGAGGGTGTCAAGAAGTTGTCTGTTTTGCCTTGCCTGTCGTAAGATCTTTCTGTTGTAGGGCTGCTATGAGTAAAAGAGCAGCAGGTACCGATTCCCACAAAAACAGTGCACAGATGGCAGTACCGCAGCAACAGGGTTTCCTTTCTCCCCATTTATGAGTTAATTCGTCAAGTGGAGAGTCATGGAGGGATTAGTAAAACTCGGTCACCTTTTAACAGTCCCATATGGCCAGTGCGTAAAGCCAGTGGAGAATGGAGGCTGACAGTAGACTACCATGGCTTGAATGAAGTCTCACCCCCACTGAGGCTGCTGTGCCAGACATGTTAGAACTCCAGTGCGAACTGGAATCAAAAGCAGCCAAATGATATGCTACCACTGACATTGCCAACACATTCTTCTCCATTCCTTTGGCTGTAGAATGCAGGCCACAGTTTGCCTTCATCTTACCTTATGCTGGTAACCCTATAAGTCACGTCCCTTGGTAAGGTGCTTTGACAGCCATGACCAAATTACACACTTTTCATGACACCAAAGCGGTGAGTGGTAAAATGGCATTTATTTGACTGTGTAAGTCCCTTATATATGTTTTTCATTTCATCTACACCCCTTCCACATGTGCATAACCGAGCAGGGGAGGCCTATCGTGTTACATCCCGAAGCCCTGCCTGCTTCGCCCAATACAACACCTTCACCTGGAGTGGCATTCAATATACCTGGAATCATTTGCCCCAGGGGTGGAAACACAGCCCAACCATTTGCCATGGGTTGATCCGGACTGCACTGGAACAGGGTGGTGCTCCTGAGCACTTTCAGTGCGTTCTGGGCTCCCCAGTACAAAAAAAGACAGGGATCTCTTGGAAAGAGTCCAGTGGAGGGCCACAAAGATGGTGAAGGGCCTGGTGATGTATTCACCAATTAACCCGACTTATCCCGGGACCTCAACCGTCTGGGGGAGAGAGACACAAGCATGGATACCATAATGTCTTCTCTCAATTTAATGCTGTGTCACACTCCTTATATACTATCCTAAATCCTGTGCAGACGTGTACACCTGCTACACAAAACTTGATGCATGCGAGAGAACCTGTACACACACCTACCTAAACCCCCTGCCCACTAACTCTTAACCTACAGGCCTAACTCAGCTATTCTAGAACACTCTATCTACTCAGAACTACTGTATGCACACATAAATCCTTGCAACTTAGCACCCCAACAGGCCTGGAGCATCTCCCCTATGAGGAGAGACTAAGCACACTTGTTTAGCCTTGAGAAAAGAAGGCTGAGAGAGGATTTGATCCAGGTTTATAAATACCTGAGGTGTGGGAGCCATAGTGGCGAGGCTGGTCTCTTTTCAGTAGTGCGTGGGGACAGGACTAGGGGTAATGGGCTGAAACTTCAGCATAGGAAGTTCTGCATGAATGTGCAGAAGAACTTTACGGTGAGGGTGACGGAGCACTGGAACAGGCTGCCCAGGGAGGTGGTGGAGTCTCCTTCTCTGGAGATATTCAACAGCCTATGAACAGAAGGTTGCTCATAGGCTGATCCAACGCGACCTTTAAGGTCTCCAAGAATGGGGCATCCATCACCTTTCTGGGCAACCTCTTCCAATTTTGGTGATGACAATGTAAGAGTTGTAAGTCTAATTAATCTAGATACAGCCATTGACAGTTGCTGTAGCTCCTGCCGAACTTTGTACACTTGACAGTGAGAAACCTAGCAAGAGGGGAAGAATCAGTCTCACCGAATATGTGACTTCCAGTTTCTTTGCCAACCCTTGTCATATAAAACAATGCACAGATTTATCAGTCATCTGTATTCTTCAGAACTCCTCTTAGGTTTTGTGGAGAAACTCTGCTCCTAGCATTTGCTGTATATGCAGTGGAGTGAAAGAGTTCAGGAGCTTTTATTTCATAGAATCATAGAATCCCAGAATCACCAAGGTTGGAAAAGACCTAAAAGATCATCCAGTCCACATTTCGTACAGCACTGAGTGATCATGAGCGTTTGAATGTTACTGCTAAGAAACAGTGTGAATTTCTGGTTGTAGTTTAATGTTCTGCTTCCCACACAGGCATTGCTTAGAGCAGTTAGTGGTCTTGACTTCCTGTACATTGCAGCTGGGCAGTCAGAGCTTTAAAAAACTGTTGGGGAACTGTTTTCCTTTTGGATTTTAAGTCTCTTGGCTGAGTCTTGGTGGTGTCCCCACAGCCATTTTCAGAAGACAATTCTAGTTGCTGCATTATAGACAGGTCTTTGGCTGTAGTATGTTTAGCTAAAATCATAATAAAATGCAATTTGATTCACACTGTGCTTGTCTATATTATTCTGCATGGAATTATACTTTCTCAGGATCAGATTACAGATTTTTTGGGGAGGATCTGCAATGTATTCCTTTGAAAACCTGCTGTGCAATGTAAACCAACAAAGTGCAGCTTGCAAAGGAATTATTACAATTCAATACTGATGTCAGTGTATCTTTTGAGTGATTATAACTGATGTTGCTTTTTTGTTATTGTTTTGTTTTTTGACCACATAATTGTTACATGTCTGGTTTCCTCTTTAATTTACAGCATTTAAATATCAAGACACTGACAGATGATGTGGTAAGACAACTTAAAATGTTTTGCTTTGGCTTTGCTAAGCTAATAACCTCATCGTTAACACAATATAAATGACCTTTTTGCTTCAGAAACCATCTTAACTTGGAAACTAATGTAATTGTTAAAGTCTTACTAAACTGTTGGTTGTCTGTAACTTACTCTGCTCAAGTAGTGAAAAATCTTTGCATGGCTTTGAAATGTGCTCATGGCTAAATCAAGCCTTTGACAAGTTTGACAAGTAATTGTGACAGCTTACGTATGATACAGTTAAGATATCAATGACTGCATGCTTAACAATAAAGTTCCTTGGTCTGTATGGCTAGCTTAGAATCCAGTGTTTAACAAACTAATTATTTCTTGTAAAGTCATTAATGCTTGCTTCAACCAATGCCAGGTATTATCATTATCATACATAAATGCCTACATATCAGTATTTTTCTAAAAATTTCATCTGTCTTCAACAGCAGAAGAGGTTATCACAATGCAGATCATTTTTTTTTTTCTTTGCAATTAAAATACACTTGTTTCATTGTCCCTTCTATTGTTTTGTCGGTAAAAGTAGTTTTCCTTTAACCTCTTACTAAGCTCTGCTGTTACCAGTGGAACTTCTCATGTAGCAAGAAGTTAATCTTGGAGATCTATGTGACTGTTGAAGAAGGAATACACTTTCTTTTTAATCTTCTGAGAGCTTCAAGGAGGAAAGAGTGAAGATGTCTTTGACTCAGTGTTGTTAGATACAAATTCTCTGATGTCACATGAAGTATTTTTGCTGGTAAAGAAAATTAGTGTCTTGATTGTACTTCCAAGTACATGGAAATAAATTGACGCAATCCTTTGTTTCCTGTTTGTTACTCCTCTGGTATTAATAATTATTTCAAATGAAGGTACAGGAATTGTCTAATTTTCTGTTCTTCCTTTTCATGCTGGTATTGGTAGGCTAGTTTTTCATCATGATTTTGTGCCAAGGTGTTAAAGCAAACTTCCATAACTGAACTATTGGCTTCTGTGACTAAAATGACTGGCAGGATGTCTGGAAGACTGAGCTATGCTATTGTAACAGATCTTCTACATGTAAAACTGTGTTTACTGGGGATATAGTAAGTAGTGGGCAGTAAAAAATATGTGTTCTTGAAAATTGGGGGTGGCAGTACTTGTCCTATAGACAGAATGTGAATGGTACCTAGAGAAACAGGAGCTTTGCTCAATGCTCTTGGTTGTTACCCCATCAAAAAAAAAAAAGAAACGAAGATTTTATAGTTTTATATTTCATTTATATGTCTTTTCTATTAGATTGTGTTTACTGATTATCTGTCCTTGATGGTTCATGCATACATTCCTCCATGAGAATGGGAGAAGACTGTTCACTTCTCATAATGCAGGCTAAAACGGAACAATTTTTAATCAAGTTTCTCCATAATGTGCTACTATAACTAGTGAACAAAACCACATTTCAGGTAGCTGCTTTTTTTTCCACCTCATTCTTCCATTTGGTCCTTACTAATCTAGTTCTAATTCCCCCCCCCCCCCCTCTTTCTGTTGACTTCCCAAAGCACTGAGGTCCAAACACTGCATTAAATAGCTTAAACAGAGGACATAAAGAAGTACAGGCTCTATATATGCTCCAGCTGTGTATATATATTAAAAAAAATGTTCTGCTCAGACAGTGATGAGATATTTGATTATGTCCAATTTTTAAAGTATGTTTAGCATCACTTTTTAGATGAAACCTATCTGATGAGATAGATAGAAAGTAAGCATGGTAACTTTACTTCTGGAGACCTGCAAGGCACTGTACTTAAGCTCTTGCTCCAGATACATGCATTAGGAGATACTTTGTATACAAAGTAAAAAATGAATTAATAGTATTACTTTCTGAATCTAATATTTGTGTATGTTAGTCAAGTTGCGTTGAGCTCAGAGTGAAGGTGGGGATTTACTTCTGCTAGAAGAGTTTTGTGGTGTGTGTTTCCTCCCCTTCCTTCCTTCCTTCGTATCATCCAGCGTCAGTATGGAGTAACTTGCGGTCTTGAACTGAGAAAACAATATCAAAGTCAAGATTATTCACTTTTTTTAACAGAAATGCCTGTAGGTGCTGTTTCTATAGATCTGTGGCAATATTACCTGGGGGAACAGTCACGCTGTATCAACTGTGAACTCTAGAAGAAATGCACAACCAATATTTCTGTGGAACAATTCCAGCTTTTTTAAGCCGTAAATCTTTAAAGTACTCCCTGTCTTGAGTGTCTGTGGGTGTTTCTAGTATTCCCGTGTTCATGAAAATTGAAACCTTGCATTGCCAAACTCACTTTAATGCTTTAAAGATATATCATCACATTTCTATTGAGAAACTCTGTATGTGCTTGTATTATGAGTTTACAGTTTTATTATTCTCTTCCTTGTGCATTCATTTATTTGAACTGATCTAAGATAGGTAGTAGGAAGCCAAGTCTCAGCTGATGTAATGTTCTGTCCTTGATGTAGGTAACTTCTGCTATTAAATCACTTCTGTAGTTCCCTGCCTTATCCTTCTTTGACTGTAAATAAGACCAGCCGTGCCAGCTGATCCCACTTGATTTGTTGGTTCTCAGAACATTCGCAAAGGAGAGTTATTTGTAGCAATCTTCAGAGAACTGCTTTATTCTGTTTGGATTATTCCAGGAGCTAACATCTGCAAATGGTTAATCACCTTCAACCTAAATTGTTCATTTAACTGGAAAATTAATACAAGTGCGATAGATTGGAGAGTTGCAATAATTTAATTACAGCCAAATGTTCTTGAGGATTTATTGTGGCATTTACATTTACTTCAAATTCAACAATATATAGCGATTAAAACCCTACTTTAAATATACCATATGTGTCCATTAGAATTATACTGAATTTACTGGCTGACAAATTATCCTACATGTGTCAGTTTTGTGTAAAACCTCACTTTTGAAGGAGAACTCTCTTAGCAATCTTCCTTAATAGAAATGTGAATATAAATATTGTTATACAGGTATATGCTTTTAGTTCTTAATATGAAGGTGTTAATTAAAAGTGGGAGAAGAAGATGAGGGAAGCATGATGGTAGATGGAGTAATACCTGTAATTCTTTTAGCATGGATCTTGAAATTCTGTAGAGCCAGCAATTAGTCTAGTGATAATTAATCCATTGATCCCTGCATTATCAAGCATGTAAGTTCAATCAACACTGTTGACTTACAGAAGATGGTATAAGAAGTTTTCACTAAGATCAAAGTGAGAACACTGTCATGGTTTTATGATCATCAGTATTCCACATCATCACATCGTGCAGTGTACTGGGAATTAAAGTGTTAATGCCCCAGGTCCACACAGCAAAGAGAAGAAACTACATTCCCCAGAAGACTGTTTGCTGTGCTGATATCATTCCTGCACAGGGTGAACACATATAAGGCGGTGGTGGGTTATCTGACATTCTCTTGCTTTCCTTTGGCTTTTCTCTCCTTTGCTCTTCTCCTTTGCTGCTGCTCATCCTGACTGTGGAATTACTGTAAGGCCTACAGCTTTCAGATACACTCACATTATATCTAATTTATTAGCTTCAATTCTAATTTACTTGCATTCCAATACCATAGTTTGTTTCTCCTCAGATCGTTGCCACTGTTTTTTTTTTCTAATTATTTTGGAGTCCCCTGTTTCCCTTCTCCGGAGGCACGGCATCCTGTGATGGCTACTTCGTTTTGGCCTTTGGAGCTATTATTCAGATTTACTGATTCAAATTGTGATACCCACTTTACAGTCAGTCTGAAATCAAGTCTTGAAGGGGTCAATGGTGCTTATCTGGACTTGTCATTTTAAGTTTTTCCTTAGTGTTTTGTATCATGGTTTCATAGGGGCTTTGAGAATGTTTAGCATGCTCTTAATATATTTCCAACAGTGAAGGGCAACATTATATTATGCTTGATAGCAAATGTTGGGCTTTAAGCTCTGTTAATATTTGAAGTAGCAAAAATACTGCTTTTGACCTCACTATCAAATTGGGTATAAATGTGTAAATTATGTTGGGCAGAGGAAGTTTTTGCTCTGTTAGGGATGGAAAATGTTGGGGACAATAAATCCAGTAACCTAGCAGAGGCATGGCCGCTGCAGCCTCATGTCTCCATGCCTAATCAATAGTGAGACTGTGTGTATATTCCCAGTAGGCGCACACACACAAACACAAGTATACAGTATACACAGATAAGTATACCTGGCCACACTGATCAGAACTGATGCTCTCAGCATTCGCACAGTGATGTAACTTGAAACCATGTTGTCCTGTCACTGATTACTTGGGAAAAGAGGCCAACCCACACCTCACCACATCTCCTTTCATGTAGTTATAAGGAGCAATAAGGTCTCCACTGAGACTCCTCTTCTCCAGACTAAACAATCCCAGTTCCCTCAGTAGCTCCCCGTAAGACTTGTGCTCCAGACCCTTCACAGCTTCATTGTCCTTCTCTGAGGGAACATAGCCTCCCAGTCCTTCTGGCAACACTATTTCTAAGACAAGCCAGGATGCCATGAATCTTCTTAGCTACCTGGGCACACTTCTGACTCGTGTTCAGCCAACTGTTGATTGATGCCCCCAGATCCTGATGATATGTGCTGTCAGCTGCTCCCTTTTGAGCAGTTTCTTTAATGTGACAGTGTTTAAAAACATTCATTAGAATTGAAATCCTTAACAGATTGGAGTATTGCTCTGATTATAGCACCTTTGAAATAAATGATCACATTCACTTCTAGTAAATAATAAGGAAGTTTAACTTTCATCTTGTTGTCTGTATGCAGTTTCTTACCTTTAAGTTATGTGAGAACTTCATTTGTTTGCATATCTTTTGCTGCCAAGAGATGACTGAGATTGCTAACAGTATCTACATACTAGAAGCTCTGTATTCTATATGCAGTAACAGCATCTCGTCATCTGTTAAGAGTTTGTTAGTAGGGTTTGCCATACTACTGTAGTTGTAGTTTCACAGAGCTTTGCTATGAAACAAAGTTTTGGAAGAAGTGCTACTGTAAGACAGTTTTAAAATTCATTGTAGTGTAAGGGACCATACAGATTTTCTGTGAAGACTCCCTGACAGTCTCTGGGATGATAAATGTAAAAGGCTGCTTTGAGGCATTCTCTTGATAACTAGTATCTGCGTGTTGACTGTGATTTACTTTTCACTGTATTCCGGTTCTGACATTTAGGATTTTGTTTCAGTTGCCTTGACATTTTTATCTTGTGGATAATTCAAACTGGCAGAATAAAGTGCACGTCTAATTATGGAACTTCCAGTCTTTGGTGGTAGGAGGCATAAAGGCATAAAAGCTAACATGTACTCAGTCTGCCCATTGCTCTAAATTCAAGTTTATAAGTGAAGACTCATACTTTTTCTGCTGTGCTAATTCATTTCTTTATCTTTTTTTCTTTTCATCTTCCTCTATTTCACCTTAAACTAAAATCAAGTAAAAACAAAAGCAAAGAAAAAAAATAAAATCCTTCCTTGTCTCCTTCCAAAGAAAAGGCAGCCCCTAAGGCAACCGAAGAAACCAACCAACTAAAAAAAAAAAAAAAGAACTGGAAATAGGAGGAGGGGGTGAGGGGGAAAGTATGTAAAATAGCTCAGCCAGTCCAAAACCCCTGTGTTTTGAGCAGAAAAGACTTAGGACAGTTTCACCTAGCTTATGCTAACAGAATAGTGATACACCCCAACTACCTGTAGATGTTCCTTATCCCTGGATGAAGAACTGGTCCTACTTTCAACTGTTTTTACTTTCAAGTGTTAACTTTTCTTCTTAGTTATCTTCACTTCTCTTTTTAATATCACATAACTTTTAACTTGAGTGCTGTTCATGCACAGTTTATTTTTTAATTTTTTACAACTTAGAACAGATTTTACTGATTATTTTTGTACTCATTATTATTTTACTACAGTTTTTTTATAGCCTACTTATCTAAAATGCAGTTTTCCTTAACCTTAGCAACACTGTGCTATGGTGATAGGATTATGTTGTTGTTGGAATTCACTAGCTGCTCACAGATGCCCTGTAATGCTTTTGTATACTGTATTAAAAAATAACACTACTAATAAAAAAATCTAGCTTTCTTCTTTGAGTGCTCAGAAGTATCACATTGCATGTCTCCTTTCCCCTAACATCTTACTTACTTCAAACTTTTGACTTTGGATAGTCTACTGAGTTCAGTCAGTACATCAAGATAAATCTCAATTTGGATAATTTCAAAGAGACTATGGAAATATTTTTTATCAAGACTATTTGAAACACTGTTTATTCTTTGGCTATTTTAAATATTGACTCTACAAAGATTCTAAGGAAAAAAATGTTTTCCTGAGAAAATTATTCTAAAAAGCATTGTTTCAATATATGTCTGAATGTTTGTATTGGTTAGAACAGGGAAGGTGTATTTAAAAGATAGGATGTCAGACTTTCTATGAACTGTAATGGTGCTGATACAAAACTGTCTTTAAATATCCCCCAATGCTTAGCTTGGTTTAAATATATTTTTGATGTAACATAGAAGATTATTGAACTATATTTTTGCCATTTCCTCCTCTGTGCACTTGGATCGCCAGCAGCATCAGTGGTAAATTTCATTACAACCAAGCAATGAAATTTCTATTCCTTCTGTAAAGTGCTTTCTGTGGACCATGAAATTATTCGCTCGTACAGAGTGTTGAGAGGTGTTACCTTTTCTGAAGCACCAGTAATGTGAAATTCAAGAGTAATGGATGTAGAATACCCACACTATGCTACTGTTCAGGTCTTGTGAATTTTGTTGCTATTGTCTGTGTTGGCTGTGTTGGAGGAGAAGCTGACTGAATTTATGGATGCCGCTCTGCTACACAGGAGGCTCGAATCCCGGGGGTTGGACTTGATGATCTCTAAGGTCCCTTCCAACCCACATGGGACTATGAGACTATGAGACAGGTGAGATTATAGTGGGAGATCTGCTACAGGCCACCCAACCAGGATGATCGAGTAGGTGAAGTCTGCCATAGACAGATGGGAGAGGCTTCAGATTCATAAGCCTGGGTCCTCACGGAGGACTTCAAGCATTCCGATATCTGTTGGAAAGACAACACAGAAGGACATAAGCAATCCAGAAGGTTTCTGGACTGTTGATGATAACTTATCCAATGAGGAGACAGTGAGATGAGGTACTATGCTGGACCTCACTCTCACCAAAAAGGAGGGGATGGTGGGGTATTTGAAGCTCAAGGACAGCCTTGGCAGCAATAACTGTGAAAGGATGGAGATCAAGATCCTTAGGGAAGTTAAAAAGTAGCTGCCTACTCTGGACCTCAGGAGAGTGCATTATAGCCTCTGGGGTCTTGGTAGAGTAGTGTGGGATCAAGCCTTGGAGGGAAGAGGGCCTCAGAAAACTAATTCAAGGATCACCTCCTTCAATCTGGAGGCTTAATACATCCCAACAGCGAGGATGTTAGGCCAAATGCCAGGAGATCTACCTTGATAAACAAGGAGTTCTTAGTGAAACGCAGTCATAAAAAAGAAGCATAAAAAGTGTGGAGAGACAAGTAGCCTTGGAGAAATACAGACAAATTATCTGAGCAGCCAGGGATCAGAGCAGTAAAGCTAAAGCCCTGGTAGAATTAAATCTGGTCAAGGATATCAGGGGCAGCAAGAAAAACTTCTGTAAGTATGCCAATGATAAAGGGAAGACTTGAGAAAACACGAGCGCTCTCTAGGAGGAAGCAAGATACCTGGTTACCTCAGTCTTCACCAGCAAGTGCTTTACCCACTCCGACCAAGCCACAGAAAGCAAAGGCAAGGACTGGGAGCATGAAGAATTACATGCTGCAGGAGAAGATAAGGTCTGAGACCATCTGTGGAACATGAAGGTGCACAGGTCCACGTGACCTGATGAGATGCATTTGTGGATCTTGAGGGAACTAGCTAATGAATTTGCAGAGCCACTATCTATCATGTTTTGAAATCATGGTAATCCCCCATGCAGTTCTCACTGTCTGGAAAAGGGAAAACATAACCTCCATTTTTCAAAGAGGAAAAATATAAGACCGAGAGGATTACATGCCAGTCAAGATCATGCTGAAAATGGTGCTAAGGGACACTGAACAAGGAAGTGATTAGTAATGGCCACTGTGGCTTTGCTATGGGCAAATTGTGCATGACAGATTTGGTGGCCTTCTGATGTGGGGTTACAGCACTGGGGAATTAAGGAAGAACAACCGATGTTATCAACTTGAAGTTGTGCAAAGTATTGGATTCTGTCCTGGTCAGCATCCTGTTCTCTAAACTGGAGAGACTCAGATCTGATAAACCAAACTACTCTGTGTATAAGAAACTCAAAAGTTGTTGTCATTGCCTTGATGTCCAAGTGGAGACTAGTCATCTGATGTTCCTCAGCGCTTGTTAGTACTAAGACTGGTATCGTTTAACATGTTTATTGGCGACAAGGACAGTGGGATTGAAGTGGGCTGAAGACAACAACATTGAATGGTGGTTTCACCTGCCCTATAATCCAACAGGAGCAGGCCTAATTAATAGAAAGACATATTGGGATCCTGAAGGTTGCTCTGCAGGCAGATTCACAGTCCTTGCAAGGGTGGACCAAGAGGCTTTATGAAACCCTACCAGACTTGAATGAGAGACCAAGAGATGGCAGACCCAGTGCTTTAAGGATGTTGCAGACAACTTGGGCCTCCCTGTTTAGGATACAAATTACAGGCAAGGACACCTCACTCAAGCCACAAGTTGGCACAATGAATAATCTTCTGCTCCCTGCCTCTGAGGACCCAGGGCCCAGGAAACTCAAGATAAAATGTCCTTGGAAGGTGCAAGCAGGACCAAAATGGTGTGGTCTCCTTGTACCTTGGGGGAGATAGTTAGAGGTTGGGGGATTAGTAAACCCTTCAGTAACGTCAGTGGTTGTTAAACGTTTTTAAATGGTTATGATGCTAGCATCTGACATACTCTTTCTTGTTCTGCTTGACAAATATATTCAGATAGTGTGCTTTCTCCTTTAAGACAAGTGGTACAGAATTGGCTGATTATGTGAAATAGGAATAGTAGAAGCTTGTCTGTGATGCCGCTGCAAAGCATCTAGCATAGTCTAGTGTTCTAAAAGAAGTTAAAGCATAAACTAAAAATGTGAACAACTGAAGGGAAATGAAATATATCTTTTCAAGGATGAATCAGCCCTTATCCCTGAACTGTTCAGTTCCTTATAGAACAAGAGAAACTCTGGGTCTGTGGGGTATTTAATTTCACTGATAAGAGTGGTTTTGTTGACTGACTCCTTTTTATCTTAAGAACTGCTCTGCCTTTGTAGAGCAGGAGAAGGAAGAGGGAACCCTTAGGGAACAAAGGCCATAAGAATGGGAAGGAGGAGGGAACATCTAGAGGAACCAGTGCTCAGAGGTAGTTGCTGAGATTCTTAAGGATAAATGAGTTAAGAGGTGTAGGGCATATCTTGCCTGTCATTTCTCTACCCACTGAATCGTGCTGAAATTTGTGATTTCAGCTGAAGTGTTTTCCCTCTGCCTCTGCTTCAATTCTCTGTACTAAGAATCTTCAAATATAATGGTTTGGTCATGTTTTTCTTTCTTTCTTTCTTTCTTTCTTTCTTTCTTTCTTTCTTTCTTTCTTTCTTTCTTTCTTTCTTTCTTTCTTTCTTTCTTTCTTTCTTTCTTTCTTTCTTTCTTTCTTTCTTTCTTTCTTTCTTTCTTTCTTTCTTTCTTTCTTTCTTTCTTTTGGGGGGGGGGGGGGGGGGAGGGGGGTTGTTCACTACTTAACAAACATGAGCACAGGGAAAAGCTGTTCACTAACCTGTTCTTTGGAGCAGTTGTACTGCCTTTCATCAGTGGTTATTCGTTATTTGAGAAGAAAACTCTCCTATCAATTGGTGGTTTTATTTTTTAAGATTCTGGTCTAGTCAATGAAGTTTACAATCTGGCTTCATCTCTGCATGCTTCCCCTAGACTTACAGCTTTAAAGACAGGAAGGGAAATTTCTGGATGATCAAGATGTGAGATGGCTTTTGTCACTGATGAGTCTGTACTTTGCTTTCTACAATGTTCCCCTCCCTTTTGCTTTTGTTGCATTCTCTTTCTTCCTGGGTCTTGCCTGTGTAATTATTCCTTTTGAGTACGCTTTCCGTACTGCCTGCTGGTTTGATGTGACACTGAAGGGCCCCATCTTCCATGCTGAGTTCTTTTATGTTTATGCTATATTAATTTTCTGTTTTTGCATGTTCTACAACCATCTGTATGAGTGGCTTGCAATCTATGTTCCAAAAATGTTCTCTTTCAATTTTGAACAGGAAGAATTTAAATTCTTTTTGTTTTTTCCTCTAAACCTTTCTTTTTGCATAGACAGTTCCTGCTCTGTTGGTGAGAGTGGAACACTTATACTCAATTTTTGTCACTAATTTTCTTTGTTCTTTCTGATCTTAACTTCACAGGTGCCATAATAACTACTTGTCATTTAGTGTGGTAACTTTGATGTGCTTACTGAATGATATCTCAAGATACTCATCTTTAAGATTTATTGAAACCTCAATAGTATTTGCATACCAGTTCAAAGATGTGAGGCTACTGATAAGGTTGCAATCTTGTCAAAAATCTTTTATGCATCTCAACTGGACTTTCTTTGGTGTTGACAAATGTAATATTGCTGTTCATGTCTGCTCAAAAGGCTGTTACAAAGATGATTCAGTCTCTAATACTGAAAGCATTTTAAAATTTCAGTTAATAAGTCTTCACTGAAATGTAGTTAATACCAAACCAAGGAAAACAAACAAACAAACAAAATAACAACAAACCCAAAACCCAACCCCAAATACTTTTCCAAAGAAGCTTATGTATCTTTTCAAAGAGTAAAGTAAGAATCATTGTCATGTACTGGTGATGAAGCTTATACTTATTCATTAAACTGTGAGTTTATCCTACTTATTTTTAACAAAGGACCTTTGCATTTTTATGCTTCTAAATGAATTTTTAAGTAATTGGAACACAGAAAAGTGCTGAGCTCAGGTAATAATTGAAATAGAAAATGAATAGAACAGTGTCTTAGTCATGCTAATTTTTCTTTTTAATAAAAAGTAATGTCACATATTCTTTTACATTGTTAGGGATACAGCCATTTCAGACTTAAGAAAAATAGCTTTAAACTATACTTTATGTAATAAAACGACTTTTTTCCATATTCTACATGTAGTGGTTAAGAGAAACTCTTCATAAATCCTTTGTTGGTTTTATAAATTTTTTCTCAAAACTTTTGCATGAAGCTCTCATGTTCTGCTTGGTTTCTTCAAAGTGTAGTGGAATTATTATTTGCTACTGAAGGGCTAAGCAACTTACCATTATATGTATCCTTAAGAAACCACTTTAAAGTAAGGCAGTTAAGCAACAGGTAAGTTTCTACAGAAAAAGAAGAATGTTAAGATTGCAAGAATACCCATCTTAATTAGGAGTACATAGAATGGAAAAAACCCCTGTGAAATATTATGCCCTTTCTGTTTTCAGTTGGACAGGTTTGCCAGTATAAGAATTCCAGGAAGCAAAAAGGAAAGACCTGCTCTGCCACATATGAAGCAGTCACACTCTACAGACTGGTCATCTACATCTACTGATGTGGAAGATTTTGTTCCAAAACCCCTGTCAGAAAGAGAAATCATAGCGATGTTTGAAAAAATGATGGTAAGCGTCCTATACTGACTTTTTCACTAAAGAATGTTAGCATGCATTATGATCTTTACCTGAATTGCTATTTTGTTGTTAGTTGTAGTTCCATGTTTTTTGGAGCATTTCCAAAGAGGATGAAGCCTTTGAATTATTATTATTTTGACAAGAATCGTGTGCCTGGAATACTTAACATGGAAACAAAAGTCTTCTGATTAGCAGAAGTGAGATTCTGCAACAGGTTTTGAAGGAGAGAAAGAAAGGGAATTCTGCTTGCTTTTAAAATGACTTGAAGCATAAAGGGGCTTTATGCCTTTGAATGCCACAGCAGGGTCTCGTTCGAATCTAATATTTCATGCCACTTTTTGCACAAAAAAGACTTGGGGTTCTTGCCTCTAAGGCAAGGTTTGCTCTTCAAGATGCATGCAGTCTCAGTGTAGTTTCTTCTTTAGCTCTCATCATTGATCTGCTATAAATAAGTGGTCACTTGCCAGAAAGATCATGTGATGTTGGTACCACTTCAACTGGTGTTTTTTATTTGCTTTTTTTTTTGACTTTAAATTGATGATATTTGTATATAGTTGATGATATTTTAGGGAATGGAAAATTAATTGTTTAAAAGTAAATGACCATTAGAGAGAGGAATGAGATTAGAAAAGCATAGATTCACAGAATTTCTTCACAGAAATTAACAGTTAATTGTCACCTGCTAAGCCCACAGCAGTTACCAGGAACTGGGTTGTGGAAGAAATTAAATGTACTCTTAGAGGAGTGGTTTTTTTGTTTTTTGTTTTTTTATATAATTCCTAGTACTCTGTAGTGTTTAATTTTGAATGTATACTTTTACTATTGTTGAGAGTTATGACTGAAAGATCAGTAATTTTTATAATTTCATTGTTGAAGTTAAGCTTTCTGGAGATACTTTTGCTGAAAAGTATCAGTTGGTCAGTACTGAAGGGAACAGCTTCTAAAATCAGAAACCTCACTGAGTATATTATGTTACCTTTTGGGTTTTCATGGATAAATATTTTCCTCACACTGTGTGCACTAATGTTCTATGAAGCTGGTGGCTGAAATTATGAAGGAGTTTCATTTTAGATCATGGAATTGTAAAAGAATACATAATGCCAGAGTCAAAAATGGTCATTAGCTCCTTTCATTTCTGATTGTTGTTGTTAGGAAGATATTTATGTGAGATGGCTGACTCATATTTTCCAAAGAGGTACCGTTCAGCTACAGAATAACTTTAAATGATTTGAGAGGAAATAAAAGATTTGAGTTGAAATATAAGCCACAGTTAACATGCCTCCTCATGCAAATTAATACTTCTGATTTGTAAGATTCTATTGTTTTGGTGTTTCCTTTGTTAAAAAAAAAGAAAAAAAAAAGGCAAGAGTTGACTTCTTACTGCACATACAGCCAGAATATTTCATATGAATACACTTGTCCTTACATCTAGGATTATGCAATATGTTCTGTACTGCTAGATTTCTTAGTTTCTTTGTCTTCCTTTTTTTTTTCATTAAGGTTAGATGTTGGATATTTTCTGCAAGGAAAGCAAGGTCTTTGTTTTCAGTTCATTATTCAATAAGCTCAGGAGTTTTATTTCCAGAAAACTTAAAAGAACAAGACTACTTTAAACATAAAAATGTAATTGCTACAGGCAAACATGAAACTTTTTTTTAATATAATTTCTCCCTTACATAGCATATATGTGCATTTCAATTTTATTGCAGAAGAAAACCTGTGGTATATTGCAGGCAAGGTACTGAAGATGTGATAAGGTTCTGGAAATGTTGAAAAAGACCTAGGCATGTTTTCTATTTTTATATATATATATTTTTTCAGAATGCTTAACAGAATATTTTGATTTCAGTGTTCTTAACATTCTTGTTTAAGTAAGCTTTAAAAATGCAATTGAACTATAAAATGAAATCCAGCTAGCCTTATTAAATATACATGAAAAGTATATTTTCATTTGAGGCTAGTATTGCTATTCAGTTACATACCTGTGGAAAGAATTTTGAGGCACAAAATCCTGAAGACATTTATTGGAACTTGCAAGAAAAAAATAACTTACCTGGTAATATCAAGATGGACTTTATTTTAGTTGTTTAGAGTATAACTTGTCATGTGCGTATCATAATGGGTGTGTTGCTAATAGAAGTCTTCATATATATGCTGTTCACCATTTTCTATGTGGTAGTGAATTAAATTATAAAATAAAAAAATAAAAACAAAACCTAAAGCTATATTTTTAGGCTTCCATCTCTAGTACTTTGATTTTGACACCCTAAAGACATTACCTTTTGTGTTAGATTGTGTGCATTCTCATCCTAAAATAAATGCTACAGCTGCTTATGAAAGCTTTAATAAAGACAAGCAACTTTAAAGATATTTTCCTTTTTTTTTCTTTTCTTTTCCCCATAATATTAAATACAGAAGAGTTATTCCTACTTTGTTTTGTTCCCAGACATATGAAAGTCTTATACATTATCCCAACAGTGTTTTAAAAGCATACATATTTTAGCCTGATTTTTAGTTCTTTGTTGTGCAGCATTTTTAAATGACAACAAGTTGCCTATCATTAAGTAAATCATAGCGGTTTATTGTTTACTGTCACCCAAGAAAAAAAAAAAGAAAATGCAGCATTCCTTTTCAAGGTAATGCCCCCAACATTTAGTTTACTAAGAGGCAAAATGCAGTATTCAGCTATTGCATAAGGCAATTGTCAAATTATTTCATGGATTGTTTGTCATTAGGGCAAACACAGTGCTGATCTTTTTCTTCCAGATCCAGATAAATACAAAAATAAGAGATTTAAGAACATTTGAGTTCTTCTCAAGGGAGTTCTTCTCATGTGAAATGGATAGGAACTGTAGTAACATGAAGAAAAATAGATGGATGAACTGTTGAGATTTACATAACTAACGTGTTATGTAAGTGTATGTTGCGTCTGTCAAAATGAAGAAAGTGGCATGTGTCAGGAGTATGTGTCCTTATGTACTGCTAGAATTTTGTTCTTGGCATAAGATGATAGTTTCTCTCTGAACTTTTTTGATCAAAGAAGTACAGTACTTTGAAGAATAGAACAGATATGAGAAAAGATTGAAGTATGTGTGGCCTCCTTTCTTCCAGCTTGTTTAGACAAACTTGTTTTGCATTCATTTTCTGATCTGGGAAGTAGCATTAATGCATGAGCTAGTTGCCACAGAGGCAAAAGACTGTGATATTACCATATTTTGAGTCAAAGAACTTTTTTCAGCATGCACCGTGTACGTATTTGGCACTAGTGGTAAAAGCAAAGAAATTCTTAAATGCATATTTTACTGAAGTGAGGAAACGTTCTCTAGTCCTTCAGGAAAGGAAACGATAACAGAAATTGTGCTCGACCTTGTCCTGTTCCATATGAAAACTGGGGAAAGACAAGGAAATTCTAGTTTGAGTGCTCTTTAAATGCTGATCCTCAACTTGCTTTCTTAAAATTCTAAGATGAATTTGTTTGCTTTTTGTCTTTGTTTGTCAACTAGATGAAATGCATTGATACTGAAATTGTGAGACAAAACCCCGTCAGTGGGCGATGAGTTTCAGATGAAATGCAATAATTCGTCCTAAGTTTGGTTGACCATAATAATGCTAAATGTATATATAAATGTGTGTATGTGTTGTTTCTAAATGTCATTTTAACCTACAGCATAATAGGAAAGGTCTGTTGTCACAAAATGTAGAACTGATTGTAATGATCAAGGCATTCTTGGGCTTGGAACACTAAGAGTCCATGAGTCAGAAATGCTGCTGAATATCTGCTCTGTGGCTTTGAATGGGGTTCTGCATTTGCTGTTTTTGACTCTTGGGTTTATGTTGGCATGAAATGTGACGGTGGTTTTGATAGCAGTTTAAGGTGTTGCTTTAGTGATCAAGAATTTGGTCTTCACCTTTTGTAAAAGTGAATATTCTGAGAACTATCCTTAGAAAAAAAACAAACAGATTGCATTGCCCAGCTTTATATATTTCAAAATTTTAAGTGTTTTTTTGAGAAGGGGTTTTGCTAGTTATGTCTATGATGCACTTGTTTATCCTAGCTCAGTTGCTTTATTTATTTATTTTTTTCTTCCTAATTTGATTTGCTGAGGAAGCTAGATACAATTTTTGTGGTTTTAAATAACATCTAACTCGGTTGTTTGTATAAGATCTTCCAATTGCTTAAATTCATATTTTTGTGTCTTTTTATAATCAGTATTTAATGGTTCAACAACTATTGCTTGATGCCAAAGCTTCTTTTATTTCCCTTTCCATTCTAGGAAGATATGAATTTAAATGAAGACAAGAAGATGCCATTGAGAGAAAAGGATTTTAATACCAAAAAAGAAATGGTGATGCAATACATTAGCACTGCTTCAAAGTCTGTAAGTACATTTTTATGAAATATATGAAAAATGACTTAACATTTACTTCACTCAATATTAGAGAGGAAAAATAACGTGTGCATATTACTTTCTTTTAATCTTTCGATTAACTTATTTCTTAGATAGAAACATTTTTAAAGGACATTATCTCATAAATTTACAAGCTGCAATAAAAGATACCTAGTGCAGAGATTGTTTAAGATGAACCTATGAGAGCTACCAGTCCTTCTACAGCATAAAAATTCTTTAGTACCAGAAGACTGAATTCAATGTTTCATATTTTAGGGATGTTTTACAGAAAATCAGAAAAATTCAGGCCACTGTTAAAACACCCCTGGTGTTTCTCAGCCCAGAACAAAATATCTAGGTTTATACACTGTTGATACACCAAGCCTCCATAGTCATTCTAAGAGCTAAATCGTTTGATCTAAAAAGTGACTAATAGTAGAACATGGATGGCTGTGCAAAGTTTCTGCATCTGTGTATGTTGCTGAAACCTCACGATCTGGATGATAGTGTTAAGACTCCCTTTCTTGAGAAAGAAGTTTTTGTGTTGGCTCTTGACTTCCTAGGACTAGTGAAGGGTCACATCACTCCCATTTACAAGAAGGGGAGCAGGGAGGACCCGGGTAACTACAGGCCGGTGAGTCTCACCTCTGTGCCTGGGAAGATTATGGAACAGATCCTCCTGGACAACATGCTTGATCACATAAAGAACGAGCATGTGATCCGAGACAGCCAGTATGGCTTCACCAGGGGAAGGTCATGCTTAACTAATCTTGTGGCCTTCTATGATGGAGTGACGGCGTTGGTGGATGAAGGGAAGGCGACCGATGTCATTTACCTGGCCTTTGACATGGTCCCCCATCACATCCTCATCTCCAAATTGGAGGGAGGTGGATTTGATGGGTGGACAACTAGATGGATAAGCAATTGGTTGAAAGGCCGCAGACAGAGGGTGGTGGTCAATGGCTCTATGTCCAGGTGGAGGCCGGTAACGAGCGGTGTCCCTCAAGGGTCTGTCTTGGGACCGGTGCTCTTTAACATCTTTATTAATGACATCGATGAGGGAATGGAGTGCACCCTCAGCAAGTTTGCTGATGACACCAAGCTGAGTGGTGCAGTCGATACGGTGGAGGGAACGGATGCCATTCAGAGGGACCTTGACAGGCTGGAAAGCTGGGCTCGGGTGAACCTAATGAGGTTCAACACGGCAAAGTGCAAGGTTTTGCACTTGGGCCGGAAGAACCCCAGGCACCTGTACAGGCTGGGAGGAGTTGTCCTTGAGAGCAGCTCGGCAGAAAAAGACCTAGGGGTCCTGATAGATGAGAAACTTAACATGAGCCAGCAGTGCGCTCTGGCAGCCCGGAAAGCAAATGGGATCCTGGGCTCCATCAGGAGAGGGGTGGTCAGCAGGGATAGGGAGGTGATTGTCCCTCTCTACTCTGCTCTTGTGAGGCCCCATCTGGAGTACTGTGTCCAGGTGTGGAGCCCTCAGTACAAAAAAGATATGGAGATTTTGGAAAGGGTCCAGAGGAGGGCCACAAAGATGATCAGGGGGCTGGAGCACCTCCCCTATGAGGACAGGCTGAGGGAGTTGGGTTTGTTCAGCCTGGAGAAGAGAAGGTTGCGGGGTGACCTCATTGCAGCCTTTCAATACCTGAAGGGAACTTACTCCCAGGAAGGGAGTAAACTCTTCGAAAGGGCTGATAATAGCAGGACTAGGGGAAATGGTTTTAAGTTGAAGGAGGGAAGATTTAGGTTGGATGTTAGGGGAAAGTTCTTTACTAGAAGAGTGGTTAGGTCCTGGAACAGGCTGCCCAGTGAGGTTGTGGATGCCCCGTCCTTGGAGGTGTTCAAGGCCAGGTTGGACGGGGCCCTGGGCAACCTGATCTAGTAAAGGTGTATGTTTGGTGGCCCTGCTAGGCAGGGGGGTTGGAACTACATGATCCTTGAGGTCCCTTCCAACCCGGGTAATTCTGTGATTCTGTGTGATTCTGTGACTTAATGCTTGCAAAGAACTGAAGCCTGTAGCTGATGACTAAGTTTCACTGATCCTTTCAAATGTCATTTTCAATAAAGATTTCTTCTTGCTATCATTGTGTAGGGCAAATGAGGGCAATGATAGTGCCTTTATTTGAGAAATAGGCACTATAGGAAAAAAAATCTAAAGGAATTAACTCACCCCTCCCGGTAACAGCATGGAGAAAGGGACAAGCTGAGGAATGTGACCTTCCCCAGTTCCTACAGTCCCGCCACAGGAGAGAAAGGGGCGGGCAGAAGGGGGAAACCCATGCAGACTCAGGTTACACGGAAGTAGGGCGGCTCCAAACCACCCCGTACTCTTGTAGCTCAGTCATTGGTTCAGGCTGTGACCCTGGAATTCCACTACACATCATGTATTTTTTGCTAGTTGATCCTAATGCACTATGTACAGAGCAGCCACATGGGGTACTCTGTTGAGGAAGACAGGTCAGCTTTCCTTCCCTAGGATAGTGGTTTGTTCCAACACACTTTTGTTTTGCCCCAGAAATATTGTTTCCTTTCCATTTTCCTCTCTCTGACAGCCCACCTGTCCTCCTTTGTGCTAAAGGGAGATCTCTGACAAATAATTCATACTGAGAAACTTTTGTATTTACTGAACTGTGTTGCTACTGTTATATCATTACTAGAAATAGCATTCAGATTTCTGGAGCTTTTCTGTGATGCATAAATTCAGCTGTTTGATACAGTAGTCCTAAAGATGAATATGATTTAGCGTTGGTGCTGTTGGGATGGGAAACTCATGCTTTCCCACCATCCTCCTTGCAAACTTTTTGTTTCCAGCATGTTCTTCTGTGCCTAAACAGAACTGGACTCACCAGGTGCCCTCTCTGTCTTAAGGGAATAATGCACTTGCATGCCCTATGGCACTTAGCAAACTTTCAGTGTACCTTAACACTAGGAAATAGGTGTGAGATCTTTTCAGAAGAGCTGAAATGCTGAATGGGTGCCTGAATGTTATGTATAAGTAATCCCATCTCAGGTCTCTCTTCCTATTAATGAGATACATACTAAGCTATCCTGTGGTGGTACAAAAAATATTAATTTACAACTCTTCTACAGAGTCCTCACCAGGCTTCATTTAAAGCAGCTTTATTATAATGACTATTGAAATGGAGAAGATGTCCCTACTATAATAAATCACTGAATATGAAAGAGCCTTTGGTGAAGAGTGGACACTACTGTAACCAAAGCTTCATAATTGGCTTCAGTATCAGGATTTCTCTTTCTTGGAAGCACAGAACACTTTTCCAACATTTACAAAGCATGGTTCTGTGACTGGTATATCTAGAGATCACACTGATTTTGGCAGGTCTATATATACTCAGTTGCTTGTTTATGTACAGAATACTGTGACCTACCTCCACACTTGTATGAGATGTTTAGAATGAATTCATCACTTCAGGATTAATGAATGTATTTCTAAGTAAACTTCTGCAGACAGGCATAATCCAGTACTCCTTCATTTGTTTCCTTTTTACTTACAGAATTCTTAAACAGTTAGCTAAATGTATGCTTCTGTACATGTTCGTAAACATGCTGTTATCATCAGCCTTTATTAATGCTTTGAGAAGCTCCCTGCAGAAGAGTTTTTGAGCAAGTACAGTCTCAGTGATTGGGGAACATACTAAAAATTTGGACAATGATATAATTTACAAGCTTGAATAATTCTTTTGAAGTACTTCAGAATATTCTACTATTATATATTTGTTTTCCTGTAATGTGCAGTGGTTAGATGTAACCTTATTTCTTCCTTTAAAATACCACCTGGGAGGTATGTATCACATACTGCTTTAAACTAGCAGGGTTTGAAAATTTTTGTTTCCTGTGGAATTTATCAGGAAGCAGTCAGAATCAGAGAATGATAGAATGGAGTTGAAAGGGAACCCAAGGATTATAAACTTCTGATCCCTCTGCCACAGTCAGGGCCACCAGCCTCCAGAAGAGGGAACATCAGTTGTGTTAAAGGGCTATTATTTGAGTATGTGTTCTCATCTACCAAAGTAAGTTTCACTGTTCTGTATGTGAAACATATACAGACTTGATTTTTAAACTGAGTTTTCTTTGCAAGATTTCATTTTTGTTGTTTAGCTTACTCCCTTGTAATGTTGTAACTGAATTAATTAATGCTGACTTCATACTGCATCTGCTCACAGACCAGTTGTTCTTCAGTTGAGCAATTAAATTTTGAGAGGCACTGATGCCTCAAGATATTTCCTGTTTCTCGGTTAATTCAAGCATTTTGAACTTAAGCAGCTTTTCCCATGCAGAAATATAGCTAATATAATCAGTTTCACAATTGATATCAACTACAGTTCTCATTTTACTTGAGCAGTGGCAGATGCATCATATTCTTATTAAGTAGCAGAATTGTGTTATAACTATGAATAATAAGTGGTACTTGGTACAGTGGATATGTTGTGCACACACTCATACAGTTCATTGGCGTCATCTGCACAAGATAATGTTCAGGTGGGGAAGTGAATGTGAAACAGAGTGGCTGGATATTGATGCAAGTCCCCATCGCTTATGATGGTGTCTTTGGATGTGTCAGATGAGACTTCCTGAGCTGTCATTCTAATAAACTTTTGTTGTCTGGCTGGATTCATTTTCCCTGTGACCTACATGTTGCTATTACTTCTAAAACACCTTCTAATTATCTTAACTGTATGTCTTGTTCATATGACTTTCCTTCTAATTGTCTTAACTGTATATCCTGTCCATATGACTTTCCTACTTGACCATTTCTGCATCAAAAGAAGGCTGTTTTACCTACTATTTTATCTTAGCTGTAGTATCTTAGCTGTATCCAGCTTGGTCAGTTTTACAGCAAGAACTGCTGTGATGTGTCAATGAAAATGACAAGTTCTCCACCCATGATATTAATCCATATGCTTAGGCATACAAGTGGTGCTTATCAATTAGTCTATGCACAGCAGGAGCTGCCAGGAACATTTCTGGGACTTTTTGAAATTCTCACTTGGAGCACTTTTGTAAAATTTAGTTAAATGTTTTGTTGTGACGGCTGCTAGGAGTTCAATTGGTCATCTTGTCTCTAGCCTCTCCATTATCTCAACCATGCAGAGAGAGTAGCTGGGGAGATCCAGAACTGCACAGGGAACTGCATGCATACATATGCACACGATTGCAGTGCTGACCCATTGTTGCACCAGGGATGTGACTTAGATTACCTACACATGTCACAGCTGTAACTCAGATTCCATAGACTGTTGCTCAGGAGTATGTACTGACTCGTCTTAAAATGTTTGGGCATTTATTGTAACAGGATGGATGTGTTCAGTATGCAAGCTAATGAATAATAAAACAGCAATCCATGTCACTGATCTCCCTTAGGCATTTAATTTGTAGTGTTTTATACAACATTATTTACCTTTCATATTCTATCAAAACTGTTATGTGCTTCTTAATGTTACGAGCTTTTTTAATTTGTTTGTTGATATCTTTTATTTTTGGCTTAGAGATTCTTTGCAGTTATTTCCTCATTTCTGTTTAGCTTTAACATGGACATATTTATAGGGAAGCTCAACTCACCTGCCTGATGGAAACGTAAGCTACTATCTTGGTGAGGAGGGTGATTTTGAAAGCACTTCAGCTTTAGATCCAGGGCTTGAAAAGTTTTTCATGGAATATTCTTCCTAACTAGATGTTTTTTTAAGGAGGTGGAGTGTTGTTCCTGACATTACCAATGTATATTGGTGATAACTCTTGGATTCAGATATCTGAATAGGTGCTGTGTGAAAAAGACAAAGAAATTGGCAGAAAATGAATCTCCTTGCATTCCAGCTTGTCCTCAGATATCCTTGGGGCTCAGGATAGCTTAGATTTTGAGTGATGCTCAGTTTGATGCTGTAAGTCTGGTCATGTTCACTATCACAATAATATATTCATAAACAGTGAATCTTGGGCTGCCCAAGTTATCTGGTTGTGGTCAAATGGGATCTCATTACCACCATTAAGGAAATTTGGCTGGGCACACTAAGAACTCCAGTGGCTAGATTAATGAGTAGTTCAGTTTATTAAAGCAACAGATTATGGATTCTTTTTACTGAGTTTACTGGGGGTAAATATGCTTTTTACAAGGCATATGAGGTTAACCAAGAATGTGAATAATATGGCCAGCCATAAATGTGTTAAATCATGGAATAACTCTGTGGAGATTACAGGCTGTGTCAATGGGCTAAGGCCAGTGGGAAGAAGTGCAACAAAACCAAGTGTTGGGTCCTGCACTTTGTTTATAATAACCCCATGCAGTGCTATAGGCTTGGGGCAGAGTGGCTGGAAAGCTGTATGAATGAGAAGGATCTAAGTGTGTTGTTTAATGCTTGGCTAAACATGAGCCAGCAGTGTTCTCAGGTGAGAACTGCAGTTGGGAAGACATTTAGACCCCGGAGCATGTCCAAAGAAGGACAACAAAATTAGTGAAGGGTCTGGAACACAAGTCTTATGAGGAGTGGCTGAGAGAACTGGGATTTTTTAATGGAGAAGAGGAGGCTCAGGGGAGACCCTAAGACACTATATCTACCTGAAAATATGTTGTGGTGAGGTGTAGGTCAGCCTCTTTTCCCAGGTAACTAGTATGAATACAAGAGGGAATGGCCTCAAGTTGCACCAGGGGAGATTCAGATTAGATGCTAGGATGAATTTATTCTCAGAAGGAGTGGCTAGGCATTGGAACAGGTTGCCGGGGGGAGTGATAGATTCACAGTCTCTGGAGGTGTCTAAGGGAAAGTGTAGATGCAGTACTTAAGGTCAGGTTTAGTGGGCAAGGTTATTAGTAGGTGGATGGTTGGACTAGATTATCTTAGCAGTCTTTTTCAACCCTAATAATTCTATGATTCTATGGTTCTAAGTTTCCTGGGGGAGTTGTAGATGTAGCCAAGTGTGATAATTTTACCCAGTATGTGTCCTTATGGGGGGGAGAAGTTAGGATCATCCTGTTGACTGTTAACACCATATTGAAAATTAAAACATTTACAATGCACAGAATTAATTTGTTTCCAAAACAGCATTTCTCCAAGTGTTCATGATGCATTTTTTATGTTTGCTGCCTGCTACTTTTGACTACTGATCACAAACTTAATCATGAATTGGCAAAAATGTAATGAACATTCAACATAAACAGTGTATGGACAATAAATAGTTGCAGATACTAAAATATATTGTTTTCCCACATTTTATAGATCAAAACAAAAGTTTAGTTATTGATGACTTATTCAAGTGCTATACGTGCCAAATAAAAAATGAATTTGTTTTCTGTTTTTCAGGGAAGTCTCAAGAACAGTCGAAAGATTTCACCACAAGAATTTATCCAGGAATTAAAATCTGGATCAACAGATGAAAGACTAGTGACTTGCTTAGAATCACTTCGTGTGTCCTTGACTAGTAATCCTGTAAGGTAATACAGAATTTGAACACCATTATATACCTTCTACAAGTATTGTTTTTGTAAAGCATACTTTTAATTAACAGACAAGATGAGAATCAAGTGATAGTTAATACTTTTATCCTGGTACTTAAAAACAAAACAAAACAATAACAAAGGAAACAAACTAATTACAGCTTGTGGCACTAAAGAAAGAATCTCAAGAGCGAAATATATCCACTCATCTTGATCACTGTTCTTCAGGTGAAAATGGGACATAAATATCTCATAGTTACAAACAGTACACGAAAAGTGATTTGGTGATCCAGCTGTATTACAGCTAAATAGTATTACAGATAGCATCATACTACAGATAATTGATTATCTACAACTATTTATTCTCCTTTTATATAGTAGTTGCAAGAAACTTAGATAATTCCATTAAGAGAACTTTTTAAAAATGCACTGAGAATGGAACACTGACAGCTACCTTGGTATCTCATCAGGCTGACAAAAAGCTGTGTTGCCTCCAGGTATAGGGCAAGTAATTTGTTATTCTGTTGTGGAAGTAAAGGAAAGGACAATAATAACACAACAGTTTTTTACACACTAAATCATTCTCAGCCTCTTCAACTGCTGGGCATGTGATAAAGTGTCTGCGCACAATTTCATCTAATACAAAATATGGTAAGAAACATGTAGTAGGATCATCTTTAAATCAGATATAGCCAGTTATTCTCAAAGTACTCGATCAGTGTTTGCCTAATAGTTTCAGAACAAACCACCCTGGTTGAGGAGAAAATCTATTTTAATGAATTTATATATTTACATGAAAAACTTATAAAAGCATCTGATCTTAAAGAAATCCATTATAGTTCTGTGTCTAGCAAATACAAAGAACATTTTAATCCCCTCCTGTGATGAGAATTGAAATACTCTGTTTTTCAAAAGAGCTGCTGTCTATTTACAGTAGAATGACTCTTTGTCACTGGTGAGGTCCTACTATTATAGGAATATCTGAAAATTCTGATTACTCTTCAAGTATAATATAAATAATAATAATGACAAAGTATTATGACAACAAATAAATTTTACTCCCAGATAAATAATTTTTTACCCACCGTGGTCAATGGTGTGCGAATCGTAGAATCACTGAGGATGGAAAAGACCACCAAGATCATCCTGCCCAATCATTGCCCCATCATCACCCTGCTCTCTATACCTTATCCCTAAGTAGCATATCTACACTTTTCTTGAAAACTTGTGGAAACCTTGACTCTACTACTTCTCCGTACAGTTTGTCCAATGCCTTACCACTCTTCCCGACAAGAAATTTTTCCTAGTATCCAACCTGAACCTCTCCTTGTGCAATTTGAGCCCATTACCATTTGTCCTAACTCTAGTCACTTGGGCGAGGAGACCGACCCTCACCTCACTATAACTTCTTTCCAGATACTTTTAGAGGGCGATAGGGTCTCTCCTGAGCCTTCTTTTCTCCAGACTAAAGAATCCGAGTGCCTTCAGCCACTCTCTGTAGGATTTGTGCTCCAGACCCTTCACCACTTTTGTTGTTCTGTTACTCTGGACAGGTTCCAGTGTTTCAGAATCTTTCTTGTGTAAGGGGCCCCAAAGTGAACACTGTAGTTGAAGCACAGCCTTAGCAGGGCCATGTACAGAGAAAAGATCACTTCCCTAGTTCTGCTGGCTATACTGTTTCTGATACAAGTCAGAATGTCATTGGCTTTCTCAGCCAGCTGAATACACTACTGGCTTGTGTTTACCCAGCTGGTGATTAATATCCCCAGATCCTTTTCCTCCACCTAACTTTCTAGCCACTCTGCCCCAAGCCAGTAGTGTTGGTGTGGTGTTACTGTGACCAAGGTGCATGACCTGACAGTTGGTCTTGTTGAACTTCATTCACTGGACTCAGTCCATCACTCCAGGCTCTCCAGATCCCTCTGTATGGCCTTCCTTTAACTTAGTGTCATCTTCAAACTTGCTGAGGTTGCACTCAATCTCCTTGTCAATAAGCATATTAGTTAGGACTGGCTCCAATACTGATCCCCAGAGAACACCTCTAGTGACTGCTTGCCAGCTGGATTTAACTCATTTCACTTCCATTCTCTGAGCTTGGATGTTCAGGCAGTTTTTACCCAGTGGAGAACAAACTCATCCAAGCCATGAGATACTAGCTACTCCATGAGAATATATGTGGGAGACAGAAACAAAAAATTTACTAAAATCTAGGTAGATTTCATCCACAGCCTTTCCCTCATCCACTAGGCAGGTCATCTGATCATAGAAGGAGATATTGGTCAAGCATGACCTGTATTTTATGAACCCATTCTGGCTGGGCCTAATGCCCTGGAGGAAAAAGTATTGTTAATGCAGTGAAGAGTAATTTTTTTTTTTTTCCTAATTCTCATCAACTTTTTAGCTTCTGATTTTTCAGAATAGATGTTTCGTTTTTTCATTGAAGACTTTTTTTTTTTTTTTTTTTTTTTTTTAAATATAGGACAAGATGTTCTGTAGCATAAGCTTTTTAAATATAATAATGTAAAGAGTTCACAGAGATTATTACTACAACACCCACAACAGAACCTTTGTTTTAGTGATTATAGGAACTATTATGTCCATATCATGCTAACTATCTTATGTTCTAATTAGAGATGGTTTTGTAATCAGTTAATAGTTAGAGGTACTATGCTAATTTCATGGTGGAGAAAGAAAAACTAGGCAAGAGAAACCCATTATGAAATAAATTTCTGTCTTTTTTGGTAGTAAGAGATCTAAAGTTTTATGACATTAGTATGGAAAGTTAACTAAAGATGTTGGGAAATATTTATTGGCACTTATGGAAACAGAAAAGTCTTCAAGTGTCCCCTTCCCATAAATCATAGTGACGTATAAACATGTCTTCTGTTATGACTATAAATGTTACTGTCTGTGAAATGTAGTATTATGTAATTGATCAGACGTTGTTTCAGCAAGAAGAAGAGGTGCTATCCAGGGGATGGCTGTGGTATGGCAGGCAGTCACTGAAGAGTAGAACTTTGTTGATGCTTGTATCAAGCCATTTTGACCAAAAATGAACAGAAATGTGAAGCAGTTGTCTTGTAGAAACAGCTTGCCAAGGCTTAGTCTCACCAAAGCTGGCTTTGGCAAGAGCTGAATGTTTTGTTGTGTTTTCTTGAAAGTATTCGCATACATCTGTATTTCAGGGAGACATTTCTGTATTTTCTGTAGGTATTTTCTTCTTTTTTTTACAATTTGTTTTTTAGATTCTCTAATTTTTATTAGATACTTCAGTGTTTTGGTTATTTTAAGGTAATCTAATTGGGTCAAGGTGTGAATGCAATGCCCTTTGATGCTCTGTTGAATAACGATCAAATTTAGCTCATAAAATGATCAAATTATACTGCTTTATTTATTCTGAAAATTTCTTTTTTTTTTTTTTTTTTTAATAAAACTTTGAAATATCAGTTGTTTTAATGTCTTCCTTTCTCCCTAGCTGGGTTGAAAACTTCGGCCGAGAAGGTCTGGGTCTTCTGTTGGATGTTTTGGAAAGACTGGTTGAAACAAAACAGTAAGGATAACTTTCAATAAAATTGATAAGTTTTTATTATTATGTAAACAGCATTTAATTACAATACATATAATTTCAATCTATTCAGCCAGGACAAAGCTGTGAAGAGAAGCCAGCATAAGGTTATACAGTGTTTGAGAGCCTTCATGAATAATAAGGTATGGGATTTTCTTTAATCTGGAACTTTGAATACTGCTGTTCAGTCTGGTGTTGTACATGATCAGTTAGTGTAAGTCTGTGTAATCTGGAGAAGCAGTGTTGGTCAGCTGTGACTTGAAAATCTTTCTGCCACGTCCAATTTGTAGAATCCTACTTTCATAATAGTATAAACGTTTGATTCTGATGTTTACTCTCATTAAAAAATGAGTGACCTGTTTTGACTTTTCCCTCTTTTTTTTTTTTTTTTTTTTTTTTTTAATTGGATAGGTTTAAATATAGTTTGAAATATTTACTTGTGGAAATTGTTGTCATATTGTACTGGACTTTCAATATTATCATTTGGTTTCCTTCCAACTCTCCTTATAAGTGTTTTTCTGCTGTTTAGTATGGATTGGAAAGAATTCTGGGAGAAGAGAGGAGCCTTTTGTTGCTGATCAAAGCAATTGATCCCAAGCAAACTAATATGATGACAGACATAGTCAAACTCCTTTCTGCAATGTGCATTGTTGGAGAGGAAAGCATGTAAGTATTATGTTTAGCCAGACATGTTAAGGTAAGTTCAGGATAATTAATATCATAATTGTATATAAACAAAATGCTGAATTTTTCAACTAATGCTTGAAAGTAATATCTGTACTATGTTGCCATTTTTGAAAATACCTTTATTTATAACTTTTTTAATGGGTGTTTTATTTTTGTCAGTAAGAATTTTCTTTTTTGGTGTGTGAATGAACTGGTTAGATGGAAGTAGTTTTGCAGCCATTTTTTCCCTAAAAGTTTTTTAGCATTACTTTTAAGGTGTTTTGGCCATTGTAATCTAGTAGGTCATCCTTGGTTACATGAGTCTCCAAAGGAAACAAATTATGCTTAAACCTCCTACATCTGTACCCTAGAAATTGAAATGGGTGAATGTTCTGGCAGCATGGCTCTTCATATAAAAAGTGAACAAGAAGGTTAAATATCTCTCCTGAGTAAAATGCTTTTCTTTTTGTATAGCCTTGAAAAAATTTTGGAAGCTATAACAGCAGCAGCAGAGGAAAGAAATGTTGAAAGATTCTCTCCTATCGTAGAAGGACTTCAGGATAACTCAGTGCAGCTGCAAGTAAGCAATTTTTCACACAAATAGTCTTTCCAGCAAGCAAAAATAACTTTAGATATTTTTCTGCATTACAGAAAAGGAGAAGAGATACTGTTTTAAATAAATGTTGAATTTGGGAATGTTTCTTAAAATGTAGTTTTTGAAAATGCATTATTGGGAGATTCAGTCTTGAGAAATGTAATGATGTTGTGGTTGAATTTACTTTCTTTTGTTTACCCAAATCTTACAGATTTTTTGAATTAAAGTTATACTGCCTTTTAAAGTAAAGTATGAGTCATATATTAGATGCAAAAGTATGTAATTTGTAGTGATGTTAGCTTAAGATTAAATATAAATGTTCATTGAAAACAATTTCTAGCAAAATTTTTAAAAGTAATTTTAAGTGAGCATGAAATTTGTCTTGTATCTACTTGACCTCATTTGCCTTCACTCAGAGCGAAAGCAAAGCACTCTTCACTTTATTTTCAGTTTGCTTCAGTTGAGATACAGAAATACAGAAAGATGCAAAGTTCTATAGTAAATTTGAATAGTCTTTGTAAGTCATTATTCTATTATATTAGTGTGAACTCATATTGATCTTCACATAACTCAGAGGAACAAAACATTTTCATATCGTACTCTGAATTTTGCCACAGTGGCAGGAGATAAGTCTGTAATTTGGAAGAAATGTTTGTATTACTTCACTGTCACCTTTTGTATTAAGCAGTTCATGTCTGATAGTAAGGATTGCTTTTGCTTTCTCACTCTTTTTATTAGTCCAGATATCAATTTGTAATATAACTTGTCAAGTAAGTAAACTGTCTTTCTCTAGTCTCTAGTACTGGAAAAATCATGACCAAAATACTTTGTTTTCTGAAGTGCTTTGTTGAATTTAAATTCTGTCTGTGCTGAACTTAGGTCAATGGAAGATTATATAAAAGATTAAAGGAAAGTGGATTACTTTGATTGGGGAAGAGATAGTTGACTTCCTTTTTTTTCAGGTTTTGTTCATAGGTATTACCATTTTTCTTTCCCATGTGGGAGAGCTGATGGCAAGTCATTTTTTAGAATCTTGCTGCCATAGCAAGAATTAGTTCCAGTGATAAGACAAATTCACTTCTGGGCAGTGGCTTTGTGGAGCTTTTTGTAGGGCTCAGCTTGCAATAAATGTGAGCGAGAAAGAGGGACTGAAGGAGGGAATGTGTGTTCGGAGGAGAGAAAGAGGAAGAAGAGAAAGAACTTTGAGCCTCAGTTGTAGTTGGTCTGGAAAGGGACAGCACAGGGAAATTGTACACTGTAAGACAACACATTTCCTTCCTCTATTCTAAGCCTTTTGTGTCTGCAAACTCAACAAGTTTCTCATAGAACTGGGTTTCCACCTTTATGTTTTTACAAGAATCTTTATGGTTCTTGTTCTTTTTTTTTTTTCTTTTTTTTTTCTTTTTTTTTTTTTCTTTGTTTGCCTTTCTGTTTGGTTTTTTGTTTATTTATTTATTTATATTCCTTATTGCTTTTCAAAATTGCATATATTCATGTGTGGATCTGATTATGGAAAAAAAAAAGCTTTAACTCCTTTTTCTATATAGTTCAAAAAGCACACAAAATCTGTAGTAAACCAGTCCCTTAGTTTATCTACTGCTTCAAAAAAAAAAAAAAAAAAAAAAGAAGAAGTACTTGTGATTAATTTATCCAAGAATCCTTTTCCACTTTTTAATGAAATTAATGCATTAAGACCTGTATAGATCTATAAGTATGTCTTGCTGTGTAAACCAAAGGTAAACAATTAATAGTTATTTTGGATCAACATTTGTTAATAGGCTTCAAATATTACAGTCCCTTGCGAACAGTTGTTGGTAAGCAGCCTGCTTGATAAATAGATAGAAACCAGTATGAATGGCAGTTGACAGTTGGTGTGCAGCATAAAAAATGGTTATAGCTGTTTAAACAGTTAGGTCTTTCTTATAAACATGAGAGCAATCATGCTTATTATTTACAATGATGCTCCACTCCCTTAGTGAGACAGCACTGATGAGATAACAGTGTTTTACACTGATGAGTGCAGAAAACTTCAGCTGGGCTGCTAACTGCAGTAATCTATTTTTCTAGGACTGCTCTTCTGATATTAAACAAGTACTTTTCTACTAGTTACAGCATTGTAGAATTCTACTGCTCCTTGTTTTGGGGTTTGTTATCCTCTGATACAGAGGAGAAAATAATTTTTAAAACTGACAATTTATATGTTACAATTGCAGTACTTATATTAAATAATTTGTAAAATTCCTTTAGATTTACCGACAATTTTAAATTTGCTGAAAATAACTAACATGTTCCATCTATTGTGTTTTCTGGGCATAGAAATTTAATGAAATTACCGATTTTTTTGGAGTTAGTCTTGCATTTGAACACTTTCATTTCAAAAGCTTTTTCTTTTTCGCACTTGTCAAATGTTAGCTAGGTTTGTTTGTTACTTTTTTACTGTTTTTTTTTTTTTTTTTGGTAAGGCTTCTCATGTGAATCTATTGTAAACTTCTGTATCGATGACATTGACCTAGTGGGTAATTTGACAGTGTTTTAATGAGACAAAAGTTTACAGTTGTCAGTTACTTGGCATATTCGCCTTGATTATCTGCCTGATAAATGTAGGCTTGCTTTGTAGCAAGTGAATTTGACACAAACAACTGACCTTTTCAATTTTAAGTTGACTAACATTTCTGTTACTTGAAGGATGAATTTATAAGAAGCCTTAGTACGTTAATTTTTTGTATTTTCAGTGAAACTTCAATATATCTACTTTTTTATTTGCTGAAAGCAAAGAATATTCTACTTTTGATCTTTCATAAAGATTATCAGTAAGTATAGAAATAGTACTTAAATATTTTTGGTTTAAGATGAGATTGCTGATCCTAGTTTGAGCATATAGTTACAGTCAGAAGTAATACTGAACTTATTAAGAAGTATTTTTGTGTAAAAGTTCTTTCCTATTCATCAGTAGCATTACATTTACTGTATTTATAAATTGACAGAGAATACCATTTCATCTTTCTTTTTTGTCTAATAAGAAAAGAATGTGTGATTGTATGGCCTATGATATTTTGGTTAGTTGAATTGCTTGGCAGTTCTTGGCCATTTGGTACTAATGAGATCCTGTGCATTTGTATGCACAATGCATTTCATTGCTAAGAATATTTTAGAATTAGCAGGGGAAACAATTTAGGAAAATTAGTAAAGTATGTACCAAAGCCAAATCTACATCCAGTTAAGTATTAGGAAGCAAAATTTAACTACATCTGTATTATCATTTGTCTTTTCTATAACTGTCGAGAAAAGTGAAATTGAAAATCTTCTAGTAGTCCTCTTGTCTAAAGATATGAAATAAGATGATGCTTAGACACCTACTTAATATTGGCAATCATGTCTATGTGTGGAAAAGCTGCTCTGAGCTATTGAGTTGTCAACACTTTCCATTAGAAAAGTACCAGTTATATTATCTTTGTGTTCAACTGAGAAAAATAAAAGTATGAAGAACATGTTTTGTAATCCCCAGAGAATGCAGAGAAAATAAGGATTAAAATTTCAGGCTGTAAGCTCTCACTTAGTGGAATCTATCTATCTCATTGATGTACTTTCTCATAGAGGAAACCATTCAAATTATTCCCATTCTAGGTGAACTCTGTTATCATCCAGGTGAAGCTCTTTTCTCTGCCCAAGAAAGAGTGCTTGGAAATTACAGTCCTTGACACCGCAACAAAATTTTATATGGCCCATCAAAAAGTTGTATATTACTGAATGTCTTTCAGGTATTAGAACCAAAAATAATTGGACTTATTCAGGCATCTTCTCAAGGTCTGCAGAATCTAAAATTTTTGATGAATTGGTTTTAGCTGTAGACCACTTTTTCAAAATGTATTGGTCACAATGAATTCTGACTTCCTAGGAAGCTAATTTACTTGTCTTGACTGAACTTTATGCTACCTCAGCAGAAGTACCTCTTCATTATTGAAGATGAGATGTCTTTTAGATGTGGACATGGCCTTGCCTCTTTTTGTCCATGACTAAGAAGTTCTGAAAAGATTGTCAATCTCATTCAAAGTAATTGAGTGTAAAAGAATGCTGTTGTATTGTCAGCTTGGGTCCACTCACCTGAAGTGCAAATAATGACTGATTTTTCTGCGTACCAAGAGTTGACATTTATAGAGCTGCCAACTGGAGCATCACATCATTTTCCTCAAGTACTGTGTATTTTGAGAATTCTTGAGGAACAATTTTGCATTTGGGACAACTATATTTCAATTTTTAATTAGGAACACAGAAGACACAGAATCACAGAATTATCAAGGTTGGAAAAGACCTAGAAAATCATCTAGTCCAACCATTAACAATACTTCCCAGCTAAATCATATTAATCAACACAACATCCAAACGTTTCTTGAACACTCCCATGGTCGGTGACTCCACCACCTCCCTGGGCAGTGCATTCCAATGCTCGACTACCCTTTCCGAGAAGTAATACTTCCTAATGTCCAGCCTGAATGTCCCCTGGCGCAGCTTAAAACCATTCCCTCTAGTTCTATCACCGATTACACGAGAGAAGAGGCCAACCCCCAGCTCACTACAACCTCTCTTCAGGAGGTTATAAAGAGCAATAAGGTCTCCCCTAAGCCTCCTCTTCTCCAGGCTGAACAGTCCCAACTCCCTCAGCCTCTCCTCAATACAATAACTTATGAGTGGATGCTGCTTGGGATTCTGCATGTAGAGACAAATAATGGAATAAAAAGAATTATCTTAAGTCTGAAAAGAATTGCCTGGAAGAATTATTTTTTTCTTCTTTAAAAGGATCTTTGAACTATATAGAACATGTTTTCTCTTTGGTCTTACCCTTTATTTTCAGCATTCAAGCATTGGACAGAAAGACCTGAAAGGCCTGTTTACACTTTCTTTTGATAAACACTGTGAATAGGCAGTGAATGTGTTAGGAAACAACTTATTTCAAAGAACATTTTCCAATCTAACACAGTAGAAGTAAGCCACCTCTGGAATTTCAAAATTTGTAATTAATTAATTAATGTTTTTCAAAGGAATTACCATGTCTGCCATTTCAACTGTATTTCTTTAATTAGTAGCAGGGAATAACTAGTCATTTGACTACTGCTGGGTCTGAGGTCAATTTATAGTTTTTGGTAATTTAAGAACTATAAATATCAGTCGATATTTGAATTTTCAGAATTTTATAAACATTGTTGTTAAACAGGTTTAGCACTACTTTAAAATAAGTATGTCACAGTCTGATATTTTCATATTTAATTTAAAAAACAAACAAAATTCAGGCATTAGTTTTTATTTTTCTGAGGCATTTTTGTGGCTGAGACTCCCCCTCCTAAGCAAATAGAGGAAGTAAAATGTCAGAGTTATTGAAAATTTTGTAGGCCAGAAACAAACAAGGAAAAGTTCTCAAATAAACTAAGCCAATGAGCATTCTGAGTTGCAGTTCAGTTTCTCTCACAACACGTCAGATGTCTTTGTGTATTAGACATATGTATGCAGTACTTGCAGATACCACACATTTCCCTCAGGAGGTTCCCATTCTTCTGTGCTGGTATTTGGAAGCCAGCTGGGCTACACTGAATGTGTACTTATATTCTTGTTTAAACTGGTGAATTGGGTCCCTAGTTGGTAAAGATGATGTATCCTATGTGCCTGAGTCACTATATCTGTGTTGTAACAATCTGAGCTGCTTATTATCAGACAACTGATTAATAAGAATGGGAGTTCAGTGAAGAAGTTTAGGTACATGTAGGTATTTATCTGTGTGTAGACATCTACATTTAGATATCTAAGTTTGAACTGTGTTGTATTGGAAAACTCATAATTCTGTTCCTTGAGTTCTGTCTTGTACATTAAACAGATGCTACTTATACCAAGCTTGCTGCTGTTTATTGACGTATCTTCAAACAGAGTAACAGAGTATTAATATCTTTTATTCAAACTGTGAACTTCAGAACAGAAAAAAAAATCTTAGTTCTTGAATCTACTGTGGGTTATCAGTTAAAACTGCCTATTAGCAAGCCACTGTTCATCAAGCTATTCAACAAGAGGGATATTTTTCTCCTTCTCTTGCTTTTCTTATGTCTTCCTGAAATCTAACTTTCCCAACAAGCACGTAAATTAAAATGTTCACAAACTGAATATTCTTTCTTTTTCTAGCCACCATTAAATGGTACTTTCGTTTGAAACATGTTGTAAGCATTTATGGTCTGCTAACAAATTCTTGCTTTTGTCTTTTTTTTTTGGTTGTTTGTTTGTTATGGTTTCATGAAGCAAATTACTCAAAAGTAAATTTAAATGAGGTGTTTTTGTGAATTTTATTTGTTTCCTCTTTTACAACCTGAACTCTTTCTGCTTTTTGCAGACTTCTCTTTGAAGGCTGCAACAACTGTTCTGAACAAGATTTTAAAGGTCATGACAGACAAATATTGGATACAAATATCTTTTCTAGTTTCTGAAAAAGTTTGATTATGCACAAAGAGAATTTTAATTTGCTTTCTATTAGGTACTGTTAAAGCAAATACTAGGAGATTTTATTCAATTCACTTTTAAATGAGATTGGGCACCTTAGGTTAACTTTTTGCATTATGTGAAATTTGGATATAGAATTTTGCAGATCACAGATAAGAATTTTATTTATCTTTTACCATAAAATTGTAGGGAGAAAGATGTCAGAATAGTAGTTCTGATGAGCACTACAAAGATGACAGAATCTACAATGAAAGTTTAAGCCCAAAATTGTTAGCAATTTATCCACTTTTAATCTAACTGCCCAGAAAATAATAATTGGGGATTATTTCTTATACATAATTTTAAAGAAATCAGACATAACTGAAAGATTTTTCTGAATGAAACATAATTTATTAAGAGAGAATGGTCAAAGTTGTGGTCCTGTTACTTAAACTCCTATTCAACTCAGTTCTGTTAAAATTAAGTACAAGAAATGTTCTACTATTACTTTTCTGAAAGAAAACAGATTACTGGTACATCCCTTTTTAATATGCATATCATTTGATTGCTACTTAGTAGATAAATTCTCTGAGAAGAATATGGAAAAAGGGCAAGGGCAGCCTTTTATTGCCTTGCAATTTAATGCTTTATAACTTTATTTCTTTTTACTTTGTTAAAAAGGTAATTAACTCTTCCTAATGAATAACATTTTCTTTCTAAAGTTTTTCTTTCTAAAATGTTGTATGTTATATGAAAGAAAAATAACATTTTTCTTTCTAAAATGTTGTATTTTTTGCTTACATAAAATGGACAGGCTTGTAGCAAGGAAAAAAAGTAATGTGGAAACATTACCTCAACAATTTTCTAAATTTCTATTTTCTAAACCCTTATAAAATGTTTTGATTTTTTTTTTTTTTTTTTTTTTTAAGATCAGACTTAGGCCAGTCAGAGCTTTCTTACCTGTTGCTTGAACCTATCAAACAAATCCCATCGGTCTGTGAGAAAGAATTTTGCTTTACAAAGTCATGCTACGTTTATCCATACTATTCATTTCTTTATGTTGCAATTAGTCATACTATTCAATTAATTTGTTCTTTAGTTCTATTTTGCTTCCAATATATTTGCACAGTAGAAGAATCAAGCTTACCAGGTTGTAGTTTTCCAGATCACACCCAAGATATCCTTTGTCATTTTCCTCTGTCAGTGTGCTTTTAGACGTATATCCAAAAGCAAGTACTGAAGAAATTTTATATTTGATTTTATTCTGTACTGTTTGGTGAAGCTTCCTTTGTGACTTTTAATTGTTGACTTTGTTTTGGAAGTTCTGCCAAACACTGAACCTGTGATAGATTCTGTCTTCCTGTATTCCAGTGTTGGAACTCTTTTTCATGCACATGTAGAACGTCTGATGAAGTGTTGCCGTAGTTTGTTTTCTCTGGGTACTCCTTCTTTCTGTGATCTTTAATGTCCCTACAGATCATATGCATTAAAAAAGACAATGATACTGTTATCTCAGCAGGCCCTTTTTTGTGATTAATTGTAATAATTTATTGTTGTTTTAAATGGCTGTGATTCTGGAAAGTTAATTCCTGTTCCTGTAAGCTATTGGTTTTCCTAGTAAATCTCTTCATTCTTTGGAAAAGACGCTACTTGCTAGGTGACAACACTCATCATTTGACCTGTTGCTTGCAGTAGATCTGAAAAACTGCTTCCCATAAAGTTTTCTATGAAGCTGAATACACTGAAAATGGGAAGATTTTAGCAGAGGAGGAAGACCATTCTTTTCCTTATGTTCACTTTAGTTTAAATCAGCATTGTGTCTTCTAATACTTTTTTCACTGTACACACAGACGTTAGCCCTTACAGTTTTCTGTTATGTTACTATGTATACATATATATGTAGAAGAATTTATATTTCTTATACAGGTTCTTAGACAGGTTAGTTTTACCCTATTGATGATGTGTCATTGCGCTAGTAATTCTTATTTAAGAATTACTAAATTTAATTAAAAAAATATATATTTTTTGTATATATATTGTATATATTGTATATATATTGTATATATTGTAATATATATATATTCTCTCTCTCTCTATATATATTGAGAATTATACTTATCAAGGCATTTGTAGCAAATGGATTTACTTGTAAAAATGGAAAATTTGAAAGAGTGAGAAAATCTGATTTTTGTAGAAATTTGTAAACTTGTTTTTGCTATCCCTAGCTTGTTGCTGATGGGAAATCTAAGCATCTTAATTATAGGACTGTAATGGACTGATAGCATGCTATCTAGTAGTTTGATTTGTCTTTTTTCCTTTATGAACACTGAAAACTAATAGTAACACTATTTTATTTTTCCTCTGTTGTAGGTAGCTTGCATGCAGCTCATCAATGCTCTTGTTACATCTCCTGATGATTTGGATTTTAGGCTTCACATCAGAAATGAATTTATCCGCAGCGGATTGAAAGAGATACTGCCAGTAAGCACCTTGTAGTCTTTCTTTGTATTGCTATTTAAATTACTGGACTGTTTGAGTCTGAGAGGAGAAATGAAGAACAAGTTCTTATAAATTATTCTCAAGGGCATTTTATTAGGTTAGAGTCTAAGCAGTTAGATATTACAATCAATCTTAAAATAAGAATGAAAAGTGTATTCTCTGAAGCTTATGCTGAATCCTTAATCTTTTACAGCTTTGATTTAGAATATGCAACAGAATGTAATGCAGCCACTAGTGAAGTCAAAGTGGAAGCCCTGTTTACCTTTTGAATATTAAACTTAACTCGTTTTAAACTTTAAAATATTGTGGATTCATGGAAATTACTAAAAAGAAACCTTTAGTATTTCTTTATGGAAATGCTAAATTTGCCAATCTTTCTACTGTTTCTTCCTTGCAGCAATTGAAATGTATAAAAAATGAAGCACTAGATATTCAGCTGAAGGTATTCAATGAGCATAAGGAAGAAGACATGATTGAATTTTCTCATCGTTTAGAAGATATTAGATCTGAACTAGAATATCCTTTTGATATTGGCAAGAGAAACATGAAGAAAAGAATACATATAATGAAATTTTTTCTGTGTAGCTTTTGTTTAAAACAACATTTTGACTGAACTTTTCTTAGAAATTCTTTTTAATCTTTGTTTTTCTCCTTAACTCTTTTACTGAAGTAAATGATGTTTACAACATGGTATGGAATACAGTTAAAGACACTAGTGCCGAAGGATATTTTCTTTCTATTCTCCAACATCTTTTGCTAATAAGAAATGATTATTTTATACGGTATGTTTAATGCTATCTTGAGTGTTAGTTATGTATTAGATTGTTGTTTAGTCATTAATAGAATGTCTTGTACCATTTTATGAAATACATTTTAGTATTTTTCTGAACTGAATGCAGTCTATAATTATTGCTTTGTGAATTCATGTTTGAAAGTATCAGGTATGAGTACGAATGTTGTCTGTATGCTTTTTCCTCTTCTGCTTGGGATACAACTCCATATATAAACAGAGCATACTGGATTTATTGAGATCTGAAGCTTATTTCCTGCAAGTATAAATGATCAGGACAGATCTCTTAGTACTACTGACATGGTTTATAACCAGTTGTGACTGTGTCACATATTTGAAGCAAAGGACAACAACATGATCCTCTGAAGTGTACTTTGTGCATAGGTCTCAACTTTTTAAATGAAAGGTGCTTGCCTTACTTGGGTACATCTGTGCTAGACCTATTCCACCGTAAGGATTCTGAATTGACAGCTTGCATGTTCTGGTCAAATGCCCCAGCTGCGATACCAGTTGGCAATTTAGAACTGTGTGTTTTTCCTTCATTTTAATGAAGCAGGGCCCAAGTGCATCCATAGTTAAAAAAGTCATAAAAGCACAAGGAATCAACTTTCTCTCCATTGGAAGGAAGAGCTTTCTCTCCATTGGAAGGAAGCAGGAAGGAGTCTTGCCTTCTTGTATTTCCATATGAAAAGAGTTGCAGATTTTATGATACATAAATATTTCACATTTATATGTGCTGATTTTTCAGGCTTTGTGTAATTGTTCTGGTGTAATAAACTGCCAAATGTATTTGTCCTTTGAAGGTTTTGCGTTTTGCATTTATCCTTCTGTGGAAATAAGTGAAACCAAATCTTTTGACATTACTGTATTCAGAAGCAGGATTTTAAATATATGTTAATAATTAATAATAATTATAATTATTATTATAATAAGTTAATAATAATAAAAAAAATAAATATGCCTCTGTCTTTAGTCCACAGTATTTCAAATTAATTGAAGAGTGTGTGTCCCAGATAGTGTTACATCGAAGTGGAACAGACCCTGATTTCACATATCGTAAAAGATTAGATGTAAATTTCAGCCACTTAGTAGGTAAGTCTCATGCTGAAAAATGCTTTCAGCGCTGTACTTTTTTCTCTATTTTAAAATACAGAGTTGTACATGTGATTAAGAATCTTATTTTTTCCCGCATATTTGTAAGTGTGTATTTGCTTCTTTTTTCAGATATTTGTGTAGATAAAGCAAGATTAGAAGAATGTGAAGAGCGGGCTTCTGAACTTTCCAGAAAGGTGCATAATAATTTTAAGTTATGATCGCAAGATAGATACAGGGAGTTACATAATAGATTCATGAGTAATGTAATTGAAAGTGGCATAGCTTTTAACTTCAAGTTACTATTATTATGTTGAAGAGGGAATTTGTATATTTCTTGTGGTCTGGGAAGTATAGAAGTGTTATAAAATACATAACCTTAACTGAGTCTTTCTGCTATTTATTGTGAGGTACAAATCACCCCAAAATAAACTGTAAAATTTATCTGAACTGCTATCTATTTTTCAAAAAAATGAACAGAGTGATAATAAGAGTTGTCACGTTTCTATCTACAGATTCCTTCTTACTATTCTTTACTGTTTTTTATTATTTTATTTTTATATTGAGAAACACAAAAGGAGAAGTGAGACCCTTGAAGGTATGTGGACATGATTATTATTAAAATTGTTTTTCTCTCTTTCTTTCTTTTATTTTCTTAGTTTGAAAAAGATTTTGTAGCTCATCAAGAGACCCAGGCCCTACTGCAAAAAAAAGAAGAAAGAATCAATGAACTTGAAGCAGAATTACAAGCTTTTAAATCTCAGGTACAGGACAGTTTAATAAATATACGAAGTATATATATCTTTATTTAATATATATATTAAAAATATTGTTCTTGGAATAGATTTCATTTTGATCTTCTTTCAGATTTTGATGCAGCAATTGAGGAAAATTCAAAGAATCCTGATACTGATTATTATTGGCTGTTAGTTTCCTTTATTTCAGTTTTATAGAAAGAATTGTAGTGTGACATTAATGAGCTATGTGAGATCCCAGTTGATCCTTTTTGTTCCTGAGTTCTGTTAATTAAACTAGTTTCTTACATTTCATTTGGATTTTACTTTCACTGTCATATATTTCCAAAGTAATTAACCACATAGGGTAATAAGTCCTATGCTTTTAGATTAGCATTCATCACTGTGATCTTTATCCCTCCACAGGAAATTATTCATTGTGCGGTTTGCTTTTCTGAAACCTTACCATAGATATCCAGCAGTGAAAGAAATAACCTGTGACTAGATAAGAAGATTTGCTGATAATTTTTCAAATTTCAATCATATGTAGATGTTTCAAAATGGGATGGCGGGAAGTAGTGCAGACTTTTTGAGTGATGCTTGCGTTAACATTTAACTACTTCACTCTAAAATCTACATAAGGAAACTATGTGAGCAAGTAAGGCTCCTGTGTATTATTTTTTGTCTGATTTTTTGGTCGGATTTGTTGAAAATTTTGTTTTGATTCAGGTTTCTGATCAGAATTCACTGCTAGTATTGAAGTTAAACAGGCCTTCAAAAAGTAGTTTTACTTGTATACTTTTTAATTTCAAAAATAACAAGCTGTGCATCATTGCTTAAAAAAGTTGCTTCATGTGTATTTCTTGAAAACATACTTAAATCTTTTTTTTTTGTGTATATGTAAGTGAAGGAGGTTTTTAATCTCCTGCATTATGTCATTTCTATTGTTCACTGGATAAAATGCAGCATTTTTACAGCATGCAGTCAATGAGCATAATTTATGCTTACACTCCCAGATTACCATACCATGAACTATCTTGCTGTTAATGTTACTTGGAATGTTTCATGCATATCAAATAATTGATTCATTCAATTTAGTACTATTATGTCCATCCTGAGAGGAATCTTTGGTTTCCATATGGCATCTATCTATTATAGCAGTCTTTCTCCCGGTCTTGTTCCTCATTTTTACTTTTTTAGTATTTGGAGCTTTGTAGTATTCAGTTTCTTTCACCTTTTAGAACTTAATTTTTCAGTGACTATGTCAGTGTAAAGAATGCTTCTTTCAAGCATTTGAAAACAGTAAAACTGTCCTGCATTTATTACATTATATTTAGTGAGTTTCAGCTATTTCTTTTTTAAAAAATAGTTTGGTCTTTGCTTATTGTGTTCGCCTTCTACGTTTGAAAATTAAAACAGACAGTGGCAGTTAATAATGATATGTTAAAATAAGTTGATTAGCATTATGACCAGTAGATAGATAATATTTATTCTTTTTTTCTTATTGTTGGTTACCTCTTTAGTAGTGCTTAAAGGCCTGGGATAGAATTTCTTCACCTAACACAAAAAATTTTTTTGTAATCGAAGTTGTAAAAGGAAAAGCCCATCTCCATACAGTACTGTACAGTACAGATGTCCTCCCTGTATTGAATATTAAGCAGATATGTTATCTTAGAAATTGTTGTTACAGTTGTAAAAACTGCTTCAGTAAGTACTTTCTAATATGGTGCTGTTGTAACTTCTGTCCACAAGCGTATGGTTATGTTTCCTATTTTAACAAAAAGAATGGCTTCCAATTACATATATCTGCAGATGTAAGGCAGACATATTTTTTGGAAGGAGCTTTTTCTTTCTGCCTTCAATCCTGAAGAATGGAAATGCTCCCAAATTAGAAAATTTTCAACAGAATTTCTAACTTTGTCATATTCTGCAATCAAATGTTAGGAATAGTTCTCCATAATCTGTTGGATAAGTAAGAATTCTAGAACTGTTTTTAATCTGATTGAAAGTGATAGTCTAGGTAAATTTTGATCAAGCTATGTATTATACACTTCTTAGGCTATGATCATTGAAATATAATGAGGGGACATAGAATTTCAGTTTGTGATTTTTGGCCTTGTCTAAGTGTGTTTGAAATATTGAGACTTCCAATTATGAAATGAAAAGTGTGTTGGCTTTATTATAATACATACTTGATTGTCCTATGTACCTATGTACAGAAAATGTCATGCCGTCTTAATTTGTTAACTGTAACAGTGATTGCATTTGGTTAGTGAAAATATGAGACTGATTTATTTTTATTTTTATTTTTTATCAGTATGGCTCCTTGCCACCTGGATTTCTACCATCAAAGTGTGGAGATGCATCTGTCATTCCACTGGATGCTGCGGAACCACATCAGTTTCCTCCTCCTCCTCCACCACTGCCTTCTAATGGAGCAATCCCACCACCCCCACCGCCTCCCCCTCCTCCTCCACTACTTTTAAATGGCTTAGGAATTCCTTCAGGAATTGGTGCTCCTCCACCACCTCCACTTCCACCAGGCCTGCCTGGGGCACAGTGGTCTCCACCTTCATGCACTCTGCCATTTGGACTGAAGCCTAAAAAAGAATTCAGACCAGAGGTTACCATGAAGAGGCTCAACTGGTCTAAGGTAGTACTGATGAATGGCAAATAACTGCTCTAAAATCTTGCATAAAGATTAGAGTAAGTAGATTATTAGAAATAAGACATTATAGTTAAATCAGTTAAATTTATGTTAGAAATGCATGCTTTTTGCATTTATTTTGTTTCTCTTTCCTGAAAATTGTGTTCCATTTACCCCTGAGGCTTCTGAGAAAATGTCTAGAAAATTTAGTTCCGGGCTGGAGTTATAAAACGATGCTGCCAGCATGCTTTCTGGATCCTGCTGTGCCGCAGTGTGTACTGTTTTCAGTGGATCAATCACTTCACTGTACTGTTAGCTGCATAGTTTCCAGACAAGCGTTTTGCCTCTGTCATTCTGCGGGAGAGCCATTGCAAGTGTTTGTATATGTCCTCAGTATAAGTGTACTTAGATAAATGTAACAGTTGCAAATGTATTTTCTATTTAGTTCTTTCTTCTCCCTTGTGACAGGATCAAGTATGCCAGGACTATCAATATCTTGTATTTTAGAAAACGTAATTGGATAATAATAATAGGATAATAGTCTCGTGCGGGTTGGAAGAGACCTTAGAGATCATCGAGTCCAACCCCTGGGATTCGAGCCTCTGTGTAGCAGAGCGGCACTTCTACCACTTGCGCCACAGGGGGATTCGAACCTGGGCCCCAGTGTTGCAAGGCGGCATTCCTACCACTGCGCCACCGGGGCACACAAATTGGTTAGACCAAAACAAAAACTTTCAGAGTAATATTAGGCAATATAATATAACCAGCTGTTTTTTAAAACAATTCTATTTAAAATACCTAGCTATGTTCAGAGACCAGAGTTTACCCGAATTTCATAATCTAAACCAAAGACAGTTTGCTATATGTAGACTTTGAGTAACGGAATATGTTGTCAGTACTGCTTCATATTGTTTCTCGAAAAGCTCTTGCTCTATGTACTATCTTGAATCAGAAACATTTTAACAACTCTAAAATTAGGTTGTATATAAAAACTTTGTGTTTTAGGGAGACCCTGAGTATTTAACTAGTTTTGGAATCTATAAAGGATTGTCTTCCTATAGTATAAGAACAATAAATTAAATTTTGTTTTTATCTCTTACAGATCCGGCCTCAGGAAATGACAGAATCCTGTTTTTGGGTTAAGGCAGAAGAGGACAAGTATGAGAATGCTGACATGCTTTGCAAATTGGAACTTACGTTTTGTTGTCAGAAGAGGGGTAAGTAATTGATACCTGGTTTTCAGCTTTTGGAGTTATCTTTTATATAATTTGGTCTTAAATAACTGTATATGCTGTTAAACATATGCTGTTCTATACTTTAATGTTACGTTTTCAAAGTGAAGTGTGCGATGAAAGAAATTTGAAAATCCCAGACTTCTTAAAGTATCAACATTCAACTATTTTACTTTAAGGGTGGCAAGAAAATGTGTGACTCTTAGAAAAAAATGAGAAATGTTTCCTGATAATACAGACATTTGAAAAATTCTTTATAAAGTTTTGTCAGAGTACCTTAATAAAATACACTAATACAGTGACCCAAGAATGTGATACATTTTCTCTCAGAGTGCATACATTAATCGATGTGTTTTGGTTGAAGGACAAAAGTGGTTTTGATAATTTTTTTAATCCTCACAAACTTGTAGTAACCTCGATGTCCTTTGACATTTCACTTAGTTTCTTTAGCTTTCAAAGCCTGTGGAAGAGCAAACTCTGCAAGTATTTTTTGTGTTTTCTCCTTTTCTGGAAATTAGTTGTTTTACTAGTTATTACAACATTATTTATCCCATATATAAAATGCTTACTGTTACTTCTTGCCAATTTTTAATGTTTCTTGATTAGTGTCAGAGATTTGAGTACTTTGGGTCAGGTAAAGGAGAACAAATAATTCAATTTGTTTTCAAATTGAAAAGGCATTTTTAAATTTTTAGTTTCTTTCACATTTTTCATGTGATATTTTAAATTAATATAATAAGTAATGTTACCTAGAAACCCCCAGGTTTTTATTTGTTTTGTTTGTTTGTTTTGCTGAGCTTTTGTGAGAGCAGACTTCTGATGCTTGAGGTGATGTGGTAGAGTTTCTAATGAGTTGGGCTGCACTTTATTAATGTTGATACTTGAGAATCTTAAAAATGTAAAAAAGTAAAAAAGGCAAGAAAGCCTCGTAGACAGTAGATTCTTAGACTATTAGAATAAGTCTAAAGATAATTGTGGTGCTTTCATAATGTTAGAATTCCCAAGAACGTTCTTTGAATTAATAAGTTAGAAGGTTTAAAAGCCACTGGAGGAAGTACTGTTTCCCATGTAATTAAATAGTAAAATTCAGGAGACTGATGTTCGGACCAAATGTTGAAGGCTCAAAGGAGGATTGTGAATCTCCACAGACAGCAAGAACATCAGAGTTAACAGGATTACATCCTTTAAAAGTTTAACTGAATAGACTGAATGTATTGTTTTGACAAAACCTAATAGAGAAGAATTATTGGATCTAGCTGAAGAAATGAGTGAAATACACAGTTACATCAAATAGTGTAATACATGGTGGATAAAAAAGTCTTCAGGGATGAGTGTACTAGTATTTTAGAGATGGTGTTTACTGCTTAATCTTTTTTTTTCAGCATTTTTTTACTTTTTGAAATCTTTCACTGGAATGATGTGTCATTTTTTATTTTTTTTCCAAAGGGAAAAGGAGAATAAATATTTAAAACAGTAGGTAGATGTGCAACTAAATTTCAGCTTTGTTCAAATAAGTGGTTCACAAAAATTTGCATAAATAATTAAACTCCTAAGTAAACAGTACAGGGGTCTCAGTGTCTCTTACTAACAGTTCAGAGAGTATTACAGTAACTACTTTTATTTTCTTGGCTGTGGAAAGAAGGGATGCTTCTCTGTAGCTCATATGTAAGTTACATGACAGAACCTGTCAAAAGATTGGAGACCTGCATTTTTCTGCACCTCTCAGGCTTAAAGAGGTTTATAATTGTATTTTATAACATAGGGTCATCAAACTGTTCACCATATTCAACTTGGAAACAGTCCTTGACTATTTCTAAAGCTTTGTCTCTGAAACCAAAAAGGCAAGTTAAAAATGGTTCTATATACAGTTGATGGCATGTTGAAAATGAACTGGTTTCTGCTGAAGCATCTGCTTATGCATTCCTGAAGTCATTTTGTAGGTAGGGATCAGAATATTCAGCAATGCTTTAAATACATTTTATTCTGATAAAGTAAAATCAGTAAAAGTAAAAAAAACAAAACTTTTGTCCATTGCTCCTTATTAATAGTATACCTCTGAGAAGAATCTGCTTACCTCTTATTGTATCCTCTTAGACAGCTGGTGACAATAGTAAGAATTACATCTTTTCTGAAAACTAAGTCACAGCTCTCTGCCTTTTAAGAATAATTCATAATAACTCAAAGCTATGGGTGGCATTGCATATTTTTTCCTTGTTTATTTGTTGTAAGAGTATAGTTGTCACTTTTGTCACTTTCCAGAAATTAAGTCATTCTGTGAAAGCAACGTGTGCTACAAAAATTACATATTGAAGTGGGAATAATGAGAAGTAGCAAAGCAGCAGTTGCTGATTATGTTCTTGTAGGCAAGCTACAAAAAACAAAGTGCAGTTTATTTATCAAAGAGCTCATTTTCTGAACTGAAAATGAATTTGCAGTCTTTCATAAAGAAATATAAGATTGTATATGTGAAAGAAGTAGGCAAGGATAAAACAGCAGGCCAGTTCCTTTAGTGCGTAAAGTCATGTAGATTTCCTGTTACACAGAGAATGAGGGAGGACACATAATCCACACAGGTCCAGAATCATTAAGTACTTATTAGTGTATGGATGAAATATTTTCAGTATGAATACTTGAGAAAAGAGTAAATTAAAAACTGAAAAGAACACATATGTTTGATATTCACAAAAAAAGCGAACTTATTCTGATTTTATTCTGAGATGCCCCAAGAATCTTAAAAGTTCCTGGAACCTTCAAATCATTAGTTTTCTGTCAGCAGCTAAAAGAATAAAAGTAGAGAGTGAAATTACTGCCTTAGAGACATCAGTGTGGAAGTAAAGAATGGTCCCTGAACTCACTGGCTGTAAAAAGGCAAAGAGAAACAACAAAATCAACAATGAAAAAAAAAAAAATAAAAAAATCTGAAAATAACTTAAACGTGAATTCTGTGCATGTATCTTCTTTAGCATTCTCATACTTCTTTTTAAAAGTCAAAAAGAAGAATATGTTATAAAGGATAGTTTGAGATTTGAAAGAGAAATCATAAGAAATATCAAGAATCTAAGATCTATCAGATTTATTCTTATGGTTGTGCATCGATAAAGAAAATCTGTGAAAAGTCCTTCCGGGGATGTTGTTGTAATTACTATAATTCTTTGAAAACATTAAACCAAATAGATGACTTAAATCTGCCTGATAGGTGAAAAACTGAGCAATGAAACAGGAGCAAACCTTATGTATACTTCTGAATTATCTAAAGCCTAAAGTGTAAAATTAACAAATAAAAATTGTATCAAATGACAACCCCTTTATACTGACTGCTCTGAAAGTGATGCCTCCTATTTTATTTTGTTGACCCACAATGTCAGAGGCAGATATTGGTGATATGGCAGTAGAGGTTAAACAACATTTTGTTGCTGTACAACAGATGGCAGCAGAGGAGCAGTCTAACAAAATGGTATCTGACAAAATGACATCTGACATGGAATTTAATATGAAGAAAAGGTGTGTAATTGAATTCTTCAATGTAGAAAAAAATATACTTATTGATATTCATTGATGCTTTGCTGAATGTTTATGGAGACCAAACCGTGGACGTTATCAAGGGTGGTGCATTTCAGAGACGGTGACGTCATCTTCGCTGATGCAGATGTTGACGACAGCATAGAATCATAGAAATGTTTGGATCGGAAGAGGTTATGAGAATATGTTTCTGAGGAAAGCTGAAAATTTTGTGATAGTGAAGTGGGAGATTTGATTATCTATGTATGGACTTGCATCAATTACCCATCAGGACATTATGAGAAAGTATGCCATAAATGACTGTTTCCAGTATTTTGTAACAAAAGCAAAAACAGAGCTGTTCTCAGAGTGGTATGGAGTTGTGCACAGGAGGTAATAGGAGAGAACGATCATAGTTTGAATGGAGAAGAAGAGAACAGTCTGAGTCAATCCAGCATACAGATATTTGGCTTCAGGATGGAGAACTAAATGACATAGAATGATCCAGCAAACAAGTTAGTCATGCCTACAATTATCTCAGAAACTGTTCTGAAAACTATCTTAGAGACTCAAGCAAACACTGTACTTTAATTCAGAAGAAGTCTAAATGACATTAAAAATAATAATAATAATAATGCATGCAACTCAGTTGTGAAGCTAAGAACACAATCACAAGGAATAAGATAATATTTAAAAGACTTAGTTAGATGAAAGGTACAAGAAAAGTCATTAAGTGTAGGAAGATAAATTTAAGCAGAACATTCTTTGTGATTGTCTTTAGAATTCTGAATTTATTTCATAGGATGCTTCAGCCAATATTGAAAAGTCTAGTTAAATATTTGAAAAGAGGAAGTTAGCTAGGGACCTGCTGAGATAACTCAAAGAACTTAAGTCAGACACAGGCACAATATGTCCAAAAGACATAGGAAGGAATGGAACATTCCTAGGCTGGTATGTGTGGGAAAACAAATATAATCTTTTGGGAAGTCAGGAAAATATTGGATTAGAAGTAGTGATAAAGCTTGCATGGTGTCACATTGCACAGACAGTAGTAGTGCACTAGATGGATCACTGGTCAGTGGGGCAATTTTTAAGTTCTTAATCTTCTTAGTCATGGATATAAGAACCTGTTCTTTACCTGGAATAGCTTCAAGCTAATATGTTTAAGACTCAAATGCTAAAATAAGGCATTGTATCTAAGTGTACAGTTTGGTTGCTTGCAGAAATTATAGCTAAGTAATGAAATGCTGATAAGAAATACATTTAGTTTGTGAGGCTACTTTGAAGGGTCTGGAGAAGATATAACAAAAGTTGGTGAATGTCTGTGAATAAGTACATAGGTTGCTCTGAAAGTAATGCCTCCTATTTATTTCTATGGAGTCTGCAACAGATAAAAAACAGTACAAGTAATGTCCTGAGACAGCGGTGCATAGGCTTCATGTAGAATAAGTTTTCAGGATAACTGAACTCAGAGCCAGCTACGTGTTGCTTAGTCTTTCTTGTGTTTTGCTGAAGATTTTGGGTGTGCATGGAGCATACAAGAGAGCAATGTCTGAAAAGGGCAACATTTTTGAGAGTATGTAAGTACAAAATGTCACTTCATTCCATGTATGCAAAATGTAAAAAAGGTAGTAATTTTATGATGTAAACAGTATTAATAGATTGATTTGATTTTTTCTAACAAGAGTAGTTTTTTAAATAAGTTATGTTTGATGTGTTAAATGGCCAAATGAGGATTTGAAATTGCAGATCAAACATGCAAGAAACTATTCCTAAATACTTCATTATTTTTTACAATATGGAAGTAACTGCGGTTAATGGGAGATGGCAAGAAGAATTATAAATTTATTCTTCTTTTTTTTCTAGATATCAAAGGGAACTGATCTAGTATACTCTAGAGAGAAGGACTGAATGATCTTTCTGCAATTTTTTTTATTGACTGGGACAGATTTTCATACTAACTTTACTGGAGATGGCAGTACCTGATCCCATCACACCACAGCTCATGCCAGACTTAATTATTCAAAAATAAAGCACTTCTCTGGGAGTGCTATCTCTGTTGGCACTTGTGTTGAAAAGGTCAATATAGTTCTCTTCGATTTTATTTTTTTTCTCCTTCCTATAATTCTGCCTGATTTTTCTGAAAAATGACAGTGAGCATACTGACTTTGCCTCCATTAATTATTGGAAATACCTCAACTGAGTTTTGTACTATTTGGATGGTTCCAAGAAGACTTTTCATTGTATGCTGACACCTTTAATATTGACATTTTCTTCTAACATGTATTTGAGTGATGATTTTACCACTGCATAATTTTGAAAATGCTTCTTAGACTTTGTGTTAGTAAATAGCTTTTAACAATGAAAGCCCATATAAGACATTTTTTTTTGTAAGCTGCTGTAATTTATAGAATTCTGAAGTGAATTCAGCTCTAGAATTTTAGGACAAATTGGGGAAAATGCATTTTTCTTGGGCCAACATTATTTTTCGAGTTGCTCTTCTTACGTTTTAGTGCTAAGTTGTGTTTGCATGTATCATATAAGAAAAAACAGCGAGGCCTATACTACTGTGGTGTCACCCAAGTCTCAAATGTTTTAGACCATGGAAAAGTGCAAAAGATAGCAAGAAAGTCAAATCAGCAATGTAAATGTACTGAATTTTATATTTTATAGCCCAATCAGCATAAGGTATAGAACCTTAGGTATTAGGTAGAGCCCACTGTTCTCATGCTGGAGTTGCTCCAAACGCTTCTACATGTAGAATCTCACTACTACAAACCTTTAAGACTGCCAACAATATTACCTAATAACTTCTGCTGATAATACAGTACTGAATAAATTAGTTACCTTTTAATATAATTGTTATCACAGAATTGCAGGGATTGGAAGGGACAGAGGTAGAAGCAAAGCCTGATGTGTTTAGGTTTGACCTCCTGTCAGTGTTAACTTAAATATCCTTTAAAACAAAATTATTTTAAAATAACAATGAATGAATATACTTCTATGGTGTGTTGACCTGGCAGGTTAGATGATAGCCAAGCCCAACTTTCATAAACTAGAAAAGCGTGTGGGTCAAGATGAAGGTGGAGCTCACTTATGCATTGCTATTAAAGGCAAAGCACATTTGATTTGGGAAAAAGTTGATTTATTTTATTGCCAATTAAAATAGAGTATGGTGATGATTTCAAGTAGAGAATATATTTTTTTAGATTATGTGAGTAAAATCCCAGAGGAGATAGATATTATTTGTATTTATCCTGAGAGGGAAAAAAGCCTGCTTACTATCATAAGTTCATGAAACAAATGAAAATAAATGTTTATATGTTGTACTAAGGGATGTGGTTTAGTGGGAAAATGTTGTTGGTAGGGGAAAGGTTGGTCTAGATGATCTTAGAGATCTTTTCCAATCTTGGTGATTCTATGATTCTATTTATTTAATATAATATATTTAATATTAATTTACTCAGTAGTTTTGATAAATTTCTAATGTTACAAGCATTTCCATCTGACTAAAGATAACACTATTTGAGTACAGTAAAATATTCTTTTTTTTTTTTACTGCTTTTGCTGTAGCCTTTTCTTCATTGGGAATTCAGTAAATTTAAATGCAAGAAAAAAAATGTCAGATAAACCTTGCATAGCAAGCCTGGGGAGTCACTGTTATTGACAGTTATGAACGTGAACACTATTTTTCCTTCTTTAAAAAGTTACCATTTAGTTTCTCAATGAGTGGCTTATGTCAGAGAAATTTTATTCCAAGAGCAATACAGTTTATGAAAACAAAGAAAGAGGAAGATTATTTGTTAGTGGAACAGTGACTTTTGATTAGGCATATGTGTAGAAAATTCTTGAAAAGACTCCAGTGTTCCATGTAGAAAATGGAGATATATTTGGTACAACCCAACCTTTTGTTCTATTTACATTCGATTTTATAATGCTGGAACAAAATTGTAATTTATTGTAAAAAGTGACTACAGGACTTTTTCCCCCTCCACTTAGATTACATATCTTTTTTTGTATATTAGCTCTGTAAATATAATCTGACTTTTTCTAGAATATAACTTTATTCTTAATTCACGTGGGGTTTTGTAAGTTGATCAGTTCATATGAATATTTGAGAAACAGACTTACATTGTAGACTTCTATTTTTATCTACATTTTATATTACTGTCTCTTCTTTCTAAATAGATTCTTCTGGTCTGTAAATATCATATATGGTTAGGATGATACTTTATAGTGTTATAGTTAGAAAGCCTATTGTGGCAGAAAAGAGACAATCAAAGAAGAAATGCTTATCCATATCCAAGGATCTAAGCTCACGGTGGAAAACTCCAAAAAGGAGGTATTTCCAGAAAGAGATCAGCCCTTAAATGGGGTCTAGGTCTTCTTCACATGTGCCTTCACCTGTGCTCCCGTTGCTGACCCAGTCCTTGCCTTGGGTGATCAATCAGTGGTTCAGGCTGTGACTCAACAGTTACCATACACTGAATTTTTAACAAATATTTAATTTCACAGAGGATACAATCTCATTCAGTGTTCTGAAAACCGTCCCAACAGGATGGGGCATTTTAATGCCTTTTTTTTTTTTTTTTTAATCATTATTATTATTTTTATTAAGCTTCCCCAATATTTTGCTGTAATACAATGATTTATTAATCTGGCTTGTCACACAGAAGTTTGTGAAAAGAAAACACTTGAGATTACTTGACCCACTAAGCTACCTAGGTGAAAGATTCAGTTACACATCTGTCATAAGAAAAATGAGCTACCCATGACAACTGCCTGTGTTCTGCCTCTTGCAAATCAGTGTAAGTATTGGATGCTGAGAAAACAAAGATTTCTTTTCATTCTTTTGTTAATGAAGTTCTTGAACAAATGCCCCCAAGCCAGCCTTCTTCCTGAATGAATGGGAGAAAAGCAATAACAATTATTGATATAATAGGTAAATATTTATAGCAAAACAGTAGTTGTGTTATTAGATACATTCTTCTGGATCAGTTTGCTGCTTCTATCTTCATTCCAGTTAAGAAAATCAGATGACATACTCTTCTGTTGTTATTAACCACTTTGTATTTCTGTTTTATGGCTTTGCTTCCCCACTTCTCCTATTTTTACAACTTAGTGGGGCTCGGCTTTTCTTTTTAAATATTAGCTGACAAGATAGTGCTTCTGTACCAACCTTACTTTCGTCTAACAACACCTCAGTGATGAAATTTAGAAACCTTATCTGCTCTGTTACTCAGCTTAACAGAGAAAATGTTTCCTTCTGTGCAGTCTGACTTGTCCTTTAAAATAGAAATGACTGTTCCTAAAATTTAAGTGTGTAAGTATAACTGACAAGGGTAACAAGTTAGGGTGACTGCCTGCCTTTGCGGTTCCTTGATCATGCAGAGTAATGCTCTGTGCGGCTTAAAATCTGGGTGCAATATACTTGATAGATATGCAGCATGATTCTGTTTTTTGCAACTGGCATTTCAACATATCTCAAAGTATTTGGTCATTTATCTGAAACACTGGAAAGTTGGAGATGCGCCCATGTGTTCAGCAAGATTACTTCAATGAAAGCTGCTATCAAAGCTGATAAAATGACAGGTAGATGTAACTGGGGTGCATGAAGAGAAACTGGGATTTGAGGCTTGGCTGCACATGGCAAGAGAATTCTTGGCAAGTGGAATTCAACAGAACTGTAATGCTACTGTGAAAAGAAAGAAACCCTGAAGGATAAAGCTAAAATCAAATCAGTTTAGATAATCCGAACTGCAAGAAACCTGAGGGAGAAAGTTTACTATCAGTATTAATCTATTAGCATGGACTAAATTGCTCTTTTAAGGCTCGGTAGAAGAGAGCTGGCAGTGATGAATGAAAGACTGGACTTGGTCATATCTAAAAGGTGTGAAAGCAGAATACATTCACTGCTATCAATTGAGTCTCAGAAACCATACACTGTTCTGGTTTTGTCTGAGTCAGTGTTGATAGCACACCTATGTTTCAGCTGTTGCCGTCATCATGGCATGGCAGCCAAGTCACAGGGTGGAGCCAGGCCTCATGCAGAAGGCCACAAAGCTGTGGGGTTAGGGTTAGGATTAATGCATTTAGAGATGTTATGATGGATACTAAAAGGGCTAAAAATGATGTAAATTGAACTTACTTTTTTATCTTTTCTAGCATTTCATGGAAGAAAAAATAGTTTTGATTGGAAGGTAACTTAAAGTCCAACTAGTTCCAGTTTCCCTGACATAGGAATCCTTCCTCTAGACCAGGTTGCTCAAAGCCCGATCTAGACTGGCCTTGAACCCTTCCAGAGATGGGGCATCCACAACTTTTCTGGGGAACCTTCCTAGTATCTAATCTAAATGTATGCTTTTTTAAGTTAAAACCGTCACTTAATGTCCTGGTAGAGAATCCTACCATATCTCTCCAGTAAGTGCCCTTTAGGTGCTGGAAGGTTGCTAAAAGGTCTCCTTGGACCTTTCTTTTTTCCAGGCTGAATCTCAGCTCTCTTGGCCTGTCTTTCTGTGAGAGGTGCATAAGACCTCCAATCATCTTTGTGACCCTTCTCTTTGCTCGCTCCAGCTGATCCATGTTCTTTTTATTTTGAGGGCCCCACATCTGAATGCATTACTTCTTGTAGGGTCTGATGAGAGTAGAGTAGAGGAAGCTAATGCAAAGATATATGCCCATTTAATAAAGAAATACAAGGGCTGCTCTAAAAGTAGTGCCTTCTATTTTATTATGCTGGCCCACGATGTCAGTGGTATGGCAGTAGAACTTGAACTGTTCCACAGTATTCTGATACACTTTCTTGCTATGTGACACATGGCAGCAGAGAGAGGTGGTCTGACAAAATGGTGATCTGACATGGAAGCTTCTATGAAACAAAGGTGTGTTGACGAATTCCTCCATGTGGAATAAATTGCACCTATCAGCATTCATATGCACTTACTGAACATTTATGGAGGCAGTAGATGTGATTATAGTGAGGCTATGGGTGGTGCATTTCAGCAGTGACAATAGTTGATAGTAGGCCACTGGTTCACTGGTTCATTTCTTACAAGCAGAGCATGCAGGCTCTTGTTCATCAGTGGCAACACACAGCATTTTGTGGTGACTATGTTGAAAAATAGTGTTTTGTATCTGAGAATTTGCTACATCAAATAGTGTTATTGTGCTTTTTGTGTCTGTTAACGTTCCCATAGTAACAAATAGGAGGCATTACTTCTGGAGTGATTCATCTACTGTTACTTATATTGTATATTAAAAACATTTCATTATGTAAATGTAACTGAATCTACTACACTGACTAGTCAAAATCTATTAATATAGAAGCTACATTATTATCATTCTCAAAAAACTGAAGAACAAGGCTCAGTAAGCTTTAACGTTAAATGTTTAGTTGCATAAATTACTGGGGGAAAGAGAAGTTTTCTTGATATAGTTTTAAATGAATTCACTTATTGCGAAGTTTCAATATTTAACCTACAACTGTATTTGTGATATTTGTCTGATGTGCTAGCTTTGGTAGGTACGTTACATTTTCCATTACTCATTTTTTCATGCCGTATTATGTAAGGTTTTTTGTTTCTTCCCCCAGCATAAGAGATTAGAATTTGCAGTGAAGTTGCACGCAGTTTTATAGTATGGTATGATATTTGTGTGTTGAATCTCTTTATCCATTTATGATTGGATGATCACTTCATTCCTTAATATACCACAAGAGTGTATCACAGTACAGTAAATGATCTATATTACTAACTGTTTTACTGATTTGATGATAGATAAGCTAAAGCTCTTAACAAATGCAAACTTTGGAAACACATCTGTTATAGTATTTCTGTAATATTGCTCATGAAATGTAGTTTTGTAGTTAGAAGATATGAAGCCATATTTTCAAATAGAAGACTGTTTGCAGGATTATTTTGAAAAGTGAGGTCAGTATTTCCTGTAAGTTTTTGTATTCAGTGAAATTGGTGAGCTCTATCTTGCAACCCAAGATATATGTTTTAAGGTACAAATTGTTAAATACTGTTCTAAGATCAGATCCCCATCATGTTCTTAAAAAAGCGTGTTGTATGTTTTGATATGCTCTCCAGTTCTCAGGAAAAGGCTGATTTACACACATTTAGTGTGCATGTACACAGATTTTATTTCAGATTTTAGAATTCATTTCAGATTTCATTGTTGGGAACTACTGTTCTTATTACATTTTAGTGCACATTTCTTGACACTGAGTATAATTAAAATTAATCTCCCTTGGTTTGTGGATTTTATGGTGCTTTAGCTGTTTTGAGTAAGCATAAGAAAATTGATTTTTATTATGAATGGCTGTAGTTTGGTAGTGTTTCCTTATTGTACCTATGATATTTTTAGTAGTATTTGTTATTTACTTTTGGCTTTCCCAGAAACCCTGCTTACAGCCCCAGCTTTTGCTCATATCTGTGACGTTATCAGTAATCGTGAAAAATCTGCTCTAAAACATGAAGCAAGTGATCTAGAGTACAGTGCTAATGCAGTTATGAATTAAGTTTCTTGGAAGCTTTTTTACCACGTTGTTTCATATATCTGCACAAGTGGGAAAAAAGATAGAAAAATCACAAGTTGTTTATGTTACAAAACAACAATGTCGATTTCTGGGAAAAGACAGAATGAAGCAAGAACTATCTGCAGAAAATCAATCTGTACATGTATGACAACAATGCTAGGCTAAGCTTCCTTTGAAATACATGTGTTTTATTTCAGTATCTCATTCTGGTTCTGGAAAATATCAGAGAAATCAAGCAGCTTTCACTGCTTTTAGTATATAACCAATTTGTGATGCTGATTTCAGTGGAGCACTAGTTTCAGGACAGGAGCAGCACCAAGAACACCAAATGTTACTTCTCTCTCTCTCTCTTTTTTTTTTTTTTTTGTAAAAATAAGGTAAATAACAGACTTCGTCATTTTCTGTAGTTAACCTTATCATAGAATCATAAAATAGCCTGGATTGAAAAGGACCACAGTGATCCTCTCATTTCACCTCCCCTGCTATGGGCAGACCAGGCTGCCCAGAGTCACCCTAATACACTTTCTCCCTAATTGTTATATTTAAATACATGCATACACTGATAAATATATTAAAATCAGTCAAGAGAGTTGTAATGGCTTATCTTCCTTAAGAGATTATAATTGAAAAATACTTTTCTTCAGTATGCAATAAATCTTTTTACATTAAGTAGCATTAGCTGTGATTTACAGAGCGTTGCAACACAAGTGATTGCATGAAGTTCCCTCTGTCTCAAAGAAAATAATTTGATACCTGAATAACGTGGTGTCTACATGCATGTGATGTGATTTCCTCATATGGTAGACACCTTCATGAATGTATTAAGAAATAATATATACAGAAATTTTACCTGTTGCGTTTTGCATTTTATTGATCATAATTTAAAATTGTGGCTACAGTTACTAGATGGCGCTTGCTTCCCTTTCTTGCTTTGTTCATTTTCTTCTCTTTCAAGATTTTCTTCAAGAGACTCAGAACCGTAATAGTCATTCTGTAATTTCATAAAATTAAATAAATGGTTAGTGACTCATTTTGTATGCTTTTCTCAGTTCTTTTCATTAGTGTTGTTTTTTTCCTTCCTATATTAGACCTCTCCAAAATCAATAGTTAAAATGGGCAGTCTTCTGAACAGCCTTGAATAATTGGCTTATTACAGGGTATTTTAAGGCATATAATCTAAATGAAGGTATGCTCCATTTACCTTTACTTGCAATCTTCTTGTGGCTCGAGTCTGAGTGTTTAATATGATGAGCACGCAGATTCTGAAAGTATAACTCATGTGCTTAGACAGTATATCCTGTAATAGTGTAATCTTTCGTTTGACATACAGTGCATAGAAACTTCTAAAACCTAATTAAGTATTCCTAATATCCTATTTCAACCACTGATAATGGACGATGCAACCTTTAAATGTAGCTGGATTGATCTTACAATTTGATGCAAATTATACTGCATTAAGTAGAAACTTCCTGAAGTGGAATATGTTTGTAAATCCAGTCGTTTTCAGCTTGAGTATAGGTCAGTCAGATCTTCTGGCCTATGAAGCTTTATAGCAAATGAAGCCTTGTAGCGAAATACCTATTTTTTCTGATATTTTAATACTCACTGCCTCCAAGACAAATAAAGCCAGACAAACACAAAATACCAACTGTCTTTTTCTTACCTTATAGGATATTTCTTTTCTGTTGCTTATTAGTCTTCTAACAATCCTTAATGACATAGTTTTGATAAGTTAAAATTATTTAGAAAGGATTATAGCAAAACTGATTTTCATTTCTGATGTTCAGAGTGTAAGCCACTTCTGTCTTCTTCTCGTTTTTGAAGGACAGTCTACTCTGGAGTGGTTCTTAACATCTTTTTTTTTTTTTTGTTAAATGCTGTAATATAGTTTTACTAAAAATAAAGGAATACTTCCAAGCTCTTCACCCGAAGACTACCTAAATAGTCATTAAAGTGATAATTATTACTTTTAGCTGGTATATAATTTTATACTACTGACTGGTTATAAAGTATGCTTAAATGGTATTATATAAATAACTAGTGTTTCAGAAAATGGTTTCATGGTAGTTACAAGAAAAAAAAAAAAAAGCAAGAAATCAAAAAACTTATTGCTTTTTTTTTTTTTCTTTTCTTTTTACTTTTTTTTCTGAACGTCTTCTGTACTTTGATCAGTGTTTTACATTTGAGTAAAGGTCTAAATTTTGACTTTTCACTTGTTCCTTTTGTATTGCTCCTTGCTGTCATCTTCATGCGTGAATATTTGTAGGAATTGCTTTAATTTTTGCTGCTTCATCCTATTTTGATGTCAGCACACTGTAGTTCGTGATCAGGAGTAATTTCAGGCATCAGGGTTTCTTTTCAATCTAGAAAAAAAAAAACAAAACAAACAACCAAAAACAACTCCTATTAGAAGTGAATGAGTGACTTCATCAGTGTAAAGTATATCTCAGAAACTCATTGTTGGTGTTTAGAATGAAGTCTGGAAGTAATTGTTAGAAAGTAACTTTTGATATGCAGTGTGTGCATGAATGCCCAGTGTTCTTGATGTTTAATGGATTCCCACTGCAAAACATGAAGAGCTACTTGAATAGTTATAATAATGATCTGTAGACTATTGTTGGTTCTTTATTCTTATCTAGAACACTGTACAGAATGTAAACTATGTTGTTTTATTCACCTGTCAGTGTTAAGTCTGTTGGTAATATGCCTGGCCTTATTAAATATGGCAACTTTATCTGCTTGGGATTTGTGTAACCTTGATTGGCACTGGCTTAGTCACAGAGCTGTGCAATGTATTTATCCTATGGATACTTCAGCATTGTCCTCTGGAAGACTGAAGTTCATTAGAATTTTTTTGTTACACTGAAAAAGTGGTTAATTTTCTATTTGTTGTTTTCTGGGATTTTGAAAGAGACGTTAAAGCCACCTTCAACTAGCAAATATTCTGTTTTTCTCAACTTTTTCTTAGTGACTATTTTGACAGTTTTATGAAGTATACTGTTCTCTTGTGCAGTTGTGAGCTCACCCGTAGTGTGACTGTTGCTTATATATTTAACTTCATATGCCAGATCAAATTTCCTCATTGAGATTTTTATTAGAAGACTATAGATATATGCAAATCTGCGTTTCAGTGAGAAAATATGTTCCCCACTTTCTTGGACATTCAAAACTAAGTCTATAAGCTGCTTATGAGACAATAGCTATACACCTAGCCTGTTCCCACTGGAGACAGTGAAACTAGGTCAAAACTGACCTTTTTTTGCTTTTAAATTTGACTTGGGTTTACATTTTTCGCTAACTACAAATTTGAATATTTACTGAGGAAAAAAAACCAAAACAAAACAAATTCCTGAAGCTAAGTTCATGCTTTATGAAACCACCTTCTATGTGCTAGAGTACTTATAAGTACTCTCAGTACTTTATATATAAATAAATTTGAACTTCTACTGTTAATCTGTTTTCTAAACTTTAGCTTAAATCACAGTCTTTTACTATGAAGTCATTACGTATACTTGTAAGAATGGATAGGATAGGATCTAAAACTAGTATGTAAATATGAAAGTTCTGTTACTTAAGCCTAGAATGGTTCATTTTATTAAATTTAATATTTTTAAAAATCTCCTCAGTCATTTAATGTCTTAGATCATGTAAGTTAAATCTTAAAATAACATATTGAAATGCTTTGTCATAGTAGGCTGTAAGGAGTCCAAAGTAAATGAAACACTAATAGCTATGTCATATTAGTATAGTATAATATGTATCAAATTTTATGTAAGCAACACAAATGTAAGACCATGTAAGCAGTCAACAAGATTACTTACATAACAAAAAACCTATTGAAGACCTGGGATTTTGCTTGGCACTGTCATTTTCTCATAGAAATATTCACGGTCAGATAAATATCTGTGGCTCTGTGCTACTCAGTAATTTTTCAATAAATGCTTCTGTCCTTGTATTGTTATGCTTTAATTCCACATACATTCTTTTTAATCACTTTAATGTCTCATGTTGCATATTTGAATGACATCTTTTTGTTCTGCATTCAGATACTTTTTGAAAAGTATTTATGTATGCTGTTTTGAGTTTCTGCTTCTTCCTGCATTCACCATAGCAACCAGAGGTTAGGTTGGATCTTCTTTCAGTGTGTATTATCTATTAAATCAGTTTGACTTTTTTATATTTAGAAACTTATTCCAAACACTGATATCTTAGTCTTATTAGAAACTGATCTTAATATCATATTGAATAATTTACTAACCCATGCTTCTCTGTAAAAAATTGGAAATTATCTTTTAGGTGCATAAATGTATATTCTATAGTTTCAGAGACTACAAAGCTAAGTACCTTCCTTTCTATGTCTACTGTGTTGCAGTTTGGAATTATGATTCAAATCTCTCTCATATGTTTGCTTAAAAATCTACTTAGTATGTTTTGAATATCTATAGCAGCGTTAGATATATATATATGGATATATTAAGTATCTGAAACAGTTAACATTTTTTTTTATAAAGTATTTTGTAACACCTTCTATGAAAATAACAGCTTTATACTTTCTAACAAAGCAATGTAATTTTAAACCAAAGAATCAGTTCTGAGAAAAGGCTTTTGTCATGTTAATTCTCAGAACAAAAATATAATGTAATAAATTATGGATTTCTTTGACACATAAAAGTGGGGTTTTTTGTACAAGCCCTTCCTATAAAATACAGATCAAATAACTGTTGTTCCATACAAATTTTTGTGCTTTAGTTACACAGCAACTTTGAGTATCCATTAATAAAAGCATACATTATGTCTGTGAATACCATGTCTAGAGCTGTGTGTTGATTTAAAATTAGGTGGCCAAAGAAATGCTATATTAAGCATTGAACAGCATTATGCTGTTCTTATGCTTCTTTGTTGCTTATTTATTTGCATGCATATTCAGAAAGTAGATCCAGGAAGGCAACTGTGAATCATTATTATGCTGATATAGCTTTAGTAAGTAGAATTGTCATGTGAAGTCTTAGGTCTCATTTAAATTGAAAAAGTGGATTGGTAGGAAGGCAGGTTCTAGATATAAGATGCACACTCCAGCTACTCACTGGTGAATGAAGTATGTTGCTATTGAGAATGAACAACAGGTATAACAAATAACAACTTTATAGAGCTTGAATACTTTAATGGATTTCTATCCCAATATCTTATTTTTGTACATGTTTAAAAAAAAAAAAGTGTATTTTTGGTGTTTGATTTGAAATGGTGCTGAATACAGTTAATTCTGGAAATTGCAATGACTGAAACTCCACGTTATTTGTGGAGGTAACTTTTGAAACACAAGTCTTTTTTTGACTTGTACTTAGCAGCGTCTTCAAATGCTTGAAGCTTTGTGGGAATAAATAGAAGTAAAAAGAACTGGAAAGCTTTAGAAGCGTAATTTTACATTTCTTCAGTGTTTGATACAGTGCAGTCCTGGCTATCACCCACTATGTTAGAGTGAACTTTTCCATATTAGTCATAAAAAAAATTGAAGCCTCTACTTTGAAGTGGGAAACTGCTGTGTAACCTCTCTTCTTGTTGTTATATGGCAGCATAAGCACAGCTGCATTTCTGTTCAAGTTGGCTGGGCAAAATGTATTTCGGATCCAACTACTGAGTAAGTCTGAAAAGGCAACCACTTCCTATTTCATTTCTGAGAAATGAAGACTTAATGCTTTCGATGCATAGAAGAGATCGCTAGATGATTTGGAATTACCATCCTGAATTGATTGAACATCAATCAAAACAGTTCTATTAAAGACCATATTCCAATTACAGAATAAGACATAGTAAATGTTTTCCTTATATGCAGTGTCTCATTATCTGTTCTTAGCCTGAGTTTAGCATTAAAAAAGCCAAGTGCTCTGAAGCTTGCTATCATAAAGAAAATGAAAAAGAAATTTTATTCAGGGCTTTTAGGTCTGATCAAGGAACATGTCCATCCAGTCGGAATCGCTGAGGTGTGTATTTGGCTGTGGGTAGAGCTTAGGCCACTTTCTTTCCTGAAGAGAGAAAATTTTTACTTCATACATACAGAAAGATACATCCACTAAGAATGTGCATTTTTTTATTATTATTATTATTATTTTTATTATTTTTTTAGCCACATTTTTTATGGTGTGCTGTCTTTCTGAAGTTTCCTCATCAAAGCCTGTCAAGGTGAAATTGCTATGGGTGGCCATACTTCAAATCAGATGCTGCCCTGTCATAGAAAATAGTTAGAACAGGTAGAGAGAACTACATGTGATAGCATTCACCTTCCATCTTCTGTAAAACAGCTGGCAGTGACCTGTTACAATCCTATTTGCTAGACTATGTATGGGAAACATAAGAACCTCTTTGGGATTGCTGAGTTGTTCGGCTGTGCTTCCCAGTGTGTTACAGCATGCTAGAGACCTCTCTCAGTTGCTACTGTTCATGGAAGTACACTTCTTCCTTGGGTAACCCTTCTGTGTTACCAGCTTGCACCTTAAGCACCTTTTGTGAGTACACAATCTGTTATCCCTTGGGTACACTGCAGGTTATGCTCAAGACTTGTACCTTAGCCAGTAATTAAGTTTATCTGAATGCATTTGACTTTACTCTGTTGCTCTCATTTACCGTGAAGTTGTAGATAAGTGAGGTTAAAGTAAAATTTGAATACAACTATTGATTAAAGTGCTCAAGTAGGCTGTAAAATCTTTATAAAATACATAGATTAAAAAAACCCAACCAAACAAGAAAAACACCACCACCAACTAAAATGAAGAATTCTAAGTAGCTCTTTATTCTAGCCTTCTACTGGGCAATCCATCATGAGTGTTTCAAGTCCTGGAGAGGACCCAGAGAGCTTCATTTACCAATTAATCAGGCAGTGTTACAAGGCAAATGGGTAGGGTTTAGGATGAATAAGCATTGATTGCCATATGGAGAAATCGTTATGATAATAACATGACTGTTGATCGCAGCAGGTGCGTTTATGCTTTTGCAGTTACTCTATTGCTCACACCTCTAAGCATCATACTGTTTTTGAAAGAGTGGTATTTATTCTGTTAAACTCCAGGGCACTATTCCAGGTAAATGAAATGTAGTGTACAAGTATGATGAGTAATGATAATGTATGAGTAGAACTTCTGATTGCCCGCAGTATGAATATAATCAATTATTCAAGAGGAGAGTTAGTAACTGGAATTTGTTGAGATTTGTTATCTGTGTGTATGTGTATAATCTTTCCTATTTCAAAATGTGGGAGGATAAGAGAAAGTTAAGATCATGCACCATATATATTTATGGCAAAATGCCCAGCTTTGGGGAGAGATGTGTAGACTTATCATGGTGACTTATGATGTGCCTTGAGAAACGGCAGTGGCAAAAAATACTACGGTGCATTTGTGCACTCATGCTAGAAATTCTAACTGTGCATGTCCATCTAGATAACAGATCTCAAAGAATTTCAGTTACTGACAAATAACTTTTCTTTTTCAAAGTAATATTGGCATCACTGTATTGTGCTTTTATTTTATTTTTTTCTCCTCCGTGCTGCCACAGGGAGATGGATTCTACAGAAAACAATTCACTGATAAACAACTTATTTTAAACCATACCTGAACAGTTTCCTGTTTCCTGAAGGATGCTGTTTGATTCAGAACGCTAGGCATTGTGTTCTTTCTTTGTTTTAACAGCACTTGTTCAAGCCTTTTTGTGCTTTTTTTTTTTTTTTTTTCAAAAAAATAGTGAGCTCCTTTTTTCTTAGATAATTTCCTTACCTTTACCTTGTCTTCTATATAAATGCATCCCTCAAGCTGTTGCTGTAACCCCATGCATTAGCTTCTACTGAAGGGAAGAATTGGGGCAGGATATATAATGGACCTTGTATTGCTTTTTTGCTTTCTTTTTTTTTTCTTTATTTTTTTTTTTTTTTTAACTCTCCTCATCTGAAATCTGCTTTCTATTTTTATCTCTTTTGTAACTGGACTTCTAATTTTTCTTATTATAGCAAAAAATATAAGCTAGTAATTTCTGCAGATATCTATCACAATAATAAGCAAGCATGCATTTTATTATGAGGGTAGCCTTATAGCTGTAGCCTCAAGGATGTAATTTTTCTCAAGATATGGACATTTTTCTGTTGCTGAAATGATGCACTTACATTTTAGTAACTTCCTCAAAAAATAGAGAGAAAATTGCCTTCTGACATTTAAGAAGTTGGCTTTTGGGGTAGGAACAGCAAGAGATAAGGCAACAGTGAAGTGATTCCTGTGAACGAGACAAGGAATATTATCAGCCCAGGAACCTTTATTAACAGAGATAGACAACTACATGTTTTTATTTGTTTGTTTTATGTCTTACGGATATATTTAAATGATTTGACTTGTTTTTAACTATTACATTTTTATAACATTTTTAACATTATACTTATATGTATGTAGATTTCCTTTATGCCATTGGTGAAAAGATAATATTAGAAGAACTAAAAACTTTCCAGAGAACTATGCAACTATATGTTTAGTTTCTTTCCTTTGTCATATTTCAGAATTACGTATTTGATTATCTGAATATTTATATATCCCTTTTAAATATGTTACTGGTTTTCTTTCAAACGAGTACAGTGTTACCACCAGACTGTTTTGTAAAGGCTTCTAATTTGGAAGATGTAAACATTATTGCTGTTATTTTATTAGTTTCTAAATTAGATAGATTGTAATTAATGGTAAGCTAAGCTGCTTCAGTTTATTTCCTGTGGTATAATTGCATAAATATGACGTCTTTTTCTGAGTTGTGAGTTGTGCAAAACTGTCATATGATCTGCCGAAAAATCTTTTCTTAGAAAGTGCAATGCAATTGGCTCATTAAAGCTTAAAATATGATAGGATTTCTTTAGTTGCTAATGATATGTCTTCTTTTCAAAGCTGTTGAACAGGACAGATGACTTTTAAACTAATTGTAATTCACTGAGACACCTTATAATCTATAAGAAAGATCACCTCTGCACTGTTCCTGTCCAGCTGTTGTCTTAAACAATTATCAGCAAGTTATTGTTCTGGTATGAACCATGTCATGCTTGAAAGTGAGATGAAAAAAATTAATGAGGGTGCATGAATGCTGGTTGATGAAGGTTAAGTAGATACAGTTATGCTGTCCGCTTTCTTTACTATGACTGTTGAGACCGAGGCAATGTTCTGTAATGAGACCACACAAACAGATGTGCTGATTGACAGCTCTTAATTTAGCAATGAAAAATGCTGGCTGAAGGCACATTTTGTTCCAGCCTGATATTCAGACTGCTTGTGCACATGAAGACATTGGGTTTAGCTTATACTATAGAACATTATTGTTCTTTTTCTCTATTCAATTATATATAAGTTTTCAGAAATCCATTTCATTATGTTTTTTAGGATTGGTGTACACAGTTTTTTTTTTTGGTGTGTTTGTTTGTTTGGTTTGTTTTTTTAACAATGAATGCTATGTTGTTTATAGAAGTAAATGCTAGGTGTTTTTTAATATATGTTTTAGATGGAAAAAATTAGTATGTTTTTACAAGCTAATTTGAAAAAAACACAGAAAAGTTTGCATTATAGATTTATTAGACTGCTATCAGTGATGTATGGAATGACTGAGCAGTGTTTTCTTCCAAATTACAATAAACAGCATTCCAACAGTATCCTGGCCTGCATCGAAAGAAGCAACTCAGCCAAGAGAGATAATTCTCTCCCTCTTCTCTGCTCACAAAGCTCCACCTGGAGCATTTCATTCAGCTCTGGAGGCTCCCTAGCATAAGAAGGACACGGTACTGTTGGAGCAGGTCCATAGGGGAGCCATGAGTACGATCAGAGGGCTGTAGCACCTCTCATGTGAAGACAGGTTGTGAGAGTTCGAGTTTCTTTAGCTTGGTGAAGTGAAGGCTCCAGGGAGATTTTCTAGTGGACTTCCAGAACTTAAAGTGGGCTGACAAGAAAGCTGGAGAGAGACTTTTCTTTTTATAAGTGCATATAATGATATTTTTAATCTGAAAGAGATTAGGGCTTAGATCAGATACTGGGGAGAAATTTTTGACTGTGAGAGTGGTGAGGCACTGAAATGGGTTTCCAAGAGAAGCTGTGGATTCCTGAAAGTGTTCAAGGCCATTTTGGATGGCGCTTTGAGCAATCTGATATAGTGGGAGGTGTCCCTGTCTATAGAATGGGGATTGGAACTGAATAACTCTGAAGATCTGTTCAAATCCAAGCCATTCTATGATTATATGAATATAGATGCAAGTGTTCCAAAAAAACGAGGGTTGAAAATTCAGTATATGAATGATGAATTATACCAGGCAGTTAATATAACTGGGTTTCTTTTTGAGAAGATAATTTCTTTAAGAACGGCATTATTGATACATTTGATCTCGGTGAACTGGAGCAGGATTGCCACTGTGATAATACTAATACAGAGTGATATTAGCAACATCTGTAAAAATAGCTAAGTTCAAGAAATGTGTAATATTGAAAAAGTATGTATAGGACTGGGAGGAGTAATCCTTGAGAGAACCTTGGCAGAGAAGGACCTGGGGGTCCTGGTGGATGAGAAACTTACTATGAGCCAGCAGTGTGCTCTTGCAGCTTGGAAGGAAAATGGTATCCTGGGCTCCATCAGGAGGGGGGTGGTCAGTAGGGATAGGGAGGTGATTATCCCTCTCTATTCTGCTCTTGTGAGGTCCCATCTGGAGTACTGTATCGTGTCCAGGTATGGAGCCCTCAGTACAAGAAAGACAGAGAGCTGTTGGAGAGGGTCCAGAGGAGGGCCACAAAGATGGTCAAGGAGCTGGAGCACCTGCCCTTTGAGGACAGGCTGAGGGAGCTGGGCTTGTTCAGCCTGGAGAAAAGAAGGCTGCGGGGTAACCTCATTGCAGCCTTTCAGTACCTGAAGGGTACCTATAATCAGGAGGGGAGTAAGCTCTTAAAAATGTCCGATAATAGCAGGACAAGGGGAAACAGTTTTAAGTTGAAAGAGGGAAGATTTAGGTTGGATGTTTGGGGGAAGTTCTTCACTAGGAGAGTGGTAAGGTCATGGAACAGGCTGCCCAGGGAGGTTGTGGATGCCCCGTCCCTGGTGGTGTTCAAGGCCAGGTTGGATGGGGCCCTGGGCAACCTGATCTAGTAAACGTTGAAGTTTGGTGGCCCTGCCAGGCAGGGGGGTTAGAGCTTCGTGATCCTTGAGGTCCCTTCCAACCTGGGTCGTTCTGTGATTCTGTGACTGTGAGGCTATTAGAGTTTCTGAAAGATCATTTGGGGAATCACTGTTTATTGCATAGTCTCAAAATGACATGAAGAGAGGGATGAATTTTGTGATAGCAAATTTTGGGGGCATTATCAAGTAGAAAGAGATTAGAATATCACAGGTGAAAAGTTGTTTGAAGTGTGGCATCAGAATTAAATTTCAATTTGTAACACGTCTAAGTAAAATTGTCAAATTTTTCTATTTTAAGTCTGTCAGTTCTGAAATATATTGTTCTAGTTAATGCATTTCAAACCAGGTCAGGATATTCATGTGCATAATGACCAAAGTAAGAACTATAGCATTTTTTTCTATACAGATCTTCATCTCTAAATTTGCTTGTAGTTATCCAAACAGAACTTTCAGTGGATAGCATAGTAATTTTAGTATGTTCCTTTTGTTGTAAGCAGTACTAAATGCTCCTGCCTTTGTCTGGTTTTCAGCATCTGTCACCGTTTTGAGTGTAACATGGAAAAGGGGCCTGTTTCTCCCTCTTTTGAGAAGGAAAGAAGAATGACTTAGTTAAGATAAGGAGAGACAACAAATTTGCTACAGTTGGCAAAAGAATGTAAGATAATAATTCTAAAGTTTGAGGAAGGCTACAAGTGTTTTACTATGCCACCAAAACCCAGCAGGCCCTTCACCTCCGTCACACACAACCGGAAATCATGTGGGGAGTAGTGGAGGCTCTTGGGAACAGTAGGTTTTGGAGAGGTGGAACTCATGTGAAACTGCTAGAGAAAAGAGAACCAGGAATTACAACTATGTGCCACAAAAAAAGTAGAAAACAATAATCTGAGAAAGAAGCTCTCTGAAATAAACTACTTTTTCATTACTCCTTTTGGTTATTATCAGAGCCTAAATTAAGAGATACTTATGCCTGAATTTGAACACAAGCTATAGGTTGTTAACAGTAGAGTTGTTGAGTTAGCCTTATGTACATCTATGTGTGTATCTAAATGTTATGTATATATCTTATCAAGAGATAGAAAAAAGGATAAAGAGTAGGACAGATCCTGGATTTCATAGAAGTACTTCCAGTAAGGAAACACTTTCATTAATATCTTCACAAGTTAGAACGTAATGTGATTTTTCAGTTCTGTCTAAGTCTCAAGACACATTAAGTCACAGATGCAGAGAAGCTTCTGGTATCATCAGGTGAAGAGATTAAAATGGATTTGAATTATTTAATTAAGAGAAAGCAACGATCATGTTGTATCACCAAGATGTTTTCTTATTCTTTATTCTTTCTTTCTATTCTTTCTTATTCTTATTCTTTTAAAAGAGCATTAGGATGTGAAATAAAAGGTTTAAATTAAGAGGGATAGGTATAAAATAGTCATGAATAAACTGGAGATTGATTCCAGTCATCTATATCAGAGTTTCTGCCACATTTATTGTGTAAATGCATCCTTAAATAAGAACACAGATACTTATTTTGAAGGTGGAGTTTAATAAAAATATAAAATGTGAATACATTATGCTTCCCCCTAGTTGTCATCAATGATCCAATGGCCTGGTCTTTGGATTATGAAAGTTCCCATTTTACACTTATTTTATAACACTACAGTTAGCATTCCTGTTGTATTCAGAAGTAAGGGACAGAATTTCTTCATCTTCTCTTCTCTGTCCTCACACCACATTGAGTGACTGATTATCAGTATAAAATGTTGTTGTACTGCGTGAAGAAGAGGCTTGGGTGCAAAAGGAAGTATGGAAAGTTTCCAGTAGTTCTGCTTAGCTGTTGGCATAACCGCTTGTCTCCTGGGATTTCCAGCTTCAATTCGTTATGGTAGTGAGTAAACAATCTTGTGCAGAAGACTCAAACATAAACATTTGACTTGCAATTCCACTGCTACTTAAAAGTTGCCATTCAAGTTAATGCCCTCATCATGGAGAGATAGAGATATCGCACTACCTTGTTAGGTGCTGATGTCTGATGTCTCTGCTTGACAGAAATGAACAGTCCAGATTTACAGATGTTTGAGGTACAACGGGCTGTTGGGAGGAAGTGCTGTCATCTGTGATGTCCTTGGTGTCCTGCTGTCTCTGTTGCTTATTCTATCTGCTGACTGTGTCTTCCTTACTCAGTTTCTTTCAGAATACCCTAACTCCTCCCTACCAATCCAATTTCAGTTGTACTGCCCTATCAGCCCTTTATACATCTCTTTCTCCCCACAAATTAACACTGGTTGTGGTTTCAGGTTAGTACTGCCTTTTTTTTTTTTTTTTTTTTGTGTGTGTGTGTGTGTGTGCAGTCACTTGATGAATTAAATTAAAAGCCTGATCCAGTGTTTCCCTGCTGAAAGGATCTTGAATTGTTTTAGGGTGAGATCAGAGGTTAATAAAAGAATTAAAAATAGCATCAGGACACACTGCATACACTTTGAAAATCGATTTAATGAAACTACTTAAAAGGTAACATTGTGCGTGTTTTGCGATGAAATGACCTTTACATAATAAGTAGTGTAAGTAAGTTGTCTTTTTTGTGAGTATCTTCAGGTATCATTCATTTTCGAGGACATGTAGTAAAACATTGAATGGTTTTGAGAGCTGAGTGCTGGTAAGACTGCACAACACACTGTGAATTATGAAGTATAATTAAAACCAAACTTTAAAAGGAGATAAGGTTTTAATGGAATAGTTTTTCTGTCACAAGTGTCTTCAACTTAGCTGTAGATATAGATAGTACTGGGTAGCTTCAAGTCTTACACTGACAAAAATGAAATTAACTATGAAAAAATGTTTGTCTTATTAACATGTTCTAATGTTGCATTCTGAGAGACATACCTTTGAGTTGAAGGAAGTACTTAATTGAAGACATACAACATTTTTTATAATTGAATATACTAGCTAATGCAGTAAACACGTTTTGTTAATGACAGATGAATCTGACAAGAGCTGATGCTACTAGATGGGGGAGTCCCACTGTCCTTGTTTGTCGCAAATGTCTATGTCACTATGCAATGAACTGGGGTAGGGAATTGGTACAGTTGAAAACTGGCTTTTGGCATTCACTGTATGGATAAATGCATGCTGGTCAGTATACAGTGTCAGGAAAAAAGGGTCAAACAGGCTGTTTCAAGAAGCAATGACAGCTTCTGCTAAACTGGGATTGTGGGATGCTGCTCTGCACCTAGGCCGGTAGGTCAGTTTGTTGTTGCTAAACAGAAGAGGCCTTTCTGGTGTCTCTTTCATGCTTCTGTTTACATGTTCCATCAGATACAATCTTTTTCTTAATGGCAGAAATATACAGCTGGGAGAAAAGCTCTGTACGTGAGGGAGAGCAGGAATGGATTCCCTTTTGTTCTGTTGTGTCTGTGGTGTACACTGCAGCTTCAGTGTTTTATCTGGTGAACTGCATAGTTTTCTCAACATAACTCAAAATTATTCTTTTTCTGTTATGTAGGCATTTAAACAGTTAGTTTAAACTTATATTTTTTACTAGATAGGTGGAGAAATATTAAATAGCTGGAGAATAATTTTAAACAGAACTTTGTGGATAAGATGATGTATTTTTTCCTAATGTCTGGTGGTCCAATTATGTGGATTTAAAGTCAGCTATGCTTAAAGTGACCTAGATAGGAAAACTGTCCATCTTTTTCATTATGAAAGCTGGTTTTGAGTATTTTAACCAAAAGACTTTTAGCTGATGTGCACTGCAAAGAGTACCTCACTTCTATTATTTTTTTTTAAATGGTTTTTGAGAGCAAACTGACAAATCTCAAAATAGATGCTTTTAGCTTTGTCTGTTATGTTGCTGTCAGAACGATAGATTTCTTTTCTTTTTTCTTTCTTTTTTTTTTTTTTTTGAATATATATTTCAACTGTAAACATACAGTAAACTTGCCGTAGAACTGTAATCCTGTAATTTTGGTTCATCTTCTATGTTGGAGTAGAGTGTAACTTTTAAGACTGTTACGAGTACAAAAAATCAGTTTCACTTATGTTCTGTATAATTACATGTAAATACACATATAAATTAATATCTTAACTGGTAAGCATGCAATGTGTCTAATAGTACAAATATGCCAGATGACCTCTATCTAAACTTCAGAATGGTATTGAGGCATATGAAAGTAATAAAATCAATGGTCACTGCATGCTGTATATTGTTTATATCTGAACTCAGTCTTTCTATTATTTTGACTTGTTTCTGCTTTTTACTTCAGGGTACATATGTGTATAATCATAACTTTTCTTGCTAATTAAATCAATTTAGTGAATAATTAAGACTTTTCAATTATGATTTTGCAGACCAGCATAATTTCCAGTATTCTTTTAAGAACTGCATATTTAAGGGGAAAAAACCTTTAAACAGGAAATGCAAGACAGTTCCAGTAACTCTTCAGTTACTGCAGTCTGTGTTGTACAAGTTTATTAATATTATTATATTTTGCCCTCCTCTGCATTGTGTTTTTTGTGGTCCACAGCTGAAAACTGTGGACTTCATGTGCCTATATTTTTGTATATATACATATATTTTAAGTGTTTATATTGGAAAAGTTGACATTGACCTTGAGGGGAATAAGGGAAAGAAGTTATGGCAAGAGGTAATTGCTCATGCAAGAGAATAGGGAAATACTGCTGCATATTAATGACGCTTAATATATACTCCATAGAATGTATAAGCAGCATAAGCCATATCTTTGAATGCTTCCTTTTTTATTCGCATTTGCTCAGTAGTAGAGTAGTATTTGAATTCCAGAGACTTCTGCATGTTGCCTAATGCTCTCCTAATTCTTACTGCTTTACTGAATTAGTGCTAAGATGTTAAAATTTTCATACTAGAGAAATTTTAGCATGAGTAAAGATTTAATGAAAATGCAATAGAAATGTATGATTTACTGCTTCTTATCGGTCTTCCAAAGGAGAAAAAAAAAAAAAAAAAAAAGAATTTGAATAGTACCTCTCTTTCTGACTTCCAAATGCTGAAGCTTAAAATTATTCCAGTTCATCTAGTAATGAAGTTGCCTGAAAACTAGTTTTCTGTGGGGAGAGAATGTCAAGAGAAGCAGTGCATTGTAAGATCTATCCCAACTTGCGCTGTCAGTAGAGAGAAGTTTTAGAATAGGTCAATAAAATGGACAGTAACAGATTGCCAGGACCAGCTGGTATTTACGTGAGTAGTCTAAGAGAACTGAAGGATGAAACAGCTCCAAGGCTGAGCTATGAACTGTACTGTCTAAACCACAGTTTGAACCCATGCCAATGTCAAAAGATGTAAGCGAGATAGTAAATGCAATGACAGTTTTTAGAAAGATTTATGAGGTGTTCGGGGATCTGTGATTGTTGAAGTTGATATCAATGCTGGATGTATTCTGGAAAATTATTAATGAACATAAAATTAGTTAATTAATGATTGATGTACTGATGAAATCTTTTCTGTCTGTGTAATGGTTAAAAGCAAATGAAAAACAAATTATAATAGTTGGACTAGATGATCTTACAGGTCTTTTCCAACCTTAATAATTTTGTGATTCTGTAATAAAGAAATACATCACTGAGTATATCCTTGCTTTGTTTCCATCCTACATACTTGCCTTTGGTGCTGCTGTTTTGATTCCTCTCACTAGTAGAACATATGGGCAAGGCACAGCGGAACTGATCATTATTATTGCAAAAAATATTAGAAGGTCTTTCTTTGTATAGTGCAAATTAAGAATGGGAACTGTGCACTGTGCTGAAGAACTTAATAAATATTTAAAATTTTGTAGATATAAAATGCAATTATAGAAATCCATGGAAGAACAATGTGTCAAGGATTATTAAAAGAAAAGCTTTTGCCTTGGAATAGAACATCTGTAATGCAAATATTCTTGATTTGTTCTCATACTTTTTCCTTTATATCTCATTGATTTGTGGAAGAGATTGACTTTGGATCCAACAAGATATCATTATTCTTCTGACGTGGCTTTCAGAGGCAACAGTCTAGTTGTGGTTTTAATTGTTTTCTGTATCTAATCTTGATATTACAGTTGCCTTGTTGCACATACTCTGATCTATGCTGACTCATTGTCCAATAGTTTTGTGTGGTTCAGTACCAGCAGATACTGGACTCGAAGTGTTGAATAGTTGTCATCCTGTTTCATAGGGTAGACAGTAACAGTGACCTTCTTGGATTGTCCATGCTTACTTCAAATGCAACAGCATGTTATCTTGCTTTTGATAGCTTCTGTGATGTGATGGAGCAACCTTCGAAGCCCAGTCAACTGATCTAGATAGTAGAAATGTATCTTAAAATAGGAAGGTCTTGAAAACTACAGAGAATTATGTGTATCTCTACTGGAACTAGACTAAATATCTTTACTTTTGGGGACAGTTTGCTTTAGTTTTCCCTTTTCAGTCAACGCTATTGTAGCAGAAGGCTCATCTCTATTGCCTTCTTCCTGTCCTAGAAAACTATAGAAGCTTTAAGTCCTTTCAGGTGTTGAGTCTGTCTTGGCTAATACTCTCAGTTATACTGTGATACCAAACAGGTGTTCCAAATAGTACTTTTTAACTGTAAATTCTAGTGTTCATTGTTCTAAAAGAGGGGGAAAAGTTTGAAAGCCCAAACAGAAGTCTATTACAATAACTACATTTTCCAGTGTACTAGCAGTTGTTATATGAGACAGCCTATGCCAGCTACTGTGTCTTCTTGGAAACAAGGTATAATAAATAAATAAAGCTATTCCATATTAATTACCTCTTTGTTACCTTTTTTTTTACTGCTCATCTGCCTATTCAAAACACAGCTGTACAGTATTTCAGTGGACAGGATGCATGCACCTGTCCGTGTGCTGGCAGTTTTAAAGATTCTAAGCTGAGGGACTTCATTTAGTATACTGGTTGTATTAGGTAATATAAAATATGATAGGTACTGAAAACATCTCTAAAGATGTTCTAACTTGTATTTATCTTTTACAGAGGTATCAGAAAAAGTATAACACTGCTATAATTCAGCTCCTCATGCATACTTATATTTTCAATCATTTTCTTATGTAGATTATATATTTATACAGGTTTAATAGGATAGGTATTTTGTCTTACTTGAAAATTATGACAAAGTAGCTGATTCATAGAAAAGCTTTGTGTAAAACTATCCATGAAGTAACTCCTGTAGGATTCCACCCACATATTCATGAAACAATATACTGTAAGCTTTCAACTACATCATACTTTTAAAATGTTCCTCTCACAGTTCCCATCAGGCTGATTTCATTTAAATCGTTGTCACATAGAGGGAGTTATCTACAGTTGAATTTGAGTATGGACGCACATAAGACAAAGCAACCTTTCTAGTAGAATCTAAGAGCTAAAGGTCATTTGAGTTATTTCCTTATTTACGTATTCAGAACTTCTAAATTGGTGTTACATTAATAAGGACATGGAAATGTGAAAATAAGGAACTGTGACAAACTGTGAAGGATGTGAGATAAAATAGGAATATTCATTCTACTTTGTTTCCCATCCTGATATGGCCGATGACTTAGTACTGGAAAAAATGGTGCAGATCTATTGCTGGGGCTGCATGTGTGGCCCCAGTATACCTTCTAATAAAGTGTAACATATTGAAAGAACTTTTTAGAATGTGCTGTTATTGTTATGTGACATGAACTTCTAGGTGTGTAGTATATGAAATAAAGCATCTTATTTTGAAAAGAGTTAATGAATTAATACAGTGGTGCACATTCAGAAGCCATGACGTTTTGAGAGTCCCTGGTTTGATTGCTGTGTTTATAAACAAGAATGTTTTACCTCTATTTCCTATGATAATTACCTTCTTCTATAGCTGCCCACTCTCACTGGGATGGTTTTTTGTTTCCAGTGTAAGCAGATGTTTCTCATTTTCAGTCACATTTATACTTTCCTCCCTGCTCCAGTGCTGTAATTACTTACTTTCTTTGACTTCCTGTTTATCTAGATATTTATTTCACATATTCAGATCTTTCTGTTCAATTTTGAAATGTTTTCTTTTTTTCAGTAGCTTTCGTTCCTTTTTCTTTCGTTGAAAATAAGTAATAGTTTAGTCTTTTTTTTTTTTTTCTTTTCTTTCTTTTTTTTTTCTTCTTATAAATTAGTAAGCAAATTATCTAAAAATTTCTAGAGGCAGTAGTAAGTATCAGTTTTCACTGGAAAGTGCAAAAATTCCTGTGGGAAAGACAAGTAATATATATGCTTTGCTTCTTTCTGCTGGCAACTTCATAAGGATGTGACCTGAATTCTCCTGATGAAATATCATGTAAGTTTGCAGTAATTTAGTTTGTTGCATACTTCTATAACTAAATACAAATCCAGCATGAGTTCCTAGAGTAAGTATTTTCTACACTTATATATTTTACTTTAGGGCTGTGGTGCTTTACATATTGCTGTAACTTTGTGCATAACTTCTTTCTTGGTGAAAATTCCAGAGGGAAGTTCATTGGCAGCATTGTTTTTTATTATCAAAGTTGAGAGATAAAATGAGGAATTTAACTTCTGGGATGTTTGTTGTTTTTTGATAGATTGTGGGTTTATTTTAAAATGTTTGTATATTTATTATTACCTCTGTTATGAGACTGGTAGTTCCTAGATATTGTTTTCAACTTTTGGAAAAGGTAACTTTTTAAAAATTATTTTATTATTATTATTTTTAATATACTTCAGCTCTTAGTAGTATCTAGGTCAAAGCTACCAAGTCAAGTTTCAGTAAATTCAGATAACTTCACTATTTTAGTGTGACTGTTAAGGAAATTTAGGCACAGTCTCTAGGAAATGGAAAAAAGGAAACAAATTCACAATTTTAAGAAAGGGAAAAAGGAAGGGTTGGGTATCTACTGACCAGTGAGCCACACATCTGTTCCTGAGAAGATCATGTAGCAGATCCTTATCAAAGCTATGTTAAGGCACATGTGAGATGAGGAGGTGATATGAGATAGCCATCACAGTTTCACCAATGACAGGCTCTCCCTGACTAATCTTGTTACCTTCTATGGTGGTGGACAAAGGAAGGGCTACTGTTGTCATCTATGTATATTAGTAAGGCTTCTAACATCCGGATGACTAAATTTGATAAACGAGGATTTGAAAGGTGGATTACTTAGTGGGCAAGTAATTGGTTGGATGGCTGCAGCCAGAGGGTTGTGCCCGGTACTGCACTTTGGCCACAACAGCCTCAGGTGATGCTACAGTCTTGGGGCAGATTGGCTGGAAGACAAAATGAGAAAGCAGACCTGGAGGTATTGGTCGACGCTTGACTAGACATGAGCCAGTAGTGTGCCCAGGTGGCCAAGGAGGCTAATGGCATCCTGGCTTGTATAAAAAATAGTGTTGCCAGCAGGAGCGGGAAAGTGATCTTCCCTCTGTATTCAGCCCTGGTGAGTGATCACCTCAAGTACTGTATTCAGTTTTGAGACCCTGGCTACAAGAAAGTCATTGAGGCCCTGGAGTGTGTATTCAGAGAAAGGCAACTAAGCTGGTGAGGGGTCTGGAGCACAAGGCTTACGAAGCATGGCTGAACTGGGATTGTTCAGTCTGAACAATCAAGGAAGACCTTACTGCTCTCTACTACTGCCTGAAAGGAGGTTGTGGTGTGGTTGGGGTCAGCCTCTTATCCCATGTAACTAGTGATAGGACTAGGGGAATGTCTTCAGGTTGCACTAAGAAAGGTTCTGGTTAGATATTAGGAAAAAAATTCTTCTCTGAAAGAATGGTCAGGTGCTGAAATGGGCTGCTCAGGGGTGGTTGAGTCACTATTCCTGGAGGTGTTCAAGGAATGTTTAGATGCTGTACCAAGGGACGTAGTTTATTGGGGGAGTATTGGTGATAGGTGGTCGGTTAGACTAGATGATCTTGGAGATCCTTTCTAACTTTGGTGATTCTACAATTCTGAGAAAATTTGTGGAAATGATTCCAACTTACGGAAATTTTCCTGACAATTCATGTTACATCTTGTTTTGTCAAGAATCAGAAACAGTGTAGAAATTTTAATCTAATTTTAATACTATTTAATGTAGTACATTGTTAAGATTAAAATTTTTACACTGTTTCTGAACTGTACAGAACAGTTTCAGTATATATGTGAGAAATAAGATTCAGGTAGTGCATGTGAAAAGTGATAATAGGCCTGATGAATTTCTTCCCTGATCACCAAATCTGTAAGGAGCAAGGCATATATTTTCTACTCAAATATTTGAAGTGTGTATAACAATTTAGGACTGATTTCTGTGAAAGCTTGGAAACTAATTTCAAATCTGAATTATTATAGATAATTAGATAAAGAATAATAATACACTGAGTGAATAACATCTGACAAAGTTTGTGCTGAATTTAAAAAACAAAACAAAACAAAACTTTTGGAGGGGGTAAGGAAAATAGGTACATATAAATAAGTATGTATACACTTATATTAAAGATAATGATAATTTTGCTGTGAATCAGTGTTTAGACAAAACGGGTTACAAAGACACTTAACTTTGGGTGTTGACTGAAGTGTGTTGCCATGGTATGTTAATTACTGGGTTTATATCTTCATGTGATTCTTATAATTAATATTTGTTCGCATCTTCGTTCAATTTATATGTTAAATGAATAAATGTATTCTAGAAAGCTGAAATGCTGGCAAATGACTGGAACAGAAACTTAAAGAACACAAGCAATAAGTTGAAAACTGCTTTATTTTGGTCTGTATATTCTGTGTTTTTTTTCTCCTATATAGTGAATCGACTACATTTTATAGTATAGTGTGCATATATTTTTGTTTTCTGTAAATATCAAAAGTTAACTATGTATGTATTTGTGTTTGCTTTGGTAGTAAAAAAAGATGAGGAAGATTTTGAAGAAAAGAAATCCATTAAGAAACGAATCAAAGAACTAAAAGTTTTGGACCCAAAGATTGCACAGAATCTGTGTAAGTAGAATCTGTTTTTATGACGAAGTAACGTCATAAATGTTCCATAAAAATGTTTTTCTTTTGTCTGACTGCCTCGTAATCACTTTTTGTTTAAAGTGTTTGTGAATATGCTTATATGTGTACTAATTGGTGTGAAGCTGAAATGTGTAAGAATTAAAACATGTTTTTATAAAAAGACCCACTAAACAGCTAAGCAATATCCTTCATTTAAGACTAAAATTATTCTCTTCTATACATATACCTAAATAATTGGGTACAGCTGTATTACTGTGTTTCCATAGTGAATGTATTCGTTAATGATCACTGCCCCATTGCCAAAAAGTTAAAGAACAGTAAGGTCTACAAGATGTATAGTCATTTTTCATGAGTTTTCTAGGAGTAAAAGGCTTTCTAATATACAAAAAAGGCTCACTAACATACAAAAAAAAAAGACACTAAAGTGCTATGATATCAGAATACTGCAAGATAACACAATATAATACAGTCTAATTGAAATTGAGGCTAATAAATCTAAATCAAGTAAAATAAGAGAGAGAGGTTTCCAGAGACTGAGAAGCCTACTTTGAAAGTGAAGGAACACAGCTTGGAAGCACACCCAAATCTGCTGCCAGGCAGTAAGAGAGAGAACAAGAGTCCCTTCTGTGACATATTTTCCTCTCTGACTGTGAGGTCCTCTGGGAGAGAACTTCTTGTTCTCTGTGCTCCACATGATATTATGATGTGGAACACCAATAGCAAAAATTACAATACCATGACAAATTGTCATCTCTGCCCAGAACAATATGGTGGCAGTGACGGTTCTTAAGAGTAGACTCGTCACTGGTGATCCTCCACAATGCTGAATGTTACATTTAGCAAACAAATGGAAAAGGCTGAAATTATAGGAGAAAAATAATTAAAAATATGTCTTGTTTTCTCTTCCCTGTATTTCTTTATGTAGTGTTTGTTGACTTGTAGATGCTATAGCCTACTTAACTAATATTTTATAAGTAGAAAAAAGATTGTCGTTGTCTTGCATTTTTCACTGTTGGTTGAATCTTTATTTTAGCAATTTTCCTTGGATCTTTCCGAGTGCCTTATGAAGAAATCAAAATGATGATATTGCAAGTAGATGAAACGCAGCTCTCAGAGTCCATGATTCAGGTAAGGAAACAGATGCTTCATCCCAGTATTTCAGGATGAGCTTTTCATTAAAGAGAAACATGCACCAAAAAAGCCTCTGAAACCTAAAATGTTTGGCTAGTAAATCACTACAGTAATATATATATTATTATAAATATATATATATATTTTTTTTTTTGTGTGTGAATACTGGTTCTATTTATATGTGTAAAGCCATTTTTAATGAGAATAGCTGTGTTGATATTCTGTATTTTCTGTATTCATGTTCTTCATACCTAACTAGACTTTTTTGTTGTTGTTTATATATTTTATATTTAAATTGCATATGATATTGTGTTTGTTTCCTAGTTATTAGTATTAAAAAAAGTTATATGCCATAGGTCTATTGTTCTGGTTGAAAACTAGGTCAAAAAATATGACTTTTTTTATTTTGTCTTTTCTGTTCTCTCAGAGCTGAAATAATCCAGTGTCTTGCCTTAGCGCGTTCACAGTGTCTGCTTACTCTTCCTTAGAGCTTATTTTGGTAGTTTTTTCATTTTCTATATTATTTTATTCAGTCTGTGATTCTGTGTGGACACAAAAGGTACTCAAAATTCCTTATGTTTTTCTATTCACAGCGTCATTTAAAAGATATTAAGCTAAAGAATTCTATAGAATTATGTTTAATAGAAACTCTTTATCATAGAACCATGGGAAAGGAAAAAAAAAAAAACAAAAAAAAAACATTTGGAAGGAAGGTCTGTAGGTCATCTGTTCCATTCCCTTGCTCATAGCCAGGTCAAGTAGATGAGGCTGCTTAGGACTTTTCCCCTTTAGATTTAGACTCCAGCTGAAGTTGGAGACTCCGTAGTTTTCTGTACACATATTGCAGTGTTGAACTACTCTTATAAAGGAAAAAACTTCTGAATTATTCAGCTGGAATTTTCTTTTTTTCTACTTGTAGCCCTGGCCTTCTTCTGCAGTCCTATAAGAGGAACCTTATTCTATCTTTATGCCCTGCAGTTGAGTATCTGAAGACCATGTTAGTCTCTCTGGCAGCTTGTTTCATTAAAGAGGAACAGCTATGACCAAGATTGTCTTTTTTCATATCAATATATATCTTTCATCTCATTATTATGCAAAACTGGCATCTTCATAATTTCTTTCTAATAATTTAAAGAAAGTAAAACAGAATTTGAATCCTTGGGGTCTAGGGAAATAGATCAGCCCATTAATGGCTAGTTAATAAAGATATCCTTCTTTGTGAACATGTAGCAATCTGTCTTGCTCCAGTTTATAGGAGGGAGGGAAGGTTCTTTTATGTATGTATACCTGGTGTGAGATTAGAAAACAGCGATTCAAATGTTGGTCCAAGAAGTTTATTACAAATCTTAATCAGGGAGGGGACGACAGATGATTTAAGGTGATGGGGAAGGGCAGAAGTCCTGTTGCGAGACGCACTGATGGTCCAAGGCAGAAACGCAAGGAGGGAGACCAGCAGCAGCGTGGCTGGCCTAGGGCAGCAAGCAGGTAGCAAAAAGGAGATGCAGGGTTAGTCCAGGAGCAGGCAGAAGGATTCAGGTAGCAGGTCTGGGAGAGTCCATCTGCGAGCAGGATGATCATAGTGAGGGATAAGATGGCAGACACCTTCTTGTTCTTCAGCATGCAGGCATCTTCTTCAGCATGCAGGTGTCAGGTCATGAGGAATCTGATGTCAGAAAACCTGACTTCATGGTTGCCGATCCCTCTTTTATCCTACTTTTTCCCTGCCTATGAGACAGCCCTGGGCACAACCCTGGAGATGGCCATCTTCCTTGAGATAAGCCCACACAAAAGACTGCTTCCCGGCCGTTAAGCTGCAGCTTATCTCTCTCCCTTGTTGCCCCTGGCCTTGTCCACCTGTGTCCCTCAGACAAAGGATTTCTCAACCCTTGCCCATTACTTGCTTGGACTTGTTCATCTGTGTCCTTCAGCAAGCTTTGAGTCAATGGTATAAAAGAATAATCTCTCACACAATCTTTCAATCAACTGTGACAAGATAAGAATATGTACTTTCCCAGAAAATTGTTTACTTTTCTTTTTGATTTCTTTCTTTGATTCTCCTGTGAGGTATTATTTAAATTTGAATGATAAGTTCCTTGGGATAGAGTTATTACTTTATCTTTAAAAATTGTCAACACAACAAAGCTCTACTCTAGTCTCCGTTAATAATAGTAATGGCAGATACTTTTTTTATACTATGCTGTTGCTCTTTTTTTTTTTTTTTTTTTTTTTTAAATTCTGATATTAACAGTAGGGTATGTTAAAAAATCAGCATATTCATAAAATGGCCTGGGTTGAAAAGGACCACAATGATCTTATTTCAATCCCCCTGCGATATGCAGGGTCGCCAACCACCAGACCAGGCTGCCCAGAGCCACATCCAGCCTGGCCTTGAATGCCTTCAGGAACTGGGCATGCACAACCTTCTTGTTCCAGTGTGTGTCAACAATGTGTGAAAATCTTCATCCTAATATCTAACCTAAACCTCCCTCAGTAAACTTTCTTTGTGTAAAGACTGCTCTGAAAGTGATGACTACTACATATTCCCATAGAAACTATAATAAATAAAAAGAGATCAACAGTACTAATTGATAGATCAAATTCTCAGCTATATGTTAATTTCTAACATTGTCACCATCAGTAGCTTTGCATTTTTGCTAGCAATGAGCAAATGTCTGCATACTGTGCTTATAAAAACGCACCAGCTGAGGTGAATCACTGTTGTACAGATGCTGTGATGGCATCATTGGAAGGAAAATGTTGCCAACGCAATCCAACTTTCACTCTACCTGTTTGGTCTCCATAAATGTTCACCAATCACTGAAGTATTTCACTAGGTGCCATTTTTTTCCTCATGGAGGATTTCAGGTATACACCTTTGCTTCATATGCACTTCCATGTGTCTCGCTCCAATTTACAGGAGGGAGGCAAGGTTCTTTTGTGTATATACCCGGCGTGAGATTAAGAAGCAACGGTTCAAATGTTGGTCCAACCAGTTTATTAAAGTCCTAGCCGTCTTTAGGGAGATGGGGAAGGGAAGGTAGGCGATAGGGAAAGTAGGAAATATAAGCAAGGAGTCTTTGCAGATAGCAAAAGAGATATAGTCACCACCGTGGGTCCAGCGAGGTACACAATAGGTCCGTTGATCTCAGGAACTCGTCTGATCACCGCGGGGGATGGGAGACAGCCAGGGAGCTCCGAAGCAAGCCGGTCCCGGGGTTCTTCCGACAAAGTTTTCCCCTCAGGGAATTCTCCGTCAAAGGTGTCTTTGGGAGTTTGTCTCCAAAGTCCCCAGTTTAGCGAGGGCCTTTTATCCTCCATTTCTGTGAGGTTGTTTTTCTTCTTAGTTTGGTGTGACATACCTGGCCCAACAGATAAGCCAGAAGGGAGTGGTGCCTTTGTTGCCAGGCACAAGCATTATCGCCTTCTGCAGTGGTCAGCTCCTTCGAGCTGCACCCCTGAAGAAGACTGCTAGTCCTGCTTCTGCTTATCTTTGCAATCATAAGCAGAGGTACTGTGGCACAACAACACCCACCATTCACCCTCCTAGATAGTTAGCAGTCGCCAGTCAGTCTTATCATCAGAAAGGCCTCACGAAGCAAGCTTTGAGACAATAAAAGAAAACCAGTTCTGTCTTTCACACCATGTCAATCACCATTTTGTCAGGCTGCCTCTCTGCTGATAGAAGCGGGACCTTGTCTTTTTTTTTTTAAGGTATTATTATTATTATTATTATTATTACTATTATTACTATTATTATTATTATTATTATTATTATTGTTATTATTTTAAACAAGGCTTAGGCTCCAAATTTGCTTTGCAGGCATGTGTACAATTGTTTTTTTTCAAGCTGCTTTATCCAACTTTCTTGTTTATGGATAAAACAGTTTTGGAATAACCTTGAAAACAACATCATCCAAGTTTAAACATGAAAAAGCACTTAGACAGCTCTTTTCCTTTGAAAGTGGTTGACTCGTACCTCATAACCTTAAAAGCCCTAGTATTCACCTTTATATATGCCAGGTTTACTAACTAAATGACAATACCCATCTGTATGTCTTTGTTCTGCCTCTATAAAATTTCACAAATATGGTTTTTGGACGTCCAGTGAAAACGTAGTTCTGTTCATTTCATGATTCTGAGAAGAGGAAAAGCATATCTGTGTTTACAAGCATGCGGCTGTTTTTAATAATTTAGAAAATACATGAAATATTTTCATTCTTCTCCTTTTCAAAAATTTCTTCATTCATTTCTGATTGTCAAGCTGTAAATAGTGTCCAGTATGCCAGTTTTTGAAGTTGGATATTTGTCCTAAATATTACCTTTTTGTTTTATAGAGCATGTCAAATAATATGTATGTGTCATCTGTGTCTCTCAATTCCCATTTCCTCCGTCCTCCTGTAAGAAATTAAATCTAGTTTTGAAAACCATGAGAACTCTGAATTTTATTCTGTAATCCAAATAGTCAGTGACAAACTATTGGAATTTTTCTTGTGAATTAGTCAAAATTCTCCTGTTTATTCTCTGGTATTTGAACTGTATTTTTATCACTAGCAGTTCTAAAACTGTATGTGAACACTATATATCTTCTGTGTTACCAGTTGCTACTTATTTAAACAAATTATTTAATTTAGTCTTCAGAATAAAATAAGGGTTTCTGTTCTTAAAATGATGACTATTTATACACTAAAAACAGTGATAAAGGATTATCTAGTTATTTAAAATATGGCAGTAGGTAGTGGGAGAGCTGTGATTGGTAGTCCTGATGCAATATTAGCATGATTGTGTCTTTATTTCAGTTCAGAATACTGTCCTACCCAGCAGCTGAGGGAGTATTTTATGTAAGAAGACAATCTTTCTCTTGTTTTCATACTGTGATGGAAGCTTAGCCACTGTGTAACCAGGAACACAGGATTCATGACATGAGTAAGAGAGCTGGATAGAGGAATCCTGAATATTGCCTAGTAGTTATAGCAGTCATCTTGGGAAAGGACAGAACTGAACTACTGGCTGTCAGATTTAGGCATAATTGGATGTTTGAGAAGCTGTCTTCCAGAACTTGCTCAGAACAGCCATTTTCACTGTACCTACTACTTACCTGGTAATTAGAGTGGAATGCAGAAGTCCATACGTAAGCGTAGGTGCCTAAGTGCTCAGGAAGCTCCAGGGAATCTGAAGACTTCTTAGATGATCAGGTGTAGGGTGACATGTTTAGACTTCTGTGTTGAAGTGACATTCGCTTATGTAAGCGAATATGGCCTCTTGAATTCAGCTGAAGCTGAGTCCCACCTCTGAAATCCTATTTCTCCCAAGTTTGCAGGCTAAGTAGTGTCTAATGGGATTAAAGTTTCGTAAATACAGACATTACTTGTCATCACTTTACAATCAATTTTTTTTTCAAAAATACTAGAAAATAAGCAATCCATTTCCACTAATGATTTTTGCCATCCTTTAATTAGATATGTTACTGTGATCCTTGTCCTATTTACTTTAGTTTTCTTTGCATAGTGGCTACTGAATGTATTTTTTCTTTGAAATTCTATTCTGGAAAAAGACTACAGAAACATATACATTTGTAGAAACAGCAGATGATGCTAGTTGACATTTAATCACTTGCTCTTTACACTTTGTTACATGAATGTGTATGTTACCCTTTAACGTTCTACAAACTTTGGGACAGCAGTGTTATCATTGGAGTTTATGTTAATAAAATATTGCTTACCTGCAATTATACAAGCAATGCAGAATCTGAGATTTCTAAATGTACTTTCTTTTTCTTGATAGAATTTAATAAAACATCTTCCAGAGCAAGAACAACTGAACGCATTGTCCAAGTTCAGGAATGAGTACAATAATTTGTCTGAGCCAGAGCAGTTTGGAGTTGTGGTGAGTTCTGCTATTGTTTCTTTTCCTGCCTGAAAAACAATTTTAATATTCCGAAATAGAATTACTAACAACTTCTTCTTCCTAAATATGAGGGTTGCATATTAAGAGCAGAGTGTAGCTGCTGCCTTTTAATTGGACTTTCAGGGGCCATATCCATGGATGTGGATGGTCTGATTTTGTTGGCAGTTATCTGTGTGAGTATCAACTATTTGTACCTAGATTTTAGGACATCTGGAGTACTGGTAGATTGTGGATTCCCTACACTCCTTCTTTGACCTGGAATAATAATTGTCATGTTAAAGGCCTTTAAGAAAAATAATATAATCAGAAGCCAGGTGTGCTAAGTTTGGTTTCGATTCTCAAACTGAAAATTTGAGTATTATGTAAGATCAGTGAAATTTCTGTATCTATATGAATTCTGATGGTAGAGGCTTATTTGATGTAAATTTTGAAATATTTGCAGAGGAGTTGATTAATTACAAAATGGAGGGCAGAATGTTATTTGGAGGAGTGAGTATGATACAGGAAACAAATAAACAACAGAACACTTTCACTTTTAGGCATGCCTTTGTTTTTTGACATAAATCTGGCCCACATAAACATTTGGATAACACACTGATGAGCACCATAGGCAAAGAGTAGGAAGCTAATAATGGGATATGCTAGAAGGACATTTTATATCTTAGTTTTTTATTTTTCTGCCACAGATGTTAAATCTTTCTGTGCTGGGCAGAACTGCACCCCCTTTCTGTAAATATTTCTCTTTTTTTATGTTTAAGTTTTATGTAAACATGAAACTTTTTTCTTAATAAATGTGGACATATTGTCTATGTATAAAGGACTAGCATCTGTTCTAAAATGCAGCTTGCTACGTGCTTCACTTTTGCTCAATATTAAAAGTTCACGGCTTCCTTTAAATTTGATATTAGAAAATTGAAAGGGTAGGCTGGTTATGTAGCAGAGAAGTTCATATATATCAGTCTTACTGAGAGAAATTCAAATGTCCTTTGATGGAGCATGATGCTCCTCTCTGATAACCTTGTTTCAAACCATGTCTGCCAGGATGACAGAGATAAGCGCACATCTAAACTTCAGCAGCTTTGAATCTTACTAATTATGGCAAAATGCTAGTAGAGATGGATTTATACCAGTAAATTTAACTATAAATTGAGCTGGCTGATGTATAAACATCTGTTCGACCATGCCAAATAATTCCAACAGTAATATATTTGTAATTGATTTGTTGAAGAAACACGACAATGACATGCTAGCTTATACATTTTAATTGAATTAGTAAAATTCAGAGCCAAGTAGCAAATGTTTTTTCCATTTTTATCAAGAATAACTATTGATTTTAAAAAGGAAAGAAAAAAACCCAAACCATTTCATAGTTAATTCCATGTAGGTTTAAGCTTGATTGGCTTTTTTTTTTTTTTTCTTTCTTTCTTTTCTTTTTTTTTTCTTTTTTTTCCCCCCAACCTAAGCCTACTGAGAAGTCTGCCTTTTGTTCTTTAAACATTCCAAATTTACTACAGTTAGGCACACTGACAACAGTAGTAAATCTGAAATTTACAGTGAGATAGTGTTTTCCAAGTGATCAGGAGGCCCTGCATCAATTGTTACAGCTACCTGTCAGCATGAGGACACTGCTTACTGGAGGAAAAAAGCATGTTTAGTTTGCAATTTTTGCTGTTATCAGAATGATATAAATGACAAGAGCTAATTTGCATTTTAAAGACTAATCTGTTGTTGAGTTGGTTCAGAAGGTCTCCTGTATTACTGCAGTATTTATCAGAAATATGTTTACTACCATGTTATTTTCTCTGCAATGCTAATAGCGTCCACATTGTACAACTTTGCAGTTGGCTATCCTGAGCAGTTTTGACTAAAATGGCACTTTAGCCGATGAGCTAAAACATGTCTGATTAATTACCAGTCAACTTTTCTGGTATCAAAATAGGTCATCAGTAAGATTCAACTGTCTTCTACTTGTGTTGCTGAAAGTTGAATGTGCTCTTATATGCTTGTGTTATGTAGTTCAGTAATATTGCATCTCTGACTACTCCCCTTTCCTCAGCTATCTGTTTTTGGAAACAGGGATGTATTTAGAAATGGTCCTGCAAGTTAATTCACTTCTTTCTTTCTTTCTTTCCTTTCTTTCCTTCTTTCCTTCTTTCTTTCTTTCTTTCTTTCTTTCTTTCTTTCTTTCTTTCTTTCTTTCTTTCTTTCTTTCTTTCTTTCTTTCTTTCTTTCTTTCTTTCTTTCTTTCTTTCTTTCTTTTTCTTTTTTTTTTTCTTTTTTTTAAGTGTTAATGCAATCATTAATGTAATTGCAATGTGCAGTTGCTTTCTTTTTGAAACGTGCTTATATTCAAGTATGAATAAATTTGAAATGATCTGTTGTAAGACGCTGATTGACTTGTACCGGCTGACAAAATGCAGCATCACTGGTAGACATTTTTAAGTGTTACTACTTAGATCTACCAGCTGTTTCTCAGTCCCATCTAATGAGAAGAGCTAGAACAGTAGAAGTATAGGTCAAGTTCTGTTTCATTTATTTGTGGATTTTCTTTTTTGAATGAACAACCAAATATTCCCATTGAAGAATGCAAGTGTTTGCTTTCCCTAGTTTTGCACAGAGACAAAAGAAGATTACTAGGCATAGCTCTTCTAGTGTGCCACCTTCTGCGCATCTCCTGAAGTTTACTTCAGAAGTCAAGATAAAAAAAAATACATTTGGATAAGATACATTTTCACATCTTATTATGGTATCTTACACATTTGATTTTCATCATGAATATTCTTTAATCTCCATCAGGCTCCCTTATACCTTTTATTTTGTCTGGGGAGGAGACTGAGAACTCTTAATCATTTCTTTAAGAACTGCTGTTGACTCAAAGATAAATTATTACACTTCATTTTTTTGTTATTCTTTTCAGGCAAGGAGAATTAAAAATGAAATAGGATACTTCCAATTTTATCTTTTATGTGAGCAGGGTCTTGTATTCATATTTCTGAAAATTCTGATATGACATGTTAATTTACTCAAGGGAAAGACTAAACCACGTGCTTCTCAAGGAGCAGCCTACATAGTGAATGAACTGATAATTACTACTTGTGCGATAATAACATTTTTATAATGCAAACTCTGTTTTATCCTCCTGACCTTGAATTCAAAGTGAAGATTTGTTACTCTGAAAGAAACAGCTTGACACTTACTAAGATTCTGGCATGTTATGATTGTTAAAGGATTGTGGGTTTTATTTCAACTCATGTTAATTAACTTTTGTTGCTGGCTTAAAGACATTGAGGGCATGACTCTAAGCACTTCAGGTTCTCCTTTATTTTTCTTTTTTTGTGTATGTGTGGTGACTCTATGGGTCGCTTTTGTGATTTCTACAATTACCCTCTTCTTTTAAAGTTGTTTTGCACTTTTATGTTTTCTGTTCATTCAGCAGTAAGTATAAAATAAATCCTTTACTACCCTTATCTTCTCTTCCAGACTCTAGGTTTTCTTTAGATAAACTACTTTATTTTTGTGTGTTCTTTTCTTTCACATGCTCCAGACTGCTGTTTCAGGACATAGATATTATCATTTATTACTGTGGAGGTTTTTGGATGTGTTTTTTTCTTTTTTTTTTTTTTTAAATATTATTTTATTTTTTACTTGAACACACACATGAATTATTTCATGAAAACTCTGTTAAATATGTTCATTTATTAAGTGCTTTAATTTAGCTTTACAATGTCATTGTAAGCTGATTTTGAATGCTGTATTTCAGTTATCAAGTGCTTCACGAAGGAGGGTTGTGCTTGCCAAAGTCTAAATATTTAATTGCATTAGTTTTACTGTAGTTCATATTTTGTACTAGGTTTGCTCAGTGTGGCTGATTTTCATGGAGGTTTCATTAATTCTGATTACTAGGTAATTTATTATGTAAAACTTGATAATGGCGAAGTCTGGGTTTTGTGTTTGAAAATAAGTAGTCACGTGAGTAGTCACATAGTACTCTTGGAGAGGGATCGTATTTCAGCTATTTGGTCACCCATGTGTTTGGCTGTTTTCTGTTTGTTTTTTCTTTTCTTTTCTTTTTTCTTTTTCTTTTTTTTCCTTGTTAATGCAATACCCAATGACAGAATAAATATTTCTTTGCTTTGGGACTTAAAATATGTAGTGGTATCGATTTGTTTTGCAGATAGTTCTTCTCTTCTGAGAAGTTTACAGATATTTTTTTTTTCTTTATAATTTTGGTCATAATCAAGTAGACAGTGTTTAATTAGACTTCTCCGTTTATTAATATCAATCTTGAATTTTCAGTTAAATTGATTCAGTGGTTACTAGTTAGCTTTATTAATCATGACTGATAATTGAACAGTACTAATCTGTCTAATGGACTTTCATTGACAGACTATTGGCTTACCACAATGCAAGCCTTGCTGCTGAGTGTAGGTGTGTGTTTGGATTTCTTCTGTAACAAAATCCCCTGCTTTTGCCATCAACAGGGATACTTTGCACTTTAGAAATCCTTCTGCAAAGGCTTTTAATTTTATGTAGTTTTATATCTCCATGCAAGATTTTTTTTTATATCCAAAGGTTACGATATAAACTATGTTTGTTTTAATCTTTTGCACTAGGGATGATAATGATGCTGAACAAATGAGCTGCTTAGCTAAAAGTTATTAGGCACAAAAAGAAACTGAGTTCTTGAAGTATACCACTTATGTCTTCCCTCTGCATAAGCAGTGGAGATTTTTTTGGTCACCACAGTCAATAAGGGACTCTGAAACTATAATTTTGAATTTAATGAGAACAGGATAATTAAACTCAGATATTTTAAAAATATTTTCACTATACTTGCAAAATATAAATATCACCAAAATGATTAGAGATGTATGGTTGTCAAGCAGTGATTTGGAATTTTTAGAAGGAAGTAAAATATATACTAAGTGGTGATTTGTACCAAGTTTTTATTAAATAAGAATTGAAGCTTATGAAGTAAATTATTAGATTTTGGAAATTGTTGTTACAAATAAAGTTCTTTTGGATCTCATATTTTTCTATGGCAATTAATTAAGAAAAGAAATATTTACTTGACTCTGCTATTTGTACAGAAATTTCTTACTTGAAAATGACTGTATAAAAGGATGAAGCATGTGTTTAAAGATTTTCCTGCACTGTTAGAGTAGTGTATGTTTGTGTGACATAGAAGGGGAAGTTTTCTGTAGGAAAAGTGCCATACTTAAACCTTGTCCACTGTTTTTTTTTGTTTTGTTTTGTTTTTGTTTTTGTTTTTGTTTTTCTGAAATGCCTAATATATGATAGTTCATGTTCAGTACTTCATGTAAGAGTTGTTTTTCTTTTGCTTCTTGTCATCTTTACTTTTTCGTTACACTAGATTTTTATGTCAGACAGATTTAAAACATTTTCTCTTTTTTTCTTATTGCAGACACTCTGGTATTGGGTTTGACTATCTGTGTTGCTAATTATATATCTTTGTCCTCTTAAGTTTTTGGACAAGTAAGAATAATTGTATATGTATTGTTTTCTCCATTCACACTTACAGCAACTTGTTTTCCTTCTGTTCCACTGCTGGCGATGAGATCATGGCTGGATTCCATCTTTCTCTGTTGTGTATTTTTTTTTTCGAAATCTTTTTTTGTATCTTCATTTTTCTTTTCCCATTTGCTCATTAGAGAGTGAAAATTCCTTATTTTAATTGTGTGAAATTCTTAACTGTGTGAAAGGTTGCTCTCTTTCAAAACTGTGTTGCATGTGTTGTACAAAGAACTGGTCCTATTGTAGTATCAAAAACCCTATCACTTCTTCCAAAGACCAAAGCCTACTAGCCTTGGCTGTATTTATTAGCCTTCTTGCTGCATCCTTTTACCAAACCAGACAGATTCCCTTCCTCCTTTTTTTTTTTTTTTTTTTTTTTTTCCCCCTGTATTTCAATGAGTTTCCTATAATTCCACAAAATTCAGTTATCTTCCAGAATTTGAAAAGTTTCTCATATTTACCTGCAGATAATTATTCCCCCTTCCCCCCCCCCACCCCCCCCTTCCCCATGTTCTAGTTATTGTATAGTCGTCTTGAATTTCAGCTTCCTTTTTATTTCAGTGGTTTTGTCTGGATGCCACGGCATCACATGATGACATCATACGAACATACAATGTGACCAATTACAGCTAAGACATAAATGAGCATATGTAGCTGTTTTAATTGTGTGGGTGATTATATTTCCTAGTATAAGTCTCAGGGTACTGTGTCACTTCCAAGGAGCAGCAGGGGCATTCCGTGGCACTGTGCGGGCCAATATACCATGGCTTCATTTCCACTTGGTTGGAGTATGGTTTTCAGCTTGTTTAGTTTAGAAAAGGCTCCAGGGAGACCTTTTGTCCTTCCAGTACTTGAAGGGAGCTTATAAGCAGAAAGGGGAGTATCTTTTTTCCAAAGTCTAATTCTAATAGTACAAGAGAAATGGCTTTAAAGAGAGGGAATTTAGGTTAGATGTTAGGAAGAAATTTTTTACGCAGGGGTAGTGAGGCACAGGATCAGGCTGTCCCATCACTGGAGGTGCTGAAGGCCAGGTTGGAGGAGGCCCTGGGCAGCCTGAGATGGTGGTTGGCAACCCTGCCTATAGCAAGGGAGTTGGAGCTCAGTGAGTTGTATAGTCACGGCCAACCTCACCCATTCTATGTTTCTGTAGATTTCCTTGCGCTCCAAGCAGTTACACTGTTCTGGCATAAGCCCATTTTTGTTTCATCTAGAGACAACTTGCTTTTCTAACCTCTTGTTTAGGCCTTCTAAAGCTTCCATTTGGATACCAATTGAAGATGCCAGTAATTTCAGAAAAAATACTTCACTTAGACATTCCCTTGAGGGAAATTTGAAAAGAGAAACAATATCATATGTAATCTTTCATATAAAGAACAAGTAAAATAAAAGGATTTGGACCATGGAGGTACTATTAAACTTAACAGGAAAAGAATTCAGTGAGACAAAATAAATGAAAAATATAGGTATGAAGCAAGCAAAACCAGAAAGTGTCTAGGTCAACTGAATTATTGGGAAACATGAGTTGTAGAGGAGTTACTTATCACAAACTCTTACGAACCTTCTTAATAACACATTATTTGGTAAGCTCAAGTTAAATGCAGTTCTAAGTCACCGCTGACATTTTGGGAGGACCTTTTGGAAATAATAATAAAAAAAGTAATGGAGATCGCTTACTCAAACACAGCATTATTAAGAATACGATCCAACAATACAACAGTATTAATTTCAGGAAAGCAAGTTTAGAACTTTTTAAGAAATGGTGTGAGAAAAGAAATAATAGGTGCTTATTTAAGGGGCTGCTAGAGAGTTGAAAAATAAATCATTGTTCATTATAATTGTTTTTAATAAAGCTATAATAGGTATGTGTGAGTCAGCAGCTGTTGAGTGGTTTTTGAGTTTAAAATATTCAAGCACTAAATCTTCTGTTATTATTCGTTTGTATTAATTAGATCTGAGTCTGAGATGTTTATTTTTTCCTGAGATATTAAAATTGCAAGGGTCATGAAGCAGCTGATAAGAGCTTCTCATTGCTTCCTTGTCTGAAGTAAACTTTCTGATTTTTTTCTTAAGGAGTAATGTAGAAGAAATGTTTACAATGAATTAAAGCTTCTAAGTTCCAGCCTTGCGTTGAAAAAAGAGAAAGAAAATTGCCCTCACATAGCAGGATCAAATTGAAAGAGAAAGTGACTTTAATTTAAAGAATCCTGATATAAATGACTTTTTCACCTGCTCAGTCTCTTAGAGATTGAATTCACTTGTACTTTTATACCTCAGTTCTCCTAAGCACTGAGTACTTAGGAGTACTAAGTACATGTGTGTCCAAGTAGTCTGGCCAGGACTGATAATGTGCAGCATCAATATCAAGGGACTTTCCCAACACCTAGGGTTGTTCGTGACTGATGAGAGCAAGTTAGACGAGGACAGCTCTTTTATATGCTGAGGAGCCATCAGATGAAATGATAAATATAAAGCTAAGCATTTTGGATATGTCGATGTTTTGATGCTTTCTTTGTGTTGGAACCCATTGAAATTACTTATATTGGATATGGAATTTTTTTATTTTCTTGGTAGTTGTTTTTATACTCATTTTGCAGCTAGGCTGTGTTCCCAGTGGTCAGACTAACTTTGAGTTTCATTTTGAGCTTCATATTCAAGCACAGTGTTTCATATTCTCAATTACAATAGCTAGCCACTTTTATGTTGCCCTGTTGTTACTGACCCTTGAATAATTTCTTTTTTGCTGAGTTCCACTTTACTAATGAGCATTCTGCAAGTTTAGGTTGCTTAATGACAGTGGAAGATATTTTTGGAACATCAGTGACTCAGGATTAACATGGCAGTGATTGCAAAGTCTACAGTTATGGATACAGTTGTACTAAAGAACAATGTATTATGTTGGATAAGAAGTCAGATACGAATTGGATCTGTCATCATATCAGTCAGTAAACATGCAGGAAACTGAAACATGGCATGTACAATTGTGAACTTCCCTCTATTCACCACTGGTGAAGCCTCACCTACAATATTATATCTGGTCTGGAGACAAAAGCAGGGACTCCAGAAATGGATAATGACTACAGTTTAGAAACAAGGGATATGAAGAAATATTGCTTGCAGACTGTTAAAGCCAAGGCAGGATCTTTGCTCAAAATATATGTAGGAAAACTGGAAGAAGAAAGGGAACAATATATCCTGAAGAGTGTTGGTAGTTACAGCTGTATGTAATAGGTTTATGTTTTTCAGGAAAGAGAAGCAGGCTAGATGATGGGAAGATTTTTCTAATAGTGGGAATAATAAAACAGTAGAATTGATTTATTTTATGTAGTCTTTGTATAATCAGCCATCTCTTTGAGCAGGCAAAGCTAATGCACTGTTTGCTGGCAAAGCTGACTGTATCAAAGGAAGGCAGAACGCTGTGTGTGATCTCTGAAGGTTGTTTTCCTGCTTGTTCTGTATATACATTGACCAAAACGCCCACAGCACTGTTGTGGATAGAATCTAGCACTTAAACATCACAAATAGTGTGATATCTTGTTTTTAAGGACACTTTTCTAATGAAAATTAACACCTGAATCTATCATATCACAAATCTCAGTTATAGCCTAGCTGATAGCACGATTATCTGATCTCTCCTTTTACCTAACAAGCCATCTGAAACAGCTCAAATGTGTGAGGTGGTTGGCTTTCTTTATTTGTTTGTTTAAGAGGATAAATGCTAAGGAACTGTTAAGAAATATTTACCACATTTATCTACATTGCAATTTTATGCTGAAAATTCTTAAGGCAAATGTTGGAAAGATTTGCTTTTTTCTCAGTAAATTTTTATTTGAGGGAAAGCTAAATAATGGTTTATTAAAATAGCTTGTTGCTGGTGATCATGCAGGAAATCTATATAGATTTTACAGTTTTCTATGAGGTCATGAATTCCTTTATTCCTTCTATTGATTTGATGTTGTTTAGGATATGAAGTCCTTTGTGCCCTTGGTGGTCTTTCCTTTTTTTCTACTGAAATTATTCAGGCAATAATAGTAACAAAACCATCCCAGTTCAGTTCTCATTAGTTTCTATACTGGTTTGAAATATTATTCAATGCTCTGAAAACAACTTTCTGAACCAGATTTCACCCAACTATTTTTAACAGTTGTGGGGATAATGAATAACTAGACGATGTTTTAAGGCTTTATCTATAGTGATCAACTAAACGTCACCAGAGAATGCTATTGAATATTGAAACTTAGTTGTCTGTAGTGCTAATTTGCTAGAAGAAGCAATAATTCTAGGCGTAGAGTAGGTATCCTTTTAGTCTGTGCAGAATTCCTGAATAATTCCTGGATATTTCAGGAGTTAGCATGAACCAGAATTTGATAATTGAAGATTCAGAATAAGACAGAGGCAGATTGGTTTCTGAAGTCAAGTCATAACGGTTGCAAAATACATCTTCCCTTTTTCATTACAGGGAAGACAGAGCAATACATAACAGGGAAGATGGATACAAGCACATTGGTTCCAGACATTCAAAACTTGAGTGTCTACCAGACTTTGCTGCATGTCTTGGGCTTGACATCTCAGGGCACTTTGGAATTGTAAAGGAGTACAGCAATGTTTGGCTCCATGTCAGGTGGCTCCAGATCTTAGCTTTCACATGTGTTTTGGCACATAGTTTATATAAATGAGCACCAAAGTACTCAGAACATGAATGAATCTCTAATGAAATTACATGTTTTTATGACAGGGTAAGCTTTCTTTTTGCTCCCACTGAGAAAGTTCTGCCCCCTGTCAACTCTCCATCAGCACACATGCACTTTTCCCCACACTCTTGCCAATGCAATAATGCTCAGGCTTGAGGCCAACTTATGTTAACAACTCGTTGCACAAGAAACTGTTCCAAATAGTAGTTCTGATCTGGTTATGCAGAGTGGAGGGAACTGAAGTCTGTAGAAGGCATGTGAACTGTTCAGTGCCTCCAATCCTTAGTGGCAGAAATTAGTCCTGGACATATTAGATTTATTAATATGGTTTAAAATTCATAAATACAGTTCTATTTCAAAAATCATGGTTTTTTTTACATTATTTATAAGCAATGTTGATGTAAAAATTTACTAATACTTGTTAGGATGCTTTTACTGGACATTTAACCTTATCTGCAGGTAACTAAGTTAGCAGTCACATGTATGAGGATAGTTTTTAAAGCACTATGTGTCATAGTTTCTACTTTATTTCTGTTCCTAGAACTTAATATTTTTGAAAATATTTTCACATATACTGTGTGGGAATGAGAAAAAAGTAACAGTATTTTGCTTGATCACTTTTACCTACTCAAAGATAAAATGGGTGAATTTTGAAATATTCTTTCAGAAATAATTAATGCCTAGTTTTTATGAGTTACACTGATAGCTAACATGAATAGAATTTGGCAAGCTATTCTCATGTGGCTTCACAGCTTGCTCATTGATAGATGTGTATTTAATCATTCCGTGCCTAAAAATATGATTTCACTAGAGTAAATTGAAGATTAGAGTGAGACCTGATGAAGGCTAGTTTGTCCTAAATAATTCAAGAAACACTTAAAATGATCAATTCCATATTCAGCTGATGATTTCACCTGTATGTTCGCACTGAGGATAACTCAGAATGTATTAATGTTATCACTGCTGTCTAGAAAATATCTTAGTATATTTGAAGAGGTGTTCCTGATACTTAATGCTTGATCATAGCCATTTCAGTTTGCTTAAAATCCTAGTGGCAAAGTCTATCAGCACTGTGACATATTTTTATTGTGTTAACTTCCATCTGTAGAATTTTTTTCTGTAACCTTTACCTTTTTCTGTTGTCTTTCTTCACGTTTATGCTGCTTTTTCTCTTCAAGGTTCTCCATCAGCAATTTAAGCCTTCCCATGGATGTTGTCAAAGATTTACTTAGCACTATATACCATCTGTGACAGTTAAAATATATTTATGGCAAATTAGACCACTTAAATAATTTGACTGTGAAGGGAGAACATCCTTAACTCTTACAGTGTTGGTATCTTTTAAACCCTGAATCTGCACAGCATGGAGAACCAAGTTCCAGAATTATCTTCTGAAAGTAGTTGTAACGATCTTCACTAATCTGAGAGGCTGCAACTTTGAAGAGTGAGACTTGTATGGTTTGGATTATGTTACTTCCTGTATGTCACTGAAAGATGATGATTCTAAGATAACAAGAAGGGGTTCTACAGGTACATAGGCAGGAGGAGACAGGCCAAGTGTTCCCCCTCTGATGAAAGGTAATGGGGAGCTGGCTTCCTCAGACATAGAAAAAGCGGAGGTACTCAGTGAGTGCTTTGCTTCAGTCCTCACCGATGGTCAGGCTTCTCGTGTCTGCCAGGACCCTTAACCTCTACATGAGGGTGTGGGGAGTGGTTCCTGTTCCACTGTAACAGTGGAACAAGTGTGAGCCTGAGCCATCCTCATTAAATTGAATGCATATAAGTGCGTGTGGCCAGATGATATCCATCCTAGGGTTCTGAAAGAGATGGCTAATGTGGTTGCTGAGCTGCTCTCCGTCATATGTAAAAAATCCTGTTTGTCTGGTAAAGTCCCCGGAGACTGGAAATAGGGAAACATAACTCCCATTTTAAGAAAGGGAGAAAGGAAGACCCACAGAACTACAGGTCAGTGAGCATCTGTGCCTGGGAAGATCATGAAGCATATCCTCCTAGAAGCTATGCTAAGGCACAAACAAGACGAAGAGGTGATTTGAGACAGCCAGCATGACTTCACCAAGGGCAGATCTTGCCTGAGCAATTTGGTGGCCTTCTTTGATGGAGTGGCGGCTTTGGTGGATAGGGGAAGGGTGAAGGATGTCATCTACCTGGACTTCTGCAAAGTCTTTGATGTGGTCCCTCACCACATTCTTCTCTCTAAATTGAAGAGGTGTGGATTTGAAGGATGGACTGTGAGATGGATTAGGAATTGATCTGGACAGGATGGAGAGTTGGGCTGAAGCCAATGGGATGAGGCTCAACAAGACCAAATGCCATGTCCTGCACTTCGGCTACAACAACCCCGGGCAATGCTACAGGCTTGGGGTGGAGTGTCTGGAAGACTGCGTAGAGGAAATGGACCTGGGGGTGTTGATTGATGCTCGGCTGAACATGAGCCAGCAGTGTGCCCAGGTGGCCAAGAACGCCAACTGCATCCTGGCTTGCATCAGAAACAGTGTTGCCAGCAGGAGCAGAGAGGTGATTGCTCCCCTGTACTCAGCCACACCTCGAGTTTTGGGCCCCTCACTGCAAGAAAGACATTGAGGCCCTGGAACGTGTTCAAAGGAGGGCAACAAAGCTGGTGAGGGGTCTGGAGCACAGGCTGTATGCAGAGAGGCTGAAGGAGCTGGGAATGTTCAGTCCAGAGAAGAGGAGGCTCAGGGGAGACCTTATTGCCCTCTATAACTTCCTGAAGGAAGGTTGTATTGAGCTAAGGGTCAGCCTCTTCTCTCATGTCTTTAGTGATAGGATTAGAGGGAATGTCTTCAAGCTGTGGCAGGGGAGATTCAGGCTGGACAATAGGAAGTATTACTTCTCAGAAAGGGTGGTCAGGCACTGGAATGGATTGCCCAGGGAGGTGGTTGAATCACTGACGCTGGGGGCTTTCAAGGATCAACTGGATGTTTCTACTCTGCCCTGGTGAGGCCTCATCTGGAATACTGTGTCAAGTTCTGGGCTCCCCAGTACAAAAAAGACAGGGATCTCTTGGAAAGAGTCCATTGGAGGGCCACTAAGATGGTAAAGGGCCTGGAGCATCTCCCCTGTGAGGAGAGACTTAGGGAACTGGGTCTGTTTAGCCTTGAGAAAAGAAGGCTGAGAGGGGACTTGATCCAAGTTTATAAATACCTGAGGTGTGGGAGCCATAGTGGCGAAGCTGGTCTCTTTTCAGTAGTGCGTGGGGACAGGACTAGGGGTAATGGGATGAAAGTACAGCATAGGAAGTTCCGCACGAATGTGTGCAAGAACAACTTTGTGGTGAGGGTGACGGAGCACTGGAACAGGCTGCCCAGGGAGGTGGTGGAGTCTCCTTCTCTGGAGATATTCAAGACCCGCCTGGACGCCTACCTGTGTGACGTGGTGTAGGGAACCTGTTTTGGTAGAGGGGTTGGACTCGATGATCTCTAGAGGTCCCTTCCAACCCCTACAATTCTGTGTGATTCTGTGATTGTGCTGTGGGACATGGTTTAGTGGGAGCTATTGGTAATAGGTGAACGGTTGAACTGGATGATCTTTTAGGTCTTTTCCAGCCTTGATGATTGTGTGAATTGGCTGTCTAGACACAGCCAATGTGTTGTGATAAATGGTTCTGTGTCAGGGTGGAGGCTGGTCACAAGCCATGTCCCTCAGGGGTCAGTCTTGGGACTGGTGCTCTTCAGCACCTTCATCAGTGACACAGATGATGGCATCGAGTGCACTATCAGCAAGTTTGCAGATGATTCCAAGCTGAGTGGTGCTATTGATATGCTGTAAGCAAGGGAAGCCATCCAGAAAGAACTGGACAGGCTGGAGAAGTCGGCCCATGACAACATAATGAGGTTCAATAAGGGCAAGTGCAGGGTGCTGCACGTGGATCAGGGCAACCCCAGGTATTTAAACAAACAGGGGGAAGATCTCCTGGAGAGCAGCCCTGTGGAGAGGGACCTGGGGGTCCTGGTGGACAAGAAGCTGGATATGAACCAGCAGTGTGTGGTTGCAGCCTGGAAGGCCAACTGCGTTTTGGGCTGCATTAAAAAAGGGGTGGCCAGCAGGGAGAGAGAGGTGATTGTCCCTCTTGGCACTTGTGAGGCCCCTGGAGTACTGCATTCAGGACTGGGGCCCTCAGTACAGGAAGGACGTGGAGCTCTTGGAGGAGGACCACTAAGATGATAAGAGGGCTGGAGCGCCTCTCCTATGAGGAAAGGTTGAGGGAAATTGACTTGTTTAGCTTGAAGAGAAGGCACCAGGGAGACCTCATTGTGGTCTTTCAGTACTTCCAGGGAGCATAGGAGATGAATGTTTCTTTGAAATATTTGGTACCAATAGGTGTCATTCTTCTATTCTGTCAAAACTATTTTGAATGCTCCTAGTACAGCTAGGAAAATGTAAAGATAAGCCAAAAATAAACTCTTTTATGAAGATATGATGTTACTTCAGAGTTTTGGTAGTGGTGGTTGTTTCTTTTGGGAAGGGCATAGGCTCTCTCAGTTTTCTTCTTGGCTGATCTCTTTACAACTTGAGATCAGTGATCATCTTTTGTCTCTTAACTGATCAGTGGTTCACACTGCAGATTCCTCTAAGTGTCTCAAGAGCTTGTCTTGAATCTGATTTGATGCACACCGTGAGAATTCGTTTCACTTCACACAACATTACTGATAAAAATTGGTGCCATACTGTTTTCACTTAAGAAGCTTTTTCAAATATTTGTTTCTCATTATGACTCAAAGTAACCAAAAGCTTTCATGTGTTGGTAGGCTGGATTTTTTTTTACCCATTGAATGGCAAAAGAAACCAATGACAGTGCCTTCAAGCAAGGTGCAGGCACAATGGAGCAATAGCATGTAATAAGGAAGGAAAATTGACTTGCCCTTTCTAACAACCAGCACCAGCTCAAAAGTGTGTGTGATCTCTATCCAAAGAGATACTGCTTTCTTGTCTGCTAATCCTTAAATGAGGGTGAGGAGAGATGGATCTAGGCTCCACCCCTTCCAGTCACTCAAGTGCATTGCTTGCACCTGAGTTCCCTCAGTTAGCCATGCCTTCTCACCTGCTGCACAAGTACTGGTTCAGGCTGTGACCTAGCAATTCCAGTGCACCCATATTGCAGCAGTCTTATGGAATATGCTATGACAATTTGACAGTATTCATACTTGGAGTGGCAGTTTCCTAACAACAGAAGAATTTTTTTCTGTAAGAGCCTTTAACATTTGTCTGAAATTTTGGTTCCAGGAAGATGATATGAAAAGATAGTGTCTTTTACTGTTAAATAATTTCTGAGCTTAGACATTTTGGTTTGACTATGAGATATAGATTGCATTTGAAATAAAAAAAAAAAAAAATTAAAAAAAAAATCTGAAAGACTATAAGAGTAATAGAAAAATGCTTTATGCTTTAAAGAAGATGGCATTGGGCCACTAAATTTGATGTGGATTCTAGCACGTTTTTATCTCTCTGTTTATTTCCAAGCCACCAGTAATCATGAAAGAATCAAAAAGAGTTATCCTGAAGTGGACTTTCCACTTGTTTCTTGAATGATGCTGCTTTGAGACTGCAGTTATACAGGAAAAGACCAACTTTATGAGTTTGTTTTCACTCTCTTAGCTTTTAGGAGTAGATTGCAAGCTTTCAGCTCAACTTGGAACCACGTTACCCAGGTGGCTGATACCACCTTTATTTGTTGCAGCATTCCTTCTTGCATTCCAAAGCATTTTTGCTGGCTTTGTGCAAAACCTCTTTCCATGCTCATAGATTTGATACCTGATAGCTATATGTTTCGCTATAGAGACTTCCCATTTTATTAGTGCTGAAAAGTTTTAAAGCATCTGAACTTTGGTGCCAAAGAAGAATGAATCCATGTGTTCGGCTTTAGGAGAATTTGAATTTGAGCTGGTAGCACAGCACAGTACTTCTGCTTCATTAAAAATGTCAGTAGTCTTTGTGAAACTGATTATCATGTTGTTATTTGGACACCTTAAGAAAAGGTATTTTGTTTTGATTTGATCAATGTAGGATCTTGACATATAAATGCTGATCAACCTCAAGGACTTTTTTAGTGGTTTTTTTTTTTTGTTTGTTTGTTTGTTTTTAAGTATTTAGTTACATTAAGTGATATATCCACATGACTGGCTAACAGGGCAGCTATGCTAAAAGAATATAGTCTAGTCAGTATCTTAGATTGACTTGCGGAATCAAACTCCATAACCACGAAGTAGTTATAAAGCAGGTATGTTTAATGAGTGATGCGCATACACCCTGTTGCAAGGGAGATAGCTCCACCTTACTTGCACACTGTTAGGAGAAAGCATGCAACAGATATAGGCTGAACTAATACATAATCAATTTTTGTTGTCTGCCTGAAATAGAGGTTTTATAGAAGACCTTTCCTGTGTAAGACTCTAACTTGGTTTCCTATGAGGAAATCTTTGCAGTCCGGCGATATCTGTTCCATTTGTACCTTTTAATGAAAATAGTTTTCTGATGGCTGTTAGGCCTGCTAAAAATAGAATTAATTTAAGAACTTCTCGGTCTTGGATGCTTCCTTGTAGGAAAATGAGTAGTAATTAGAGTCCTAACTCATCTCCGAGAAGTAAAAGCTGTGACTCCACTCCATTATGAACAAGTTGTCAGTAAATCTGTGCATCTGCGTATCTTCCAACCCACAAGCAAAAAAAGAGCCTCTCTGTGTCCAGACTGAATAGCAGTCAACAACAACATCGACAAAAAGCCTGTACATAATCTACTAATTTAGGATTTCAGGTATTGTTAAGGCATTACTGACTGCAACTTTGCCTTTAGAAAAGGAGAATATGACTATCAGGAAGAAGGTCTTAATTTGTATTGGTGGGAAAGCAGGGTTAGGAAAAAATGAGGGAAGACACTCATGGAGGCACTTGACACTAGTGTTTCTTCCATACATTCAGAACAGAAGAGCAAGGAGACAAAACATGATTTATGCTGTGAAAGATGGAAAAAATCAAGGTATATGTAGTGCCTGGTGGGGATAAAAGGCCTGTGAAGTACACTGAAAGCAAGGGAGATTTAATTTATTGAATACATTCCATGTTCTTTGATTTAAAGTAATAATAAAATTCAGTCTTGTTTGGATACAGGAAAAAAATGTGTATAGTATCTCTAGGGTAGGAATTCAGGGACCAAAGTCATATAGGAAGACTGAAACTTCTGTTGAAAATCCCTGACTAGTAAAGCATAGAGGAAGTCTTTTGCATATGATCTAAAGAAGTTACTCTTTTCCTAGGAGCATTCTGCTTCGCCTAATTTAACTGTATAAAGTCTAGGACTATAGAGAAGTACAAATACTAGCATATAGTAATGCATATTATATTAAGTGTTTCATAGCTGGGATTTTTCAGAACTGTTGTTTTTCTACAAATTTAGATTAAGCTTTTATTGAAATCAGCTTTTAAATATTTGCAACAGAAAATGTGATTTGCCTTGTTTTGGTACATCCTGAGTTATACAGAATTTGTGAACTACTTTTATTACTTTGCAACTACTGGGTCATAAACTTGGATTAGTTTTATAGAATTTGGTATATGAGTTGACAGATATGATATATGATGACACTTTATCATTTATTGCTTACACATACTAGTTATTGGGAAAGGATGGGGGCAGCTCACATTAACCACAAGATGGGATTTCAGTTGCTTACCCAAGTGTCTCTCATTCATTCGTTCATTTGCTATCAGTTATAGCAGATATATTGCTTCTTCAAGCCTGTCACACCAATAAATCATTTCAGATTGTATGCATTTGTACAGTGTAGCATGAATTTTAAAGGAAATCTCCTATTTTCTTTTCAATCAGATGAGCAACGTGAAGAGACTACGGCCACGGCTCAGTGCTATTCTTTTTAAGCTTCAGTTTGAAGAGCAGGTGAACAACATCAAACCTGACATCATGGCTGTCAGTGCTGCTTGTGAAGAGATAAAAAAGAGTAAAAGCTTCAGCAAGCTGCTGGAACTAGTACTGTTAATGGGAAACTACATGAATGCAGGTTCTCGGAATGCGCAGACCTTTGGATATAATCTCAGCTCTCTCTGTAAAGTGAGTTTTGAAATGTCCACACTGAGTATTACATTCACTTCTTTATTTGTTTTCATTGCACTTCCTAAATACCTTCTTTTGGTATTTTCCCTGAAGTTAATTATTTGTTTTTATTTATTATTTCTTCTTAATTCTAAGCATTGGATGATGATTTGAAAAATACAGACCTTATTTATGTACAGTCATCTTGTGACTGGCTTGCATTTAAACTTTCAGAATATTTCATATTGAGGAAATCATAATAAAAAACCAAACAAACTAAGGCTATGAGAGGACTGTATCAATGTGATCCTGGTTGTACTGTAAATTTACATGTCTGAACACTTCTAAGACTGTCAGATTTTAATCTGTTATGAGATAATTATGTTTTTCTTATAACATTTTTCCTTATCTGTTTTCCTTTTATTGTTGCTCAGTTTCATTAGTTTCCTGCTGTTTCTGATTTTCCTTAGGTAAAAGTTGAAAGAGTGATGATGTAATTCAAGAAGACATCTATTCTTTCCTGAGTGTTAACTTAAAAACAATTCTAGGCCCAATTGACTAAGCCTTATTTTGTGCTATAGTATAGTTAGTTATAGGTTTTTTTTCCCCACCACCACCATTACCCATTTCACAAAAATCAGCAAAAATTAGAGGTTTTACCTCTACTGCTATGCCACCAACATCCACTTTCAATATTGTGGGTCCACATAGCGTAGGAGGCATTACTTTTGGAGCTTCCTCATATATATATAAATAAATATATATATACTGTATGTAGACCAAGACAATTCCTCTTCACTCAGTGCATCTCAGTTTAGCCAAAAGATTTTAACTCATGCTCTAGGTTCTCAATAATCAACATATTTTCAGATCTTTTCCCCTCCAACAGTGTAGTGTAACCTCCTGTAAAGCTAGATAACGTGCAGACTTGCAAATGTAACTTGCTTGTCCACTGCATTTAATACCAGAGCGCTGTAGGGTAAGCTTCGACCTAAAGTCAGTTTTTCCTATGTACAGCAGTTCAAACTATTTTTATCAACTAGATCTTTAATTATTTATCCAAGATCATTCTTTTCAAATTTCTTCTGCTTTGCAAAATGCTTTTAATAACTATCTTCATATTGTTATGGAGACTGAACAGTGTGTGTTAGCACAGTGAGACAGTTTGTGGTGTATTTCAACAGTGGCAACAGCTATGTGGAAAAAAAACAACACAATCCAGATGGCCATGCAGATATTTACAGGCATGGTATGGAAGCTTTTGTTCATCACTAGTGAATATATGTAGCTAATGGTAGTGGCTGTGTAGACAAATCATGTTCTGGAGCTTAGAATTTACTCTAACAATTAGGGTTATTGGTCTCTTTGTATCTGTTGTATTTTCTGTGAGTATAAATAGGTGGAATTCGTTTTTGGAGCAATCTATGTAGTTAACTTGTTAGGAATTGGGTTTCTTAGAATTGTGGAATAATTCAGGTTGGAATGGATGTCAGTAGGCATCTAATCTTCTGCTCAGGAAAAATACTGATTGCTACTAATAGACTATTAGTGAATTAGATATAAAGCTATAAGCCATTACAGTGTCTTGAAACACAGAGGTAGAAGTATGTATGTGTGATTTTTTGTATTTTTCTGAGTAGTGTGTTCTTCTTAGTTAATGCATAATCCCTTCTGTTCTGAGAATAATAAACCGATTCAGTCGTTACAAAAAACGAGTGTTAAATCAAAAGGTGATCCTACCCAAACCACTACTTCTTGACTGAAAAACAATGAGGTTATCAATTTCAGACTGCTTAGTGTTCTGCTCAGCAGTTTTCAGTAGGGTTTCACAGTACCATTGCTGTTCTCTTTTTTGACTGTGCATGAGAAATTCAATGAATTATCTGCTTTGCAGAAGATAAACCCATATCTTGACTTCTTCCTGCATCATGAAGAATTGAAATGTAAATAGGTCTGCTACATCTACTTAGAAGAGAGATATGATGTTGGTGTGCTAATAGTAGTTTGTTAAATACTGGTATGTTAAAAATAAATGCATGTTTATAAACCCAGTTTATTTTTTAAGCTAACTTTTCTTAACTAAATATATTTTAAGCATTGTAGAAATTGTGTAATGTTCCAACAATTGAGATATTTATCACTGAGAATCCCAATACAGTAGAATTAACTTCTTTTATTACACCGTGCAGTAGTGACCCTAATTTTTTTGGTTGTTTTGATCTATATGAGGTTTATTTTGAAAATTCCATCTCACATTATTACTAACAAGTTTGTGTAAAGGCAAAATAAAGACATAATGGAGGCACATAGCTCATCAGATTTATTAAGTTTCTATCATCTTGATGTTAGAAAATAATTGATGACTTTTAACAGAAAGGTATGAAATGCTGACTTGATCATTAAGCACCACTCAGAATTCTCTGTTTCAGTTTGACAGTATGGGAAAAGCAAACAGTACACATTTATCTGATTTTCTGATTCTATATCAAGACAATCAGATGGCTACAGCAGAAACGTATAGCTGAATACTTGCTTATTGTCAACTGTTAGACTTTTTACATACACAGATACAAGTTCTAAACTGATCAGGCTTGAAATCACTTTGTATGTACAAATGATTCAGATGGAAAATTTTATGCTTAAAGATTTTGGAAGTGTAATTTTTTGAACATTCAGGTCTGTGAAGTGAACTAGGACTTGTGCAGATTGAGATTGTAGCTTACACTTACATGTTGTTAAGCCAGAGCTAGCATCATGGGTGAAGAATCATCCCATGGAGTGGGTATTTACATAATCTGTTGATAAATTTTGCAGATTTAGCTCAGAATTGTTTGTTTACGCTACCATAATTCTGATAATGATTTCAGACATTGATACATTGCTTAAATAAATAAATTTAAAAAGAGAAACATATACTATTTCTTAGGAATTAGCTCAAATATTTCATAGAAAAAAATAATCAAAGATGGAAATAAAAGTCAATTACTTCACATTTTCTCTAACAACTCCAGTTGAACAGTTCCAGTTCAACAGCTTGTTCTTACCTTTTTTCTGATTCACAATTACTGATATATATTAATTACTAAAATGTTCAAAGGCAATCTTGCCCTCAGTGTTTTGACACTTTTTTTTTTTTTTCCTGCCTAGCTGAAAGACACAAAGTCAGCAGATCAAAAAACGACACTGCTCCATTTTCTTGTAGAAGTGTGTGAAGAAAAATATCAAGATGTCCTGAATTTTGTTGAGGATTTTCAGCATTTGGATAAAGCTAGTAAAGGTTTGTATAACTAATTCTGAGTGCATTGCAGTACTTCATTTTTCTATGAGATGATGCTTGTTTTATTCTAATATTATTTTTAGAATGCACATTATTGGTCTTAATCACTGATCAGTAATTTTTGCATGTGCAAGTGTTCTTGAACAGAGTATATAATTCCATCCTTGATTTCCCATTACACTTCTACTAACATATCCTTTAGATTCAGTTTCCAAAAGAGATTTCTTCTAGAACTTCTTTTCTGTTAAAAGATGTTAAATCACATTCATATTTAAGTCTGATTTTGTGGTTGACAACCTTGCCCAAAGCATTGGGGTTGGAACAAGATGAGCTTTGATGTCAATTCCAACCCAAGGCATTGTGGTTCTATGATTACTGAGTGTCCTTTTGTTTAGAAATGCAGAAAGGCTATCATACCATCGTTCCATCTTTTTTTCTAAACATGGATTTGAACAATTTTGTGTTCCTTGCCTGTATATTCCTCATACAACAGTAGTCTTGAAAGTCTAGAAAAATAAATTCCTCTTTTTACTGCTTCATAATGAAGCATAGAATGTGGTAAATCTCAATACAGCAGCAGCATATTTTTTACTTTTAAGTTCTTAATTAATAGTTTCTTCTGCATATTATGTCACAGCTTAAATAATTTAAATTGACTAAGCATGGAGTTTGAAATTGATGCCACCTCAGCACTATCATACTCTTGCAGGAAGAAGATTGGATGAGCTGTCCCAGTTCATCAATTTCTAGTTTATGTCACTTTGGAGAATATCAGTGTTTATCTGTATTGCTTTATTCAGAATCACTCTTATGCCTCATTCAGTCTCTAAGAAAGAGATGATAGCTTTGCAAAAACTGTTCCTGATAGAGAGATCTTGTGATTATGGTCATCCACATTGAGTTTGGTTTCTGTTATCACAGTTCCTAGAGTTCCAATTACGGTTAGTGTATTATAAACACTTAGAAGTTCAGCTATTTTTTAAATGTCTGTCAGATGCTCCAAGCCCCTCATCTAACTTTTTGTGTTGATAATAGAAGGAATTTCTTCTTTGAATTTGTTATTTTATGCCTTATTTTCATAGAACTCTCTGTTAACTGGCAACTGATTTTTCGTTAATCGTATGCTATTGACTTGATTGTGCTTGAATGTACTGTATCAGCAAGAATAACTAAAATGTAACTTATACAAACCATTATTTCAGTGAAATGGTCATCTTACATAAGCTGCTGTTTGTCTTATCTAGAGCTTAAGAGAAATAGAATACTGACCATTCAAAGTGCATTCGGTATAATTACCAATTAATCCAGATTTTCTATTCTTTTTTAGGTATTCATTATTGATTAGATGAATTTTTATCTCACTCAGAATGTTGTTGGGTGAAAATCAATGATCATGTTTTCAAGTTAATGTACTGAATTTTATTCAGTGTATTATTTTGCATTGCACTTATACTGTGTGAAAAAGACAACAACTTAGAACGCCTTTGGCAAATCAGCATTTATTTACTGGTTTCATAACCTGTAATGTTCTGTTCTATATTGAAGACTCCTCCTGCACTGGAATTTCAGAAAACTGAGCAGAATCTAAAGACCACAGCTCATGTATTTTAAAATCCTTTTAGTACTTTTGCAGAAGTATATTTTTATGAAGAAAGTTGACTTAATATAAACTAACTTTTGCACAGTGAATGTCTTAAGGAAGTGTTTTATGTACTTTTTGTGCACAAGGAGAGATGACCTTGTCGTAAAAGGAAATTAAGTTAGTTCAACAGGAAGCTTCCCTTCCTGAACCTCTGTTGGCTGTGACCAATGACCACATTGTCCTTCAGGTGTTTTTCAATAACTCCCAGCATAATTTTCTCCATAATTTTACCAGGGACTGAAGTGAGACTGACAGGCCTGTGATTACTAGCATCTTCTTTCTTGCTCTTCTTGAAAATTGGAACAATATTTGCCAGCTTCCAGTCAATTGGAACCTCTCCAGATTCCCAAGACCACTGAGAAATTATTGAGAGAGGTGACATAAGGCATAAGTACTTCTTTTGAGTACTTTGGGATGAATCCCCTTTGATCCTATGAACATATATGCTTGTGGGTGAAGCAGCAAATCTCACACAAGGTCAGGATTGGCTTGGAATTGTTCATTACCGCAATCACAGTCCTTCAAATCAGGGCACCTGGAGTGCCAGTGCCTATCATCAGTGGTGAAGGCGTCGGCAAATTTGACATTAAATGTCTCTGCTTTGTAAGGTGACTGTTCTCAACTAACGAATCAGTGTTTTCTCTGGCCCTCCTTTTGCTGTTAATGTATTTGAAAAATAAAAACAATACATTTTAATGTCCTCCACACTATTGGCCAGTGTCAACTCTGAGTATTGGCTACATGGATTTTTTCCCTTCAAAGGTGAACATCACTGCTGTAGTCTTCCCATGTCACCTGAAAATGCTTCCAGTTGCCATACAACTTTTTTCCACCTAAGCTCTAGAATAAGATCCCTTTTCAGCCAGGCTGGCCTTCTGTCCCAGCTGCTTGACTTGTGACATTTTGGAATTGACTGTTTCTGTGCAATCAGGAGGTGGTACTTAAAAAGTGACCAGCACAGACATACCCCAATGCTTCCTAGTTCCATGAGCAGCCTGAAATCTGTTCTCCTCATATACAGAGGTGCGGTCTGGGTGTCAATTTTATTCTTATCACCAAAGATTTTAAATTTGACCACTTCATGGTCACTGTGGCCAAGGCAGTCACCAATTGGCATTTCACTCATGAAAGTTTCTCTGTTCACTAGCAATTTCTAGGTTATGGTACTATATAAATGATAAAACACTTAAAATATGCAAATTACTTATTCATTTAGAAAAATGTATTTTAATTTTTTAAAATATATCTTTCCCAGGCAAACAGCAAGAGAGGTTACCTGTGCAATTATAATTTACTTCAGGGTATTTAATTTATTGTTGTTTTTTTTTTCCCCCATTACATACTAAAGTTTTAGTTTCTACTTCTGTAATACGAGAAGTAGGCTTAATTCCCTACTACAGTACATGAATTAAAGATACCTTTTTGCTTTGAAGTATAACAAATCCTGTTTTCTAAGTACTCTTAGATCAGCAGGAGCAACTTTCATTGTAGCTAATGAGCATACTGATATGACAGTTTCTGAAGATTTATATAATTAAAGCTGCCTCTTCTTTTGACCATAATGACTTTCTTGCTTTTCTATTAGTATTTCAGACAAGAAATATTTTTGTAATTTAGTACACTTTGCTAATTTCTTATTTTATGGTATTCTGAAGATTTATATTGCATCTACCCACGCTTCTGTTTTACTTGCTCGACTCTAATTTGCATAGGGGTATTCCTTTCACATCAAATAACAATATAAAACTGCAGGTTCTCTTTCCTCTACAATTAACTTATCCATTTTCTCATTTTTGAGACTTTATTCATTGTTTTTAACTGATAATTAATTTCACTTTTTTCCCATTATTTTTAAAACAAAGTACCAAATTATAAATTTGATATATTTTGAAGGAAAAAAAGTAATATATTTTTAAATTTGTTAACTTCCCAGATAAGAATTGTGTTTAATTAGATGTTACTCAAATGTTCACTGAGGAAGGAAAAAAAAAATTGAGAAAATGCTGATTAACACACAAGCATTCAATCTGAATGAAGAGCAAGAATTTTTCTAGTCAGATTTTTCTGGGGAAGATACTTAAGATGTGTTCACTGCTTGATCTGTCTTTAATACGTACGCTTTTGTTAATACATACATTTCGAATTATTTTGAGACTTAACATTTTCACACAGGGGTTTTTTTTTGTTTTGTTTTGTTTTGTTTTTTAACACCAGTAGTGTATTTTAATAGTATTTTTTTTCTGTAATTTCTTGTTTTGTAGCTTACACCATTAGGCAGCTAGGTAGCAATCACACAGCCAGTCCCTCTCTTACCGGAACTGAAGATGGTGATGGAGAATAGAATCTGGATGAGAAAACTTATGGATTGTGATAGACAGTTTACTATGTAAAGCAAAACATGGACTTCATTATCCACTTACCATTCTCAGGCGGACGTTCAGTTATGTCTAGGAAAGCTCATCACACTTAGCACTTGGGAAGATAAATGCCATAACTCCAAATCTTTCCCCTTATGCTTCTTTCTCCCTAACTTTTATTGCTAAGCACAACTCTATGTAGTATGGAATATCTCTCTGGTCAGTTTGAGTCAGCTGTCTTGGCTGTGTGCCCTCCCATCTTCCTGCCCACTCCCAGCCCACTGGTGGCATGACTGTGAGAAACGAAGGTGGCATGATTGTGTGTGCTGCTCAGCAACAACTAAAATATTGGTGTGCTACCAAACTGTTTTCCTCATAAATTCACATCACAGAATCACAGAATTACCCGGGTTGGAAGGGACCTCAAGGATCATGTAGTTCCAACCCCCCTGCCTAGCAGGGCCACCAAACATACACATTTACTAGATCAGGTTGCCCAGCTTACCACTTTACCACCTTACCAGCTGCTATGAAAAAAATTAACTTTATTCTCCAGCCAAAAGTAGTACGCTTTGAAATGATACTTAAGACAATGCTGTTGGTATCGCTTCATATACTCAGTGTACACCTGGATTATTGCGTCCAGTTCTGTCCACCTCTGCTCAGTAAAAGGGAGGCCTGGGCATATTATAAAGCTTCAAATGGACACTGGAACATGAAGGTGCTGAAAGGCCTCGCCTTTTCTGTGAGGAGGGACTCAGAGAGCTGAAAACTGTTCAGCCTGGAGAAGAGGAGGCTCAGGTCATCTCATCAGCGTACATAAATACCTAAAAGGAAGATCCAAGACAAAACCAGGCAATTTTCAGTGGTTGCCCGTGCCAGGACAAGAGGCAGCTAGCACAGACAGCTAGCACAATAGTACAGGAGCTTCCCTCTGAACACGAGGAAGCTCCTCTTTGTTGTCTGGGTGATGGAGCACTGGCTTAGATGGCCCAGAGGTGTGGGATCTTGTTGGAGATCTTCAAAGCTTCCTGGATAAGTGGCTCTGGGTATCCCTGGCTGAGAAGGGAGGTTGGACCAAAAGGACCCTATAGGTACCTTTTATCCATGACAATTTAGTAATTCTGTTAATCACTGCTTTTGTCTGGCATTTACTTTTTCTCTTTCCCTGATCTCCTTCTCTGGCAAAAAGATATCAAGTGAAGTTTAATATATATTCCTTAAAAAACAGAACATCACCTCCAACATCTAAAAACATTAAAACAGCACGAGAGAACAATATCAGTATATGTGCTATCCGCAATTCATTTGTCAAGAAGAATGTTTTTTTTCTATTACAGATTTTCTAAAAGTTTATCAAAAATTTCTCAGTAGAATGAGCTAATACTCTTTCTGTTATTGTCACAGAGTTATCTAGATCAATCTGTGTCTGTGACAGGGGTGGCAGCCTGGGCCTGACAAATGGGAAGGGAAAAAGGGAAAGGGGTAGGGGGAGATGGGAGCTGGGCTCAAGGAAACAAACAGAGTAGCAGCAATGATCTAAGGAGGAAAACTTATTTTACTAACTATGATATTGGAATACAAGATAACACAATGTAATACAATCTAATTGAAATTGAGGCTAATAAATCAAGTAAAATAAGAAAGAGAGAGAGGTTTTCCAAAGACTGAGAAGCCTACTTTGAAACTGAAGGTGCCACGGCTTGGAAGCACACCCACACCAGCTGCCAGGCAGTGAGAGAGAGAGTGAGCGTTACTTCTGTGACGTGTTTCCCTCTCTGACCATGAGATCCTCTGGGATGTGTAGTTCTTTTCTGTGCTCCACATGATCTTATGATATGGAATACCAATAGCAAAAATTACAAGACCATGACAGTTATGCATTATTTGGTATTTTGCTTAGTCTTGTTTGAAGTAGAACATTCAAGGGTGCATTTTCAGGTAGCCAAGGCTGTTGTTTGTTGGATGTTTTTTTTTGTGCTTTCAGAAAATAGCATAAACTTCATGATTTGATCCATAGTCTATTATATTCAGTCACAAAAATCAACAGGTGATTCCACTGTTCTGCAGGTTGAAAATCTGTAAGTTAAGGGAAGTCAGATTCGGAATATTCATCTGTTGAGAGCTTTTCTTTGAACAGTGCTTTTAAGTAACAGGTTAACCACCTTATCTTTTATTTATTTATTTATTTATTCATTCATTCATAGTTGGATAAAACAAGTGGAATGTTATTTGTTTATATTATTGGGAAAAACATAGGTATATGCAGAAAACAAAAACATTAAATGAGCAATGCAGAAATAATTTACAAGAGGAACATTAAAGTAGTATAAAGCATAGTGGAATCGAAAAGCTGAATAAATAATGGATATATGTAGACTCTTGAAGATGAGAAAGCTTAATGAGTAGAGAAGTATTGCAAGAGCTTTTATTCATATGTGTGTGTGTCTTTACTTGTATATCTGAAGTCTGTGGTGATGAAATGTTTAAAATGATATATTTGGTCTGGTTTTAACTTTAAAACTATACTGGACTGATATCCATTAACTTTTCATGCTAATAGTTCATTCTTAATAATCATAAATCAATATTACTGTATGTTCAAAGCAGCTAGTTATTAACAATCATGTCCTAAATTAGCTGTGAATGTATACTACCCTGCAGTCAGCACAGTCATACTTCATGGTCTTGGTCCCTAAGGGCCAAAGTGTTGAGGCTCAAGACCTCTTCAGTCAGGGAAACCACAACTGATGCAGATGACTTCTTTCTCTCCTTCTAACACTATCGTGTGTACTCTGCAACATGGGGATATTATTTTCCTGTGCTGTGGCAGGTGGCATATTTTGTTGCTTGGTCATTTTTTCCCCTTGGTTAGCAGCTGCTTCTTTCTTTCAGTAGCAATCCAAAGATAAAGAATTCACTGATGGCCAATTATTCATCATTTGAGGGTGTCTGTTTTCAACTTTTGCCCATTTTTTCATGTTCTGAGCTCAAACTGTACATCATAAAAAGAAACATGGAGTCAGCCTTCATTTTACATGGAGTTCTAAAAATAACAGACCAGGGCTCCTGTGCAGTTAGGGCTGAGCTAAGGTCTGAGCTCAATTCCTAGTGATCCTGGTAACATTATTAATGGAAAGCTGGATGCAAAACTTCTCAAGTACTGTTTACAGTTATGCTATATTAGTGTGCTCATATTTGAATTCAAAATATGGGAAAATTAATTAAATCCTGCTTAGAGAGCTTTTGCTTTCATGTTTGCAGCTGGGGGCTGCTTTATCTAGAGTAGAAAACGTCCTAGGGCTTGAGAGGCAATGGCATTGTCAGGGCTTTGGGGAAAAAAAAAAAAAAAAAGTGTAGCATGTAGTGCCTTATTAAAACAAGAAAAGGCAAGAAACACAGGAATAGGCTGCAGAAGACAAGAGAAAAGGTCATTTTGGGAACCATAAGACACACATATTATATTTTTACTCTGCTGTGACACTGAGGATATCCAACTATATTTTATTGATAATGGGTATCTCAGACTCTGCTAGTGTTTACAGAAACCTCCTAACATTTTGTCTTTGCATTTCATACTACTTTTCTGGCTCTAACCCATCTGACAATCAAAGATTTCATTGTTTTGTTTTGCTTTCTTTGAAGCTGTATTTTCATCATTCAACAAGCATGTTGTGATGTTTAAATATTACATCAATAATATGAGGAGAGTTTTAAAGAGTCATTCAGTAGACTTTATTCGCTATCCAGTATTCATGAAGATCAAACAGAAAGCAACGGTATATTGTCAGAATCTCTTTTTTTTTTGTGGGATATAGTTTTCTACATGAGGCTAGAGATCAGGATGTCATTGTCACTCTCTCTCCTTCAGAATGTAGTGGCCAGAATAGCACAAAGAAAGCTAAATACCTATAGGCAAGATGAAGATTCTCTTGGTACAGAGATGGCAGCTATCCAGGAAAACTGTCGTAGACGTTGGGCAGTATGTATCTATTGCAAAAAGTAACTGAAGTCTTACAGCAATATAAATGGGGGAGAACACAACTAGTAGAGCATCACTTTAGTGAATTATTTCTAGGGTTAGTGTTGAAAGAGGTATAGCTACAAAACTAGGAGAAATATGGCTTTAGTTCAAAGCAAGAATAATGATCTGTAAATGAGGGAGGAGAGAGGGTCTCCATAGAGGTTTTCTTTTTAAAGAAAATCAGAGTTCCTTGTATTTGTAATTACCAATTTCCATTACTGCATTCTAATGTAAGCAAGATACGGAACTAAAGGTTTGATAAATATGATTTTTATCAGGCTTTTCAGTGGCTACAGTCGTGTTGTGTGATTACAGAACATTTAGGATACTGAGCAGAAAAGACTGATCTGGGGCAATTACGCATCTCTTCTTCTAGCCTAAATGATGTGAAAGTTCTAGAGGAAGGAATAATTAAACATAGAGGTTAATGACAATGGCACAAAATGAAAATGAATTTACTGGCAGCAGACTAATCTGCTGGCTGTGAATATTAATTTATCTTTTTTTTCTTTTTGACACATGAAATCTATGTTGACTTTAGGAAGGCATTTGATATAATATAAAATGAGAAGTTGTTCACTAGGATAAAAAGTGAAGGAAGTGTAAAATGCAGCCCAAATGGAATATGGCAACAAAATAAATTTGTGCTATTGAACCAACAAAAGTACATGACAAAAACTTAGCCAGCATTGTCAGTGGAGAGTGGGATTAGATTGTCATCACTGAATAATACTGAGGGTGTAGAGTAAAAGAAATGAAAATCGATAGTATGAAGTACAAGATCATGTATCTTGATACTGCAGTAAGAGCTCTGGTCAGGAAAGATTTTATTTTATTTTATTTAATCTGAAGATAATCAGATAAAGTATTTCTAGTACTAATATTAATGCAAACACTAAAAGGACTGGCAAACCATCACTTGAAATATTATGTAGAGAGATTTTAAAACAGATGCAGCTGGAGAGGCTTCTGGAATAGCCTAAAAGGTTTGAATAAAGAGGAAAATTCAAGAACAAAGATGTTTTTACCCTGAGAAGGGAGTAAGTATAAGTACTGCCTAGAAGGATATAAGGAGTCGTTTTTAAGCCAGGATAAGGAAACATGGAGTGTATAACTGATCTAGTTTTCAGGCATGTATAGATTGTATTTCTATGGACAACTTGGTTTTGTGAGCTCACTAACAAGGAAAACTCCATTCCTTCACTTGAATTCAAAATTATCATGAGTTATTAAGTTCAGTTTGGCTTGGATTTACATTTAAATCTCCACAGGATTAGAAGTGAAAGGTAGTAGTTGTTTTTTTTCCCTCTTCTGCCATTCTGTTACACTCTAGACTTTCTGCCATATTTTCTAGAGGAGCATGGTCAAATGTTGTTAGATACTTCAGTTTATCTTTAGAAGAGCTGCTTAGATTCGCGGTTTTGATTTTTCATATCTTCTCACTAAATTGAATGTTGCTAAACTGTAATTCAAAAACAATACCAATATATTGTGATTAAGTTTCTGTTTGAGACTGTTTACAGAAATATAGTCTTAAAGGAAAATATATCTACTAGATGTGTGTTGCTGAATTGATAGAAATGTTAAAATTTCATACTCAGTAACAACCTAAGACAATTACAGAGAAGAAAAAAGCCCAACCACCTATAGAACAAGACAGACATATGAAGATTCCTGATCAAATACATTACTGTCCAAGGTCAAAAAATACCCAGAAGTAACTGATTTTCTTTTTTAAAGGCTCAGCTGAAAGCAAGAATTAGAGAATTTCAGTGCTTAGCCACTGTGTTTTAATGTGGCTTTCAAATCAGCTCTAGGCACTATTTTATTATTATTATTATTATTATTACTATTATTATTATTATTATTATTATTATTATTTTAAAATCTGGCAAAAAGCAAGTAGTTTTTTCTAAGCTGCTGCCTACTTTTTTTCTTTTTGAACTTGTATGCTTTCTGTCTCTGATCATTCTGACATTTTGTAAGTATTTTAATTTTATGCACATTTAAGACTTGACAAACTACGTTGTAAAGAGTGATACTGAACTTGGTAATTAATATTAAACACAAGGTATATATAATATATTTCCTAATAGCTTTCTAAATAAATTAATTTTTGGTTCAATTTTCTTAAATTTGTGTGCACCTACCTTCAAATGCTTCTTAAGCCGTCAGAGGTATGACTTACTATTAAGATCAATATTGATTCTGAAACCTATGAAGTCTTAAAGCACATCTTAAGTAAGCACTGTCAACTTCTAATTTTAACTCTACTTCTCTAACAAAGCATTTTCTTAACCGCTAAAGCTAAATGACCTACCTAGTGATGATTAGAGTTTGCCAAATCACTCAATGAAAATCTGCCAAGCCTGACATGAAATTGGAAAACTGTGATTTTGAGTAAACAAAGGGTTTTTTAAATTATGGTTATAGACTGAATTGAGTTATAAATTATAATATGAACATGTAGTTATATCCCCTAATACTTTTTAGAAACAGTGATTCTATAGAAATTACTTTTTTTTACACTGCATTAACATTTTCACGGTTACCATTGATCATTTTATACTTGTGTTAACCTTTCTGTTATGAATGGAGTTGTAGTTGCTAAGCAACATTTTAATCCAGTCATTTGGAGATTCTTGTAAGAATTTTGTGAGAGAAAGATGTGTTTAGTGAGTGCATCTCATATTTTTTGTAACGTATCTCTATGCAGAAGAAAATCATGGATCCGTTACCGATCCTTTTGACATCATAGAGCCAGAAATTTTATCCAGGGATTTTGTAGATGAAGGTATCTTTATCTTTATAGGAAGAATATATATTGAATGGAATTGTTGATTAAAGAAAAAATAAATTTAAAAAAATGTGTCACAGAATTACAGAACTGTAGAAGTTGGAAGGGACCTCTAGAGTAATTCTAGTCCAACCCCTCTGCTAAGAAGGTTTGCTATGGTGGATTACACACGAAAGCATACAGGCAGGTCTTTAATATTTCCAAAGAAGGAAACTCCATAACCTCATTGGGCAGCCTGTTCCAGTGCTGTGTCACTCTCACAGTAAAGAAGTTCTGTCACATATTCATTTGGAAATTCTCATGTTGCAGTTTGTGCCCACTAATCCTTGTTCTGTCACCCTTAGATATTTGTAAGCATTGTCAAGACCTCCTCAGTCTTCTCTTCTACTGGCTGAAGATCTCTTGCTTTTCCTTGTGAGATGCTCCAAGCCCTAATCATCTTTGTAGCCCTCTGCTGGACTCTTCAGTAGTTCCCTGTCATTCTTGAACTGGGGAGCCTGGCACTGGATGCAGTACCCCACATGTGGCCTCACCAGGATGGGGTAGAGGGGGAGGATCATGTCCATTGTCCTGGTGGCAACACTCTTCTTAGTGCACGCCAGGATACCATTGGCCGTCTTGGCCTCAAGGGCGCACTGCTGGCTGATGGTCAACCTGTTATTTGCCAGGACACCAAGGTCCTTCTCTGCTTATCTCCTTCAGAGCAGGTCATCCCCATACCTGTACTGATGCATGTGGTTATTCCTCCCCAGGTGTAGAACTCTAGACTTGCCATTGTTGAACCACATTAGGTTCCTCTCTGTCCAGCCCTCTAAACTGTCTAAGTGTCACTGCACAACCTTCTGGTGTGTCAGCGACACCTCTCTGTTTTGTATCATCAGTATTCCCTGCATTCCTTCAAATTATAGAAGTTGCATTTCTCTATTTATGGTAATAAATTTGGTAATAATAAGTTTTTCTGCATGCTGTTATTGATCTCTGATGTTTCCTCTCTGCTCTTTGCTTTCTCTGGAGCCCCTGTATCACTTTACATCATCTCAGTGTCTGCACTTCTTTCCAGATGAAAGGCACGTTGGCTCTTACAAATTCTGTTGTTTCTTAACAGAGTACTGTGCTTTCAAATTAGGGAGCTGGGTCTTAGGTTTCATGCATCAGTGTTCAATAACCTGTTTTCTTTGTTTTGAGGGTCTTATTTTCTTCGTGGTATATCATAGAAAAGTTAGTATTTTCTGTTTTAACTGATTGTTGTTTAAAAAAAGCTTTGTGATTCTTGGAGTTGCTTCAAAGCTGCTTATAGGTAATCAGAAGAGAGACTGGTATATGTGTATTGCAAGTCATTTAAAACTGACTGTGCTATATCTTAGTCATAATAATAAAGCAAAATGCAACATTCAAACAATATTCTAGTCAGAGCAAGGCAACTACATAAGTGAGGGAAACTGAGCATTTTAATTTCTTCATCTTGTGTAGTAATTTGGTCGTTGCTTTTATTTCAGAATTGAAAATTTAGTATGCTGTTTTGGATAAGATTTTAACTTTAAAATTTTACAGTATTTCTTGTTTAAGGTGTTAACAGAATTAACGTACTGTGTTTTAGTCTCAGCAGAAAACCTGGAGAAGAGCCTGAAGCATATGGAAAAGCAACTCCAACAGCTTGAGAAGGATTTGCAGACTTTTCCAGTTGCTGAAGATAAGCACGATAAGTTTGTAGCAAAAATGTCCATATCCTTTAGAGTATTCTACAAAAACACATACAAATAGTTTGACTGCAATAACTCAAACTTTTAATTTATCTACCTTCAGCCTGTAGCATGTATTGCTGAAAAAAAATCTTTTCTTTTATAAGCTAACTACATGAACAGCCTTATTAATGGAGTCATCTGTAGTGAATGGAATTGGGGGAAAATGCCATTAGGTTTAGCTTTGCGTGTAGGTGTCTTACTGGGTAATTTTTCTCATAAGAATATATTGGAGGAAGATGTGTATCACTCTGTGTTTGTTCTCTAGTGCATGAATTTCAATACAGAATAGTTTTGAGTATGCAATTATTACAACAAAAAGTTTCTCTTATTGCTTAAATGAAATTTACCTTCTCACTATTTATTCCAAGCCCTCTAGCCAACTGGACTGCCTGTCTCTCTCATGTGACAGGAAGATATTTAATTAAAGTCAAGGAAATTGTTCTCTAGCTTAAACCTATCTACCGACTGTTGGCCATATACGTTTGGCATGTCCTAGGAGAAGAAATATCTGCATACATAGAGAGAAAAGTAAAAATTACCTTACTAGGCACAGTTAGGTTGTTATCTAACTGGAAGTCAACTTTGCTACGTATTAAAACAGGAGGACTCAGGAGACAGCTATTCATTGGTCTTGATTAATCTAATACTATTAAATAAAGGACAGTAGGAGACCTGAAAGCTAAGCTAAGTGGCTCTTATCACTGCTGCATTAGAGCCAATTCTGTCTTCAGAAGACTAGCTGTGACCAAACTCAACCTGGCTTTAGGCCTTCACTGGACTCTGGAGTATCTGTAACCTTTCAGTTTTTGTTTTACTATTTTTTTCTATTGTGGTTTATTTTGTTGGTGAAGCTATTCTTTGTTATTGCTGTTGTTGTTGCTGTTGTAAGTGTCTATCCTTTCCATCTCAGTGTGGTTCTGAGAGATTTTTTGAAATTCACTAGCATGATGTCTCTGTAGTGTGAAATGTTTTTTTTCTCTGAAGAAGCCAATAGTATAGAGAACTTGGACAGTTCTAAATCTCCTTCATAAAAAAGATATAAAAGAAGTTAACAAAAATCATTTGGGATTGAGGGAAGAATAGCCTGAAGACAAAAGTTTCACCTAATAAGGAGAGCAGAGAGCAGTGAATTGAGAAATAAATCTGTGCTAATGTCAAACATCTGAAATTCCAAAAATGATTAAGTAGGATGCCTAATTTCCTTTTGTGTTACTGACACATTAGGCACTTCTGGAACTTGGTGACAGAAAGTTAGTGGAATACTTTCTTTGATAGAAGGTTATAAATTGCATTTCAGACAGAATAGGTCACAGTTGTAAAGCAGTAGTGTAAGAAGTTAAAATATGGTATTCAGATAGGTAAATGGGTGGACCTTGTCAGTAAATGCTGTAACTTTTCTCAGAGTTAAAATTCCATCCCCATATAAGAAGACTATTAGAGCAATTTACTGAGCTCTTAGAAAGGATATCGATCATCTTAGGAAATGAATAAATGTTCTTTTGAAGCATTTCAGAAGCAGTACTTCAGCAGTACTCCTGAGGATGTAGATTATCATTGTGTGTCGTGAAGATAAGCTATAACCAAAAAGTTAAATTAGTTGTTTGCAAGAGTTGTCTCCAGAGAGATCTCTGATTGAACCAATTGTGCAATATTTTGTATGAAGGGATGATCTCAGCTGAAGTTTGTAGGAGTTTTATTAAAATAAAATAATAAATAGCAGTAAATCCCCAGAGCTGAAAAGATTTTAAAATAAACTCAAGAATGTATCCTTTGGACGGCATATTCTTACATGAACTAAAGTAGTGCTAGACAACAGAGAAACTGGAGCTGAAAAGGTACTTTTTTTTTTAAGAGGGCTGCACAGAGGAACTGAGCTGAGTAGCTGTAAGTCTGGCTTCTGTGCCAAGAAAAATTGATTTAGGCTAAATGAAAACAACAATCAGATATATATGTAGACAGAGCTGATATATATATAAATATTTATATATACACACATAGATGTATGTATGTATGCTCGTGTGCATGTATATGTACATATATGATGAAAGATACAGTATTATGTGAAAGGGACATTGTGAGGGGTTTTTTTGTGTTTTTGTTTTTTGTTTTTTTTTAAAGGAGAAACTAAGGAGAAACAACTAAGAAACTATTCCTTGCAGAACGCAAATTATGTGAGACATTCAGCGGAGCATAACTGAATATCCATGTGTTTTTCAACAAGATGGGTTAACAAAGTCTTCCAAGGAAACAGATTTCTCAAGGGAATAGTAGAATGGCTATTTATTCTGGAATAATATCTAGTTAAAAAATAAAATTGAAAAACTCATGCCAAAAAACAGATACTATTATATACAAACATGTAGACAAATGCATTTGAGTGACTATGAAGTAATGCATCTAGCAGAAGAATGTTATGAGTTCTTGAGAACAGCTGTAGTTAAGAACAATCAGAAAGCATAAATAAGTTGCTGTAAAAACAAATAGTATTCTTACATCTCAAGTACTTCCATCACCTCATCTTCAGAAGCATATTATACACCTATTGATGTGGTAAAGAAGGGTGACAACAGTGATCAGCAGTAGGCATGAAGAATGTTTAAATGGATTAGGACTCTGAAGCTGGAAAAATAAATGAGAATTATTAAAAAAAATACTTGTAAATTTATATACCATGGAACAGGAAAATTAGGAAGGTATTTATTATTTCTTGTAAATAATTAGGCATAAAATCCTACTTCACAGATTATAATATACTAGCAGGAATGTTTACTCATGCAGCAAACAATTAAACTGTAGCATTTACTTTCAAGATGTGTTAGAGGATGACAACTTAAATGAATTTTATTTAAGGCTTAGATAGTCAGCTAAAGATACTATGTCTGGAGGTTAAACACATTAGTCCAGAGGTAGCTTTAGCTCATAAAATCAGTAACCTGAAGATTGTTAGAAGCTAAATGCTACGTAAGTTGACTTATCATGCTACACTTATCCTATTTCATTTTTGTTTATCCAATCATCAGGTATTGATTGCTGTCAGAAACAACTGAGATGAATATTTTATCATAGTCAGAATAAATCAGTGCAAATAAAACCATCTACACTACATATTTCATTATGTTAGGCAATTCAAACAAGATTTTGAACAGAAAATATTATGAATGGGAGTAGTTTGCCTTCACCTAATGCCTCTTTCAGTAGAGGGGCAGTAATTCTGGAATGGTAAAGTTGCATTTGGTTTCTAGTAATTTCTGTGAACACACTAATTAAAGAAACTCACTTTTAGAAAAGCGGGAGCTTAAATAAATTACGAAGCAAAAAAGGTTTGATGTAAAGGTTAGATAATCCTACACAGCATGATGAAGCCTGGACGTGTCTTAACTTTATTCCTATGACAAGGAAAGCTGAATGATGCTGAAGTCTTGAAAGGCATGCAGTTCATAAAGAGAAACCAGTAGGAAATCTGAAAAAGGAAGGATGGTGCTTTGTTGGAAATAATTTTTCATCTTGAGTACAATTAGGCTTCATGGACAAGCAGGCTATTACATCCTGTCACAAAATATCACAACCCAAAGGTCCCTAATGAACTGATTAGCATTCTTGTTTCTTCAGGAAGTCAGATATATGCACAGTTGGTGCACCCTTTTATTGACAAAGTCTGTAATTATGAATATTTCTCTTATATATTAAATTGCGCTAGTTTGTCAGTCATCTTATGTATATTAGCTGAAAAGAAATTATAGTAATTATTGTAGTTCATTTGTTTGCTTTAATTAGGACAGTCAGAGAATATTGAATTGATATTGATTTATATTATTAAATTCATTCAGTGTAATGTTCAAAAAAAAAGTACAGTTAACAAAATACATTTGTATGTTCAAAATGAAAATTTAGTGGGTTTCTGAAGAGAATTTAAATTACATGTTGAAAGCTTAATTAAGTATTTTAGTCAACATCTTCTGTATCAGTCCAGCTCACATCTAATGATTTTCTAAGTAGCAGTTGAGAAACTCTTGACAAAATTTATCCTGTTTAACCACTGAATGTATTTCTATGATGATTTTCACAAAAGTTTATGGAACTAATACTTTAGAGATAGTAAGTTGGTCGATTCCTTTCAGCTAGGAATACAATCCTTTCTTTTTGATCAGTTCCTTGTTGTTGTTTTTTCCTGTATTTTTTTTCCTTGTTGTTTAAGTTAATTTGTTAAGAGAAGGAAAGAATAGCACTTACCCTGATTCAAGTGAGGTATAAGAAACCCAGTTCTTCTGAAAAGAAGAAAATACATGCTGCCTCTAAGCTATTGGTTAACCAACCAGCCATATCATTTGAAATTTTTTCTGTGCATTGTGAACAAATAAGACATCCTAGGATCCTAAGGGATTTGGAAGATTACAAGACCAGAGCTGGTCAGGTGAAAAAGGACCGCATGTCTGTCTTTCAGAAAGGATAATGATGTTGACTATGTGGTCATGTAATAGGGTTTGGGCAAACAATGTAAATTTAACTTGAACTGTGTAATTATTTTATATGTTTTCTATCTAGTCTGGACCTCAGACTCATTAACACTGGTTTTGTTCATAAATACAAGGGATATACACGCTGTGATACAAATGTATGTCAATTTGTCTTAGTATTATGTTTAATATAGAAGTAAGGTGGAGTGAGTAAGTCAAGGAAAAGGAATTATTAGTCAAATACTCGTCAGAAGATACTAATTTAAAAGTCTAAACATTAGTATGTCTTTTTTGAACTACTATATTCAGAGAAGGAATTTTGCCGTTGATTCTTTCTATGTATATAAAATGAAGTCTGTGACATGAATTTTTCAGATAATTGCAACTATTTCCCCAAGAGCTTCATGAGAGAAATTCTCACGGGAGCCCTGCAGTATTCACTCCCTTTGGCCTTAACTTAAATAAATAAATAAATAAATAAATAAAAATTGTTCATTGAAATCCTGGTTTTAAGTGACCCCAATCTATTTATATCAATCTTTGAAAAAATTGCTGTGTTTTTACAGAGGCTGTTGCTGGCTTATATAATGACAGTTTCAGTTCCATTTTGAAGATTCTGGTGAAATACATACAGCATCTGTGCACCTATTAATCTATTGTACTTATGCAGGCTCATATTCCTTTTTGGATTGCCTACATTTAATACATGGGTTAATTTGTCAAAAAGTCATACGCAATGAATACACGATCTTCTGAGAAAATGTTTGTCGTACTAACATAATTTCTTATCTACTACAGAGTAGCAGCTGATTTTATGTGTCTTGATACGCTTCACTATATTTGTATTTTACATAGCATAATATATTAAAATTAGTGCAGTTTTAAGACAAGCAGTCCACTATGAAAAAAGCTGCAATGAATATGCAAGACCAAATAGATAGTACATGAAAATTCCACCACAGATATTACTCATTTCAGCCCCACATTGTTTTTCTGCTCCAGTAATGACTAGAATGATGATCTGTTGTCCCATGAGTTCATAAAGACTGTCCATGAAGTGAAGCCATTTCAGAAAAAGTTAACAAATAACTAACTTCTTGATTTTCTTTTCCTCCCACCTGTGTTGCAGCTTTGCAGTACTTCTGTCTTCATTCATCCAAAGCCAATGAATCGTGTAGCTGATAATGCATACATATCAACCTGTTCATAATAATTACAGCTGGGATTGCCGTGCTCAGTAGTATTCCCTGTTGCCTCCAGTTTAGCTAGTGCTGGCTAACAAAAGATGTATTTAAGGGAAAAAAAAGGAAGAGGACTTATTAAAAATACCTAAATTGAAGCACAGTCTCAGTAGAATGCCAAGAGCTAAGGGTATCCCCTAGCACACCAGAAAGAAAATAGAAATTTCACAATTCTCTGTGTGATGGAATGAAATACTGCATAGTAGCACATCTTTCCAGAATGTTGCATTTTGAGTTTAAAATTTTGCAGCATGTATTTGAGGGTAGTCAGTTCCAAAAGTTTAATATAAGCACACTATGTAGATGCTATTAGCATACTTGTAATTGTGCTTACATATTATAGAATATCACAGATGCTTCTTTTCAGAAGTTTCCTTTTTAATGTATACTGGCATATCATTCATTTACAACTTTAAATATACATTTTATTTTTCTATGTTATTGTCTTCCTAGAACACTGAAGAAAGTTACTGGCATGTTTGATATGTGGCATTTATACCTATTGTCAACAAAACCAGTTTATCTGGTATTCCTTTAGCATTCCAAGCTATGGAAATAAACAAGCTCAGAAAATGAAGTAGTTATTTCTTTTAATTTTTTTTATTTAAGTTCTGTTGATGATCTAAGATGTACCTATAAGTATATTATTAAAACTGATTGAGATGCAAAAACATTTTCCTTGACTTAACATTGACTTTTGTTTTCCACTGTGTCAGGGCTTTTCTTTTTTAAACTCCTGACATTTCTTTAGGTGGTCATAATGTGTACTTGTGCCTTGCTTTGTTATTCATAATTTTTTTTTTTTCTTTTTTTTCCCCTTAATATTTGGGCAGCTGCTGCATACTGATCTCTCATCTACTTGCTATCCCACCAGTAGGTTTTGTGCATGTTGAGAAATAAGCAGAAGAATGTTTTAAAACTAACTGTAGCAAACTGTAAAGACATAGTGAAAATCAAGTGGGACGTAGTCTCTATGTTAGACTAAAAAAGTACATGGTATAAAATTTGAAGAGTAAAAATAATCACCCACTAGCGAGTTGTTCCTATCATTCTGAAACAGGAGGGTGGACAAATTTCTATTTCTTAGTTTTTAATTCACCTAATTAAAAATCTCATTCTTCATAAAAATAAAATGGCAAGTAGCGTATGTATTTGTGGTATAAAATACACAGTTAATTCTCTTTTATATTAATTGCAGTGGGCAGTGGAAGAAAAGGTGAAGTTGTCATTTTTTTATCTTTTACATTCTTTTCAGCAGGATGAAGAGAACACAACATATTTGTTTAGTTGTTTTTTCACTTAAGTAAATACTGTATGAAATTCACATGCAGTATTTCTTCTTCAAGCTTTGATAACTATACGATCAAGTCATGAATGAAGAGATATTTTTTATTTGATTTCATTTGCAGTGCAGTATTTTGGTTCTTTTTATAGGTTGTCTATCTTTTTTTGGAAGTAGTTCCATTGCTTTCACCTCTAATTTAATTAAAATTGTATTGGAATTGTAAATAGCCTTAGAAAACATAAATATCTGATCCAGCCACCAGAAATCAAAATGGAAACAATACTGTTGCTATATTAACATTCTAGAAAGCTATTAGGATGAGGGTTTTTTGTTGTTGTTTTTTTATTATTATTATTATTTGTATTTATTATTTTAAAACTGTTGTTTATTGATATTCCTATTTTTACTGTATTTAAGGTAGTAATTAGAATATTTCTGGACATGCCAAAGTATTTCAGTTAGTTATTGATATCTAAATTTCACTTTGCTTTTATCTATGTGGCAGAACAGCATGCATTTCAGTAAAGTTAGATACATAATTTATATGTTTTTTCATGAGTCTCTAATTTACTTAAACTGAATTACGTGTTTGACCTTAAAGATAATTGTGCGTATGTTCTCAAATGAAAATTCAAATTAGTTTCTGGAGGAGAGAAAGGGAATATGCTGAAGTTGTTCCCACCAACAGCTTTGGGAACTATTTTATTAGATTGAGTCAAGTGTATTACTGGCTGATGGTGGGTTTTTTTGTGGCAGGTTTATTTGGGAGATTTTTGAAGAACATATCTTGATTTATCTAGAGTATTAATATACACAGAAAATACTTGGAAGTGTATATGACACAAAAGGAATTACCTTGACACTTCATTTAATGGAAGTGAAAAATGCATATGCAATACAGATCTATGCTAAGTTAAAAACTGTGGATTTGAATGGATTTGCTTAGTACTCTTGCAGCCTTAACAGCCTCATACAGCTTTCTAGTTCATGCTAAAGAAGATTTTCAGAAACTTTCACGGATGCATGATAACATGGAAAAACTATATCAGAACGTGATGGGGTATTACGCAATTGATCTGAAGAAAGTTTCTGTGGAGGAGTTTTTAACCGACTTAAACAACTTCAGGATGATGTTCATGGTATGGCCTGTTTATTTATTCCCTAACATTTCTTAAAAATTGCTTTTGCAGTCTTTAAATTCTTGAGGAAAGTAAAATAATTTTCTCCTGCCTCAAACAGAGTCTGATGTGCATAACAGAAATTTTTCTTTGTTCATCCTAAATTCTACTAAGTTATTATAGTTAGATTTTGAGTTATTATTTTTGGTTTATTTCTTTCTGAAAGAAATGGGTTTTTTTTATAACAATGAATGTAATTTAAAACTGAACATCTTATGTTTATTTATAACCTAAATAGAAAAAAAATATGAAACTCCACCTTTCTTAAATCTGCTTTCTCTTTTTAAAAGATGCTTGTTATTTACTTAAAAATAAAAAATAGCTGTCATTCTGTGTATTCTTTTCCCATACAAAGTCCAAATCGAAAACTTTATTTTATTCAATGATAACATTCTCTAAGAGTTTGCTTTTTATGTGTTTGAAAATCTTTTTTGTTTTGCCTTTTAAAGGGATGGTCTTTTAGGGAGAAGTAGCTAAGTATTATTTCATAGTTTTTAATGTTTTTATTATCTGTGAGAAGCAGCCAGTAGACTGATGCAGCTTAATTTTAGACAGCTTTTCATGTATAAAGCTCAGTACACCGTCAAAAGCATAATTCAAACTCACTTAAAGTTAGAAGATCTTTGCTTTAGAGTTAGCTAAAACAGATCATGAGGTTAGTTCGATCTTTCTTATGCCACAGGGCATCATCCTGCAACCAGTATGTGTAAACATGATATATAAACTTTCACAAGTACTGCAACAATAGATCAGCATAGAAGTTTAACGTTTTTCAGAAATCTAATTTTTTTTTAGGATTTTTTGGAGTCCCAACACATTTTCATTATGTTTATAAATACTAATAATAATTATTATTTTATCTCAATGTGGCATTTTTATTATTCCTTGTTCTACCAAAATATGATTTCAGATTTTTAACAAGAGTTCCTTCTTAAAAGTGAAGACATGTCAGAGGGTGTAGTCAGGAAAAATTCTCCTTCTGTATATATTGAAACTTGGTTTGAAATTCCTTTGTCCTTCTATTTTGAGGAAAGAACTTAAAATGGAACACAAATTTAGCAGAGTTATTAAGATGTGTAAAGATTATCAAGTCTCTGCTGCTGCAGAGTTTAATGACCAAAATTCTAGAAGGTGCCATCTTCAATCAAAATAACTTTGCTCAGCAAGTTACATGTTGCATGACAAAGATAAGAGCTGGATCTGGATCCTGCACTTGGGTTGTGATAATTCCATGCAGAGACATAGAATTTGGGAATAGTGGCTGAAAACTTTCCCATCAGAAAAGGGCCAGGAGGTTCTGGTCGATGACTGGCTGAACATGAGCCAGCAGGATGCTCAGGTGATCAAGAAGGCCAATCTCATCCTGGCCTGAGTGGCTATCCTCATGTATGCAGCACTAATGAGAACGTGCTTCATATCCTGTTTTCAAGAAAAAATATTGAGTTGCTCAAGTGCATGCAGAAGAGAGTTATGAGGCTGGTGAAGGGACTAGAAAACAAGTGTTCCAAGTTGCAGCTGAAGGAACTGAGGTTGTTTAGCCTGGAGAGCAGCAAGCTGAGGGGAAACCTTATCACTCTGCAGCTATCTGGAAAGAGATAACGCTAAAGAGACTCTCTTTTCTAAGGTTACAAGTGATAGTAGTGAAGACTCAGTCTCAAGATGTGTCAGGAAATGTTTAGATTGGGCACTAGGAACAGTTTCTTCTTGGAGAGGGTGATCAAGCGTTGGAACAAGCTGAGCAGAGAAGTGGTAGCACCCGCATCCCTGGAGGTATTTAAGAGATATGCGGACATGGCACTAAGGGACATTGTTTAGTGATGGGATTTGGAAGGTCAGGTTGATTTTTGAACTTAATTGTCTTGAAGGTCTTTTCCAACCAACTGTGATTCCGTATGTCTGACTTTTCAAATACAGATACCACTTATATTTTCCTATCTTGTTCAGTTCCTAATGTGAAACCCAGGAAACTGATTTCAAAAATTCTAAATATTACAAAATAGTAATATTAATTTAATTTGTAATTTTTAAGCCACACCTTCTATGTAAATGCTGTGGAATAAGAATTTTAAGTGCACAAATTCATCTTGAATTGGTGATACAAAGTACTGTTGTCCTTTATCTTAATTTCCCTGTACTTGCTTTCTGTGTCCATAGAACTACCACAGATACTAAGACACTACTTCACAGCTGCATTAAAAAAGATAGATTCATTAATTCTTTGAAACAGCTAGTTGTTATTGATGAGCATGATGGAAGAAACCTTGAGGAAAATTAATAATTCTGTCTTGCAGAGCACAATTTGAAGGCTATATGAAGAGGGTGTGTAGATTAGGCATGAAACCACTTATCATTCAATGACACTAAACAAAATATTGAGTAGTTGCTCAGGTTTTAGTCTATTTGGAAAAGATTTTTGAGATGCCTAGTGTGAGACACCTGAGGCCTGATTTTCAGAACTGTTTAGAATTGGTTTTGAGTACTGACAGAAATGGAAGGTGTTTGGAAAACTTAGCTGAAAAGATGTTTAAACTTACTGCTAAGCCATTATTGGATTCTTACATATTCTAAAACAAACATACAGCTTTAGTCATTGCTGCACATGGGAAGATTAAGTTGTGTTATCTCTGTTGTTGAGCAAAGCTAACAATTTAAATACACTTTTATTTACCTAGGATACTTCTGTATTTTTCAGTTAATGTAAACTAAGCTTTATAAAATCTGAAGCCACAGATTTCAAGTTAACAGCTAACACTGGAATGTACTTTGTACTTCAGTGTTAGCTGTAGCAGCTAACATTAACACTCTATCAAATCTAGGGTACATTTATTTGCTTGGCCATACCCAAAATATGGGTGAAGCACCTTACCTACAGTGCTGTAATGCCTACAGATAAGTTCCCAATACACTTACTGCAGCATCTTATTTATTTGAAATCTCTGTTAACCTGTGCTTTCATAGAGCTGGATGTAGGCTCACTCCTTTCCTTGAGAAAAACAGCTGTCTGAAATAATGTGAAGCAATTGTAATATTTTCCCTTCTTTTATAATGGTTAGAATGTTCCTGCAGTAGGGTGTGTAGGAGAAAGCAAAATATTCTTTGTATCAGCAACTCTTAAGTGCAAAACAGCATACTAATCACAGAAGGACAGAAACCCCTTGCTCCTATTGCTACTGGATTTTGCAGCAAAAATGACAGAAAAGTCTGAATCATTACTGTAGTGAAAGCATACACGCGGAAGAAGACATTAACAATTGTTTCCTAGATGCTAGAGCATTTATCTTTTGTACTATGCAAATACTTAAAAGTCACAAATGATCCAGGAAAGCACAAGAGAGCCCAATACCTGCATCCCAGAAGATCTAAGCCTTGGTATGCCAAAAGCATCTACGTCTGTAGCCTTTCTGAACAATAACTTTGTCAAATATTCCATAAATAATATTAGTTAGAATAATTTAAAGTTTGAATTTTTAAGTTTTATTTGTTTTTAAGCTCAGCTTTCTTTTTGCTAAGAGTTCAGTTTTAATGCAACCCTTTTTTTTTTTTTTTTTTTTTTTTTTTTTGCACAGCAAGCAGTAAAGGAGAATATAAGAAGGAGAGAAGCAGAAGAAAAACAGAGACGTGCTAAAATAGCTAAGGAGAAAGCAGAAAAAGAAAAACAGGAGAGGCAACAAAAGAAAAAGCGTTTGTTAGAAATGAAAACAGGTGAGTAGTAATATGGAAGGTTGTAAGGTTGGCGTGAAGGTTGGTATACCTTGAATCACAAATAAGTTCAGTCATGCTGAGAAGCTGTTTTGTTACCTGAGAATAAATATTCTCCAAGTCATAAAGCCATTTTTATTTCTTTTAACTAAGATACATATTCGTTTTGTTCTTTTAAGAGAATAAGCCCAGTCTGAAGTACTATGGATTCTTCTTTGAATACATCAGTTGTTATTCCAACAGGTCCCTATTGAAACACCTTCAAAGTAACCTCATCCATTCATTTTTAAAGTTATTCATTTATTCTCTGTTGTCTTTTGTACCAAGGGACTACAGACACTGTAAATTCCCTGTTAGTAAAGAAGATCTCTGATGATTCTCTATACTGCTATATTTTATCTGAGATTGAGCTTCTGGAATCCTTCAGAATGATATACGACTTTCAGTGTAAATTATCATGAGCTACTTTCATTTTTTCTGAGCAGATCTTGTTACACAGTTCCCCACTCAAACCTTGATTCACGCGTTTGGAATAAATGATTATCTGTCTATTCCACGTTTCACTAATATCCAGAATAGGTGTGTGCCTTGAGGTGTGATACTAAAGTTTTCTATTAAGATAGAAACCTAGAGACTCTCCTTAAAACAAAGGAATGTAATTTTTTTTAGAAGTAAATGTGACATTCATTTAAAGGTTAAATAATGTAGCATAGAAGATTTGAGAAAAGGTAAAAATAGTGGCTTTATTCCTGCATGGTTGGAACTGTTTCAAAAAAGTTTAATTATTCTTCTCTAGGACATGGCATAGAAATGACTGATAGTGCTTTGGATATACAATTGATAATCCTTTTGGGAAAACTAAAGTTCTTCTCAGTCTCATTTTTCCTGTATTTGTGTTGAAACTTTCTGTGAAACAGGTTCCAGTGTTACAGACTTCTGAGTCATATGTCCACGTGTATATAGGCCTCTGGTAACTAAACCCACTCCTTCAGCTACTGTGGCTGAGAACTATATGTATTTGTCATCCAGAAATCAGCTAAGTCATTGAGTAAATAGCTACTTTGTCTGCTAGTAGATTTTCTGTTTGTTTGTTTTATTAGATCACGTACATGTACAGAAAGAGAAATCTTTCCTTTGTTAGCAGCTACTTAAAATCCGTCATCAAATGGGAAAGTAGAATGTTGGAGTCACCTGAAACTATAAATGTATTGGAGCTGATGTTTGCTAAATTGGGCATTGCTGTTGTTGGTTTCTTTTTGTCGTTGTTCTGCAGAGCTCTTTGTGAGGTTTCTTATGCTTGTCACTTTGAATTGTCATTTTAAAAGTCTATTAGAAAACCCAAGTTCTGGCAGTGGAAAGCACTTACGGTAGATTTATTTGTCAGGAAGTACTGCAACAATAATATGAAAAGTGGGAGCTTTGGGGGAAGGGTAGGTTGTTTGTTTTTTTTTGCTTTGGCAGTTTTATTGCAACCATATTTACTAAGAATAGCAAAGACTTAAAAAAAAAACAACTTTTTTTTCTTTTTTTTCCCTACTGTTTTCCTACTCACAGCTTGTTCACTGAAAGACTAAGTCTACTCTTTACGAACCTGTGAATCAATCACAAAATGTTTACATCTGACCTGCTGAGTCATCTAACCAGGCCCTCCCTCTGTCCAAATACATAAACACTCTTATCTAAGGGTGACAATGTGGAGTAACTGATTTTCTGCTACATTTCACTTCTTTATAGGGTTTCTAGATCAGATATTGGATTTGTAGGAACATTATTTCAAATGTTGTGTGAATGAAGCATTGCGTTTAAACAGAGGCATATTTGAGAGTAGTCTGTATATACTGACTGATTCTTTAAAGCATTTTTTTAACTGATCAGATCATAGTGTACTCTGCATCTCTACTTTAAATTTTCAATAACATCTTGTTTTAACTGCAAATGACATGAAGATTAAGGATGCCTATGTATTACTGTGCTATATGCCACTTCTGACTTTCTTAACTGTTTCTACTAAATGTTGAAGCAGAACTTTATTAGACTGATGCTTATCCTTATATATTATCTTTCATTATCACTACAAATTATTTTTTACTTTCAATCACTATGTATCCAAGCAGGCAGTCCTTAATATTTGTACTCTAAGTCTGATGTGAGTAAAAAAAAGAAAAAAGCCAAAAACATAGAACTATTTTGTATAGCTAGTAGTGATAAGCTACCATTGATTGCTGTCGAGATGATGCAAACAAATTTGAGCACCCTTCATCAAGAGAAGACAGAATTGAATATATATTTTTTTCTCTTCTGTTTTCTCTGTCTCTCCCTACTCACGTTCTAGCATGCTGCCTTTGTTTCTAGACAGCTCCCAACCCTTCTCTTATCCTTAGATTGCACAACGTATAGTCCTTCAGAGGGTAAATTCCCAGGCTGTAGCAGTGCCTTCATCTGATTCTTTTTCGTACTTAGCTGCCAGTTCTTTTCTTAAATATTAGAGCAGTCTTTTCCCATGCTTTAAGTTATGCATTTTTCAGTTACTGTGTGTTTACAATTCTGGAGCTCCAGATTTAAGAGTGTGCCCATTAATTCAAGGCCTGAAGTGCTATCCAGCACTTAAACTGGGTTTATATCATCATCCTTAATTTCTTTTATTAACCACTGGTCTTGTTTACAACATAGATGCTTAAGTCTAGATTCTCCTTTGTTCTTGAAGTCCTTTGGATTACTTCATCTCCCACCTGCTTTTGAGATTTACTTGAAGAGTAAGGTTGTCTTGTCTATGGTATTACCTTCTGCTGCATGAGGCAACTCATGTCATGAATAAGTGACTTATATAATGCTAAAAAAAAGTTAAATATTTGGAGAATATTACTGACTTTTTTTTGCCTTCAGAAAAATGTAAGATCTTAACTATGTAAGAAAAATATGGATTTTACCTATCATATACTTTAATTGAGCATAAAATTGCATACAGCACACTAGGACTGTATCCATCAGTCACATTCCAGGTTTTTCTAGCACTACATTGACTGTATTAACTTAAAAGGAGTGTGATCCCAAATGTAAGATAATTCTGATTTGTAAGTTACAGGTGCATGCAGTCATCTCATCAGTAGCAACTGACACAGTTCAAACATGAGAACTGAGGTGGTCCTGCAATAGACCGGTCTTCTCCTGAACTTTGTCTTCTTAGCCTTTGTTTTGTCTTTAATACACGAATGATAACTGACATGTAGATTGTACCTTACATGCTGTTATCCATACTTCTGCATCAGACTGCCTTTGAAATACGTTACACCAAGTTCAGCATTTATATGGTCACTGTATAAAATTAGATAATGTAGGGTGTGATACTTCTTCATAAAGCTTTTGCTTTGATTATTTTATATTTAAGCTATAAATACATTCATATTTTCTAATTTGTAAAGTATATTTAGGATCTTAAGAATATTTTGAAAAAAATTAAACTTTATAATTTAAATTCAAACTTGTGCTAATAAGACTGTAGATTTTTGTTATTTATATGGAATTGTTTGGTTTATTCTCTTGCAAGTATTATTTTTTGGGTGTGTGTGTATGTCTTTTTGCAACTTAGCCCATTGCCATATCCAAATCCTTGCATACTTTAGTTTGCTAACATTCTGCATCTTTACAACTTAGATAGTAATACTTCTGTGGCCTAATGATCATATCTCAAATGCTTCCCTGTTATAAAAGGCTAAAGCTTAAGTTCACATAATATAGATGCAAGTTCCATGTTTTTCTCTAAGCTCCATCCTAACTTAAAGGCCACATGGAACATTGCTTTGCTTCACTTGCACCTCTGAAGACAGTATAAACTATCACATACTATGGTTACAAAGGTGAATAATTTGTAGAACGGGATCGTTATGTAAATATTGTAAATATCACTTGTCTTCATCCTATTAGCATTCAGATACATGCTTTCTTGTGCTGTTCAGATTCTCAGCAGAAAGCACATCAATCAATTATTTTGATCTTATCACAGTGTAAAGAATCCTATAACTGCGATAACACCAGCTAAATTTATTGTAATGTAATTGAGGACTCCATCATTGTGGCATCTTCATCGTGTCTTTCCTTGAATACTATTTAAATAACAAGTCACACTTTAATCAGTGGTTATTTACAAAGGATGCCCTTTCTTATGCTAAAGCAGTGAAGTGGCGTCCAAATGATTTCTTAATATTCTATATGGGAAATCTGATGTTTAGTTTGTTTTCATTGCTGTTTCTCAGTTTTGCTTTTAGCACAAGAAACTGGGTTTAAATTCATGTTTCAGTTGATTTAGAGAGTTGTAGCTTAATTTGAAGTCAGTTTTACAGCATTTCTTTTTTCAGCACCTTTTGTGTTGCTTACCTGGTTTAGTAAAAAAGAGGAGTCAGATATTTCACAGATTTGCTAGGAGTGTTTTATGCTTTGATTCTTCTTTATTACTGTCAGCTACATTGCAAAACATGAATATTTCCATTATTTGAGAAGTGCTCTGCAAAACAAGAAGGCACTGAGTATCCCAGTACTAACAGTTTAAACAATGAAAACTGTAAACTCAATTCAGTAATTAAAATTCTGATTCCATCAGATAAAACTAAAAAACAGCAACACTTCCTATATTAATACCCTCAAAGGCCCTATTTTCCCTGACTAGTTCATCAGGCCTCCATTTTATTAATTTCATCTCACTAGGAATGGAGAATCAATAGTTCTTAATGGTGTTCCTTCCCTCTGAGGGGAGTGAAGGAACTGCAGGTGTTGCATATTATAAAAATCAGTTTCTGATCCATAACAGTTGAAATGCCATCAGTGATTTCTAACATATGTTAGTTATCTGTTGTCTGTGGGGTGATTTTCTGCAGAAACCTCAAGTTCTGGGTGACTGCAGGATTATTGCTAGTTTGGATGTATTTTGGTACATACGTTTTGTGCAATTAAAGTTACTGTTAAGCAGGCAAAAGTTCTAATAATCCTATATATGAAGAAATCCTGAGGGTATGAAATTAATATGCAACAAGTATTTTGTTTAGGGTCTCTCTAGGGTGTTTTCCCTTTCAGAATTTCCCTACCATTGATAATACTTTTTACTTGTGCCCTGACTTTTTGGTTGCACCACTGATACTTATGTGTGTCCTCTTCAACAAGGGGACTTCCAAGGTAACATTTTTGTTTTTTAAATTTATTCATAAGGACTTAAGCAGAAGGAATGATGGGACTGTATGTCGTTTTCTAGTTAGTTGCTAATATTAATACTCTGTGGGCAGTTAACAGTAAGCTCATGACAAAGTTGGAATCTAGATGTGATTTTGCTTTATACCACTTGAAAGGAAGGAAGTAAGGAAAGGAAGAAGAAAAAGGAAAGAAGATCCGTGAATGAGGAACAAGATGTGATAAAAACTGACCATGAATCCATAGGAAGGAAGACATAGCTGATATGCCACTAAGCACGGAGCTTGTTTTTTAGCTGCAAATGTATTGCCTTGGCAGAAAAGCGTAAATTATTGAAAGCAGATGTTCCCTCAAGAATATTTGTCATGTTTCTACTTGATAAATATGCAGGTATGTTTCATTAAAAAGGAAAAAAAAAAAAAAAAAAAAAAGCCTGAAAAACAATGTGCAGTTGTGCAGTACATCTTCAGAGGCCACATCAAAAGCTGAGATACAGCAAAACCTCATTGGAACTCACAGTGTAGGACATTCAGGGAATTAGATACTTGTAGTACAAAAATGAATAGTACTGATCAGAGTGTATATTAGTTAAAAACAAACTGGCACACTGGTAGTAGTAGTCACAAGTTATATTCTAACAAGATCTCAAAGGTGCTTAATCTTCTGAAACATACAGTAAGTAGTTTATGCACTTGCTAGTAATCCATAGGCTCAGAATGCAGCAGTTTCTGTTCATTTGTATGACATATTTGTACTAAGCTCCAAAAAAAATAAAAACAATAAAAAAATAAAAAAGGTTTAGCAGAAACAATTTTATTTTATTTTTTCCCTGAAAATTTTACTTAGAAGTGAAACCTATGGAGATAGTAGCTGAATGGCATTTGGGAAATTCATGTTTCTATAATGGCATGGGAAAAAATAAATAACAGCACATTTTGAGTGAAAGAAGTAGTCAAAACAAACAGCACTCTTTAAAAAATTATCTACAGACATATCTTTATTGACTTCTGTTCTCACAGGACTTGTCATTTATGTTATAGCAGTAAGATTTCTAAACAAATGTGTATAAAATGCTTGAAACTTTAAATGGTTTACATTTAAAAACAGTGGGAATCTCTGGAGCCAGCTTTGGAACTTATAGCTCTAACATTTTGCAGATATACAGATAGCAGTTTTTTTGTTTGAGCAGACATTTCCAGGACACTGGGGCCTGTCCTGTTTAATATTGGATGATTGGACTAGACAATTAGATTTGTTCCAAACTTGTTGATTCTGTGATTCTATAATTCTTACTCCAAATACTGTCCCTCATCTCCTCCATAAGCAGGGACATATTAGAGTCCTCTCTAATCTCTCACTTGAACTACATGTAAATGCCTGTTATTCTTCCAGTCGTTTTTTTTTTGTTGTTGTTGTTTGTTTTTTTTCCCCTTAATCATCAAAAGTGTGCGCTTTCCAGTGGCAATGAAGAGAAGGAACCAATATAATTACCAAAGCATGATTTTTATTTCCTTAGTCTTAAGGCTGTAAAAAAGCCCAGGACCTTTTCTGCCATAGTTGGAAAGCTGGCAGAAGAGAAGATTGTGTCTTTGACTCTTCTTTCACACTGAGTCTGTTGTTGCTTCTGTTTCTAGCCTGTTCACTGTGACACTTATCTTCACCAAGCAGTACAGCAGTGGTTTTGCAGAAGTACAGTGTTGTTATTGCATACCAAAATATTTGTATTCTGAAGCTAACAAAAGTCACTTAATTTCTCTAGCAGCTTCTATTTATTGAAAACTGTTAAATGCAAATACAAGTCTCTGAATCATAAACTGCTGGAAACCAAGACAGCATCCTTACATATTTTATCTTAGATATTAAAGTATGTTTATCTTGACCTCTTTAAAGATGTTTGCTGTTGGCTGCCAAGAAATGCAGGGGTAGCTCATCCTTTGAGCTGATCCTCCCTGCTATTCTTGTACACTTAGAGCTTCTAAACAGAAAGGGCCTTGTTTGCCCAAAGCTGCATGGAAGATTTCCTGTGTCTAATCTCAACTGTGTCACCAGTCAGAATGTTCTAACTCCACAAGTGAGAAATAAGTAACTTTTAAAGTTCCTTCAGTCTCTCATCTCTGTAACACAGCTGTCAGTGTGAGTGATCATTGTTTATATTTTCTGATTTATTAGTTGTTTATAAATTGGAATGGCAATAGTAATGTCTTCCTCTGTAGTCAATGAACTCCTTCAGAGGCAAACCGTAACAAAGAAACAGATGTTCATAGACATCCCCACATATAGAATATCTGAAGCTAATTTCACATAAGAATGCAAATAGAGTGGTTCTAACTGCTTTCTGAATGCAATCGTAATTGGCAAGTCTCTGCTTATAGATCTTTTTCATTTGTTTTTATTTAGTTTTTACTCTCTCAAACATCAGCACTGGAAGTACTTGTTCTTAGTTGGTCTGAAAGACAGATTGATTGCAATCTTTCTTGTCAGTGTCATTCGAGTTGAGCTGTAACGTGTAAAGAAAACAGAGAAATCATACATGAACAGTGAAAATTTGACTGTCCTCTTTGTATGTAGCTTTGTTCTATTAGCTGTCCAATCACATCTTCACCAGATCTTAATCTTAGATAACAGTGCTTAAACATGATCTGTTTAATTGTAAGTAATTAAATAGAAGTAACTAAAACTTAGCATTTAGATTAATTTAGCAGTTCTGTTTTTCTGCTGAAAAGAATAAAATGAAAAGAAAGTGGGTCATTAGAATTTTGTGCCATTAAATTGACTTTCTGAATAGTCGAATAATGTAATGAAACACATTAGTAGTTATTATATAGAGGTAAACCTTTTTATTTTCAGACTTTTATTTTTGGTCTCCAATGATTTAATAGAAAAGTAAACTGCTTTTTAATATAGCCATATTTAGAGTTTCCATTGTAGTTACAGGGCACTTGTTTTATTGTTTGACTACAGTCAAAAAAAAAAAAAAAAAAAAAAAAAAGATGGTTAAATGCAATTTCTTGGACTTCAGTTTACTCCCATTGCCCTCCTGTCTTGTTTCTGGGTACCTCTGATGAGTCTGACTCAGTCTTCTTTACACCGCGCACCCCCACCAGATGTTTAGAGAATCTCCCTGAGCCTTCTCTTCTCTACACTTGAAGAGTCTCACCTCTCTCAGTATTTCCTCACACAAGAAATTCTGCAGCCCAATAATCATCTTCACAGCCCTTGACCAAATTTTCTCAATTATGTCCATTCCACTCATCCTCCAGATGTGTCTCACCAGCACTGAGATCACCAGCATAGGATCTCCTGCCTTGAATAGCTGGCAGTATTCTTCCTTGGCTTTGTTTGCCACAAAGGCACACTGATGACTCACTTTTTTCCATTTTCCTTTTTTGAATTTCATAAAAATCCTGTCTTCCCATTTCTCCATCATTTAAGGTCCCCCTGAGTGGTAACACAGCCATCTGGCTAATCAGCCATTACTCTGGATTTTGCACTGTATGTAGATTTGCTAAAGGTGCTCTGTCTCATCATCCAGATTGTTAAGGAAGATGTTACAATATTGGCTTCAGTACCAAGTCTCAGGGTTCATCCCTTCAAAGGCTTGGCATTCAGTTTATTCTTCTCTAAGTCCAATTTCCCACAGGAAATCTTCTTGTGATTCTCTCAGAAAATCTTGCCGTGGCAAACTCCTTATTGGATCTAGAATCAATGTGATTGATTCCTGATAACATCAGTGGAAAGGGGATTTACAGTGACTATCTTCTGCTGTCACAGAAAAAATGCAATCTGTAGAATTGCAATGAACATAATTTTACACTTTTTTTTTTCCCCACAAAGTTTGAGAATAAGATGATTTCATTCTTTGGTTTTAAGTTGAAGGAGGGAAGATTTAGGTTGGATATCAGGGGGAAGTTCTTTACCAAGAGAGTGGTGAGGTGCTGGAACAGGCTGCCCAGAAAGGCTGGATGTGTTCAAGGCCAGGTTGAATGGGGCCCTGAGCAGCCTGGTGGCTCCATTAAATGTGGAGGTTGGCAGCCCTGCCTTCCAATTCAAGCCATTCTATGATGCTACGATACGATTCAGTCATTAGGTGAAATCATATAATAATGGTATAATTTCTAGGGCTTTGAAGTACTAGCACAGAATTATTGCTTCGTGTTGGGCATCAGTAAGAAACTGAACTAGACTGTTTCTGTGATTCCTGTGAGGTATATACCTGTAGTTTTGGGGAGAACTGGTAGGTATGTTTTTTTTTCCTGAAGTTGCCTCTGAGGAAAGACAATAAAATAGCAACATTCCTGGCAGAAGTTGACTTTAACGCTTTTTAATTATAACGGGAAAGGGAACTGCCCTTTCAGCCAGGCCATTAAAGGCATATTTGACAGCTATTTCAGCTTTTTCTTTTCGTCTTGTATTGTAACATTCTTTCAGGAGTTGATTAGGGTCAAAGGATCACTTACGTTGTGTTATGAGTTATTGCTCTAATCCATGCAGCACTACTGAATCTCCACCATTTCCTGGAGGAAGCTAACCTTCACATCCACCAACAGTTTCTGTGTAAGATTGTATCTGAATTTTGCTGGAGTAAGGAGTTACAGTTTAGGAGGTCACAATAATGCACATTTTGAAACATTTATTTTTCTGGGAGTTTCTTGTATTTTTGCATTGACCATATGAGCCTTCATAAGGGCTCCAGCCCTGTTCATGCATAAGTCTGAGAGGCCCAGAAAGTTATGTGTCAGTAGTATCAATATTTTACATAATCTTATTTCCTGAGAATCTTTATAGAACTGAAAAAAATGGAACCAGTTCCAAACTCTGAAGCTCACCCCTGCGTTGATGACTTCAATTATCTCACTCTCCATGTTCTGCTCTCCGGAGATTAAGTTATCAAACACTACAGCATTGCTAGAACTTTACTCTTGTAATATTTGGCCCTTCAGTTTTTACTCATATAGAGAGACCTTTAATCAGTTGGGCACTGCTCTGTGGGATGTACTCTTATGGTTGATCATTATTCAAGCAAACAGATTGTAGCACTTGAAAGAGAAAAAATATATTTATTTTCCGCTGCTGACGGGGTTTTTTTTCTTACATCTCTCTCTAATCAATGCTTAAGAGTATTTTAAGTTGTATCTTTTTCTTTCATGCTTAGCTTTGTGTGAATAATCTGGGCAATCTGTGCTGTTGTCCCAAGGCTGGTATTCATTTGCTTCAGAAGATCTATTACGTTATAGGGAAAGACATGGCATAGTTAAACATATAAGGAATTAAATTCCACATCATAGAGAACTGGGCACAATATATTTGACAGTATATTTTATTGTGCAAACTGCTGAAGACAAGGACTTGATTATTCAGACAAGAACAACAAATCCAGTAGCTTCAGTGATACAAGTTTATTTTTGAATTATATAAAAGTTAGAGTGCTGATACCTGGATTTACTTCAAATATTCTATCAAGTCTTTGTTATTTCAGATAACTTGATGAGCATCATCTGAGTTCTTGCACCCTTTTCCTTCTGTTGCATTTGTGAAGTATGAAGATGTTGTGGTTTTACACTGACAGGCAGCCTCCACCACACTGCTCTCTCACCTCTCCTCCTCAAAAGAAGAGGAGGAGAAAAGATGATGAAAAAAGGGTCATAGGTCAGGACAGAGAGATCATGCACCAATTACCATCACAGGCAAAACAGATTCAGAATAGGGAGATTAATGTAATTTATTACCTATTACTAACAGACTAGAGTGATGATAACAGTATGGGTAATCATAGCTAGCTACACAGCCTCATAGAAGGTGTTATAATCAACTGCTGATTTAGGCTTCAAAAAGCAGCGTTTGGAGCCTGACTGAAGATGCAGAAGTTTGAAAAACAAGCATTCTGCATGTTTTAGTACAGAATGGCAACTTTGAGTACTTTTATTTGCAGTCATTAATTTTTCTTCAATAAATCTGCATATACTATAAAATTACTAGAGGTGTTCCTTTTTTAATTCAGTTTTTATATGTGCCATTTATTCTTCTATTAACTGTTCTGAATGTCAATGAAAACATTAGCCGATTTCTGGCTGCAGTGTATTTCAGATAAGAAAGAAAAACAGATAGTACCCTTAAATATGTTCCAGCTATGCAACAAAAAGTTGGTTTTGCAGTATTTCCATTCCATTATTTAAAATATGTAATATTTTTTATTCAGTTGGCCTTTTTATTGTATAACAGATTATGCAGTTTTTTGTTGCTTTTTTTTTCCTACTGAAAACTGTTATGTTTTTGAAATAGCTATGCAATCCATAACAGTCTTAGAAAGGCTTAAAAAGTAAAAAAGGTGACATGCTGAAACTGAATTGAAAGCAATTTTGTTGTTGTTGTTATTACAACTACCTAAAACAAAGTTTATGAACTCTTCTTTCATAAACAGTAATGGTGTTATTTTGGAGACTGTAATATTATTGAGGCTTTTTTGAATTGTTACTACCCAAAACGATTATAAACTTTTCTCCAACATTCACATTCCTTAATATAACTAATAATGGTTTGTTCCTCAAGCGTCACTTTAAACTGAAATGCTTAGTGAGCGTTTTCATTTGAGATGTGAATATTAATGAATTGCATAAGATCAGACAGAAAGTTAACAGAACAACAACAAAGAACACCAAGAAGGTGAATATGCAATCTGAACAATATTTTTAAATAAGTTAGTTGTCGTACTGGTCCGCTGGTCGTAGAATCATAGAATCATAGAATCACCAAGGTTGGAAAAGACCTAAAAGATCATCTGGTCCAACCGTTCACCTGTTACCAATAGCTCCCACTAAACCATGCCCCTCAACACAACATCCAATTGTTCCTTGAATACCCCCAGGGTCAGTGACTCCGCCACCTCCCTGGGCAGTCCATTCCAGTGCCTGACCACCCTTTCTGAGAAGTAATATTTCCTAATGTCCAGCTTGAATCTCCCCTGCTGTAGCTTGAAACCATTCCCTCTAGTCCTATCACTAATGACACAAGAGATGAGGCTGACCCCCAGCTCATTACAACCTCCATTTAGGAAGTTATAGAGGTCAATAAGGTCTCCCCTGAGCCTCCTCTTCTCCAGGCTGAACGTTCCCAGCTCCTTCAGCCTCTCCTCATATGGCCTGTGCTCCTGACCCCTCACCAGCTTTGTTTCCTTATGAGAGAGGAAACTTCATTGTGTTAAAGTATATTACACTAAATTCAAAGCAAGAAAAAAATCTGTATTTCAGCCTTTGCTTATGTTCCATATCTGCCACGCACTGCATAAAAAATAAATGGGGATCAGTGTTATTCAATGTTATAAAATATTTGCTATTTTTCCATTATTTCTCCATATGTTTAGTTCTTTAAGTCCAGTAGTTGAGCCTATAGAGAAAAGAGAAAAAGTAAGGGTGTTCTCAGATTATAGCTTCATCACTTTGAGAACCAGCATTTTGAAGTAGTAGATGATGAAATACTACAAAGAAGAATGTTATTCTTAATGGAATATATTTAATAAAATCAAAAAACTAAATCAAAATAATTCCTTAAACACAAGAACTTGTATAGAATTAGCAAAAATTAAAGAGTGGGTGCAATCACAAGCAAAACATGTTTGTGAAAATGTCACTTAATTTTGATCAATCATACAGAACATCTGTTGTGAGCTTTAAATATGGTTATATTTGTATTTCTATAGATTTTTTAAAAACAAACTTTTTTATTTATTTATTTATTTTAATATTTAATGACATTTTTTGGGTGGACAACAAAGCTCAAATTTTGAGAGTAGAAATGTCTTCACTGTTAATCTTATCTGGAAAATTGTGTGATGTGTCTGACTAAATCCAAGGTGTATGTTGACCTTGAGAGTTTAGCCTTGTGTGACATAATGAGATTTCTGTCATGTAGTTAGTTCTTTATTGCTCTGTGGAGATTTTTCATTGTATAGGAAATCCATGGGGTTGTGGGGTTTTTTTTGTCCTCACAGTTGTACAGACAAAGGATGAATTAGGTTGAAATATCTAAGATTTCTGATATATTTATTTGAGGAAATATAAGTAATGTTTTTAATGCTTGTGTTTAACTATAACATCATGGTAACATTCTTAATTCTTTCAGGGGGTTATTATACCCACATGTGTAATATGATGAGAAGTATTTTCCTGGACTACATCAATATTGACCACAAGTCATTAAGTATAGAAAGAAAATGGCTTTTGATTAAAGCTACCTAAGGATATAATTTTATATCCTATTTTGTCCAATATTTTCCCTTCAGCTTCCCACTGAGAAACAATTTCAACTTTTTATAACAATAACTGAAATGATCTCTTTTGTCTAATATAGCGAATCACTTAAGGGACAGCTCTCGAAAGCTGACATGAAACTGATTATTTGCACTTGCAAAAGGATACTGAAATGAAAATATGAGTGAAATGACATTTCATTTAAAACTGTGGTTGAGAAAAAGGAATGTGAAATGAATGAAATAAAATTTGCCGTAGCGCAATTGACGGAAGACCAAATCTGTTCTGTTTAGTTGTGAGAGAGCAATGTTCTGAATATTAAAATTCTGATTAAGTTTCAAATAACTGATTTGAGTACTAACACAAATTATTGTTGTTCTTATTGTTATTATGTATGCTTTGATATCACTGTGGTTACCCAGAGGGTTCCTTTCCTTTCTCTTACAGAAGGTGAGGAGACTGGAGTGATGGACAGTCTTTTGGAGGCCTTGCAGTCAGGCGCAGCTTTTCGAGATCGAAGGAAAAGAACACCAAAGCCTAAAGGTGAATATTCTGTTTTACATTTTATTTTCTGAGTAAAGCTAAAATCATTATGGGTCCAGCAGTCTAAAGGCTTTGGAATTTCATTCTTTCTTGCAGCAATATCTATCTATCTATCAGGGTTGTTCAGGCTATTTTGCTGCTGCCTGTAGTGTTCTGGAGATCTATGTCCTCAACTCATTGTAGCCTCATTGTTAAGGCTTTTCCATATAGAAATGTAAACTTTAAATTTTAGGGATTTATAATAATAAACACTGTATACAGGAGGTAAAGTCCTCGTGTCCTGCCAGCTCACCAGTTTATTTCACTGTAGCTTTTTCCCTAGAAATATCTAACTTTCAATTATTTCTGCTTGCTTATGTACAACACTCCAAGTAACTTTCAAAGAGGTGTTTATTTTCTTTTGTTTTCTTGCTTTTGCAGACATACCACAAAATCTCAGTCCAGCTACACAGAGGCCTGTGCTGAAAGCCTGTAACCATGGTAATGAACCATGTTCATGAATTGCATGCTCTTTTTAACTTAGCTTATGTAGTTGATCTGTGTTTTCAAAAGACTGCTGTGATATTTTCTATTTTCTTCACTAGGGGAATACTAAAACAGTATTGGTAACTTGTTAAGGTTTACATGATTATTACACCATGAAACACTACTTATGTTGCAAAGCTCTTCTGCCATTTTAAAGTTTCTTATATTCATTTAAAATTTGATTATATTTTTCAATGCAGTGATTTTATAAACCTTAGGAACAATAATGCCAGATTTTTAAATCTATTATGATCTTTGTTAGAAAGCAGAGATTGTAGAACATTTAAAATGTTAAATATTTATGACACTATATAACTTTTGCATTCCTTCTTTTTGTCTTGGTTTTCTTAGTACTTTAGCTAGAATAGTTTAAGCTGTCATTCACTAAAATATTTCAAAAATGGTGTTGTATCCGTGAAGTAAAAGGAAATTAATCAGTTATTTCATGGAATAGTATTTCTCCGAAAGTAGAGCGCGGGACTTATGCGTAAACTCCCAGAAATCATACTCAGTCAGTAGAAATACTCCTCTGCATAAAGTTGCAGTGAGGGCATGGATGTTTTTTAGCTTTCCTAGATAATCTGCAGAACATTATTTCGTTAGCTGTGTTTTATCTAAGACTCAGGAATCCAGATTGACTGTTGCCAGTGGTTCCTAGCCTAGTGGTCTCAGAAAAAAAGGTTTATTTACATAGCAATACTATTAAAGAAAAAACATTCATTAACCTTAAAGAAAAACAGAAGTCTTCATTTTGTAAGCAGAATGCATTATCTTTTGATATTTAAATACACTTCATAATTTAAAAAGCAGATGCAATCACACTAAGGATATTAATTATACCTCGTTTTTCTTATGTTTTTATTTCTGAAATGTCTGCAGTGGACAAAAAGACCATATGGAATTTGTCATTATTAAACTGAAAGTCAAATAATCCAGAGCCAGAAAGACAGGTGAAAGATAATTTAATTCACTTCTAGGAATTGGCCCAAGGAAGAATATTTGGCAGGTGCTTGTCTGGCACATAACATACTGATATTAAAATAATGACTACAGAGCACATCTGAATTCTACCCCGTAAGGTACCACTTAAAGGAACAGTTATGTTGATTGTTGTTTATTTTCAGCCCATTCTATTTATCTGACTACAGGCAGTATAGTTTCCGGTTTCAAACTATAAATGCATTTGGACAAAAACAAGGACTAAGTCTTTTGTGTCAGACTAAAAAATAAACAAAGAACCCAGAACTTTACATTCTGCAGAGCGTGGGAAACCACTTCGTATAACTGATGGATATAATCTGGTACTCAAGTTTGATGAAAGATCAGAGATTTATCCTAGAAAAGTAAAAGTAAACTCTTGGGGTTTTGTTGCTTTTAATTTAGCCGTATTTTCAATAGAGCATCTTGAGATGATGTGAGTCTAAGACATTCTAGAATGAATGCAGCTTTTCTTGAGACTGTCTTATTTTTTTCGGAGCAAGATAATACATTCCTAATCTTTCTTTTAAGGAGTTCAGTCTTACGTTGTTGATTTGTTTGAACTTGTCACAATATCTAGAAATTCTGTCTTCCTGTCTTCAGACAAACAAAGCACTGAACTTAATATAATTTCTGTTAAAATATATGGCCATTAATTGCTTTAAGTTTGTCTTATAAATTTATCTTTTTTCTTTCTTTCTTTCTTCAGCTGTTGAAAGCCTATGTAGGTAATTTGAAAGTGTTCTGTCTGATCATGTATTTTGTTATTAGGAAATTAGAAATTATGTAGGTTGAATATTATCTGAAATGTATACCAGACCCTCAGTAGCAAAGCTTGTTTTTAGTAACCTCACTGAAGTTAGTGTCATCACTCAAACCAAGAATTCCAAAGCTTCTTTAATTTTCTGTTACCAAGGAGTTGAACATTTTATGATGCCAGGTTTGTTTTTTTCAGCCTGGTGCTCATTGTTATTTTTTTTCTTTCACTTTTCTGCTAATAAGGATAAATACGCAATAACTTTTTGTTTCTATGCATACTAGACATTATGATTTATTTTCTGTAGCTTATTGTATATATGCTGTATAGTAAAAAGTCTGATTTCAGCTTACTTCAGAAAAACTGGAATATATCATTAGACAGAAAGATTTGTTTGACCTTTAATTGATTGGCTGTTTTTCACAACTTGAAATTTCAAATGAATGTTAAATTTTGTATCAGCGTGCCAAAAAAGCTACTACCTTAAAATATATGGAATGCGATAAAGCACTTTTCTTGTTTGCTTCTTCTGATGAGACTAACAGATGCACTTATGATGGACATGCTTTATTAATACACATTGCAAATTCATACCTAGAGTGTACTTCTTTGATTCATACTGCAGTCAAAAAGAATTACAAGCCAAGTGTTGAAATATCAACACAGTGAATGATTCAGAGTGCAGCAATCTCTACAGGGCAGATGCCATCAAGTTCTAACTAATGTTTTGTGTTTAAAAACAAAATAAAATCAAACAAAAGCTGTTTAGTCTTTATGATTAAAGATTTTTCACTAAAAAAAAAAAAAAAAAAGTGAAATAAAATTGTACCTTAGCACAGTAGATGAAAAAAGCAGTGACTTCATATTTCACAGAGAATGGTAAGGGAGAAGAATATAGAGAGAATGTCCACTCTCCATAGCTGTAATATAAATGGCAGTAGGAAGGTAATTTATTTCATCACAGCCATCGTTATCCTTAGTACAATACAAGATACCAAACTACCTCCTAATGGTGAGGCTAAGCCAAGTCTTGTTTTTTTAAAAAAGAGTGAAAGACAGAGGAGCAGGCCAGCACTAAATAGCTCTAGAACTGAGAGGAGACATTTGCTCTTTTCATTAAATAGATTTCTAAAAAAAAATAATAATGAAAACAAGTAGTAAATGTAGTAGAATTCTCGCCATTGATTGGTCCTTCTCCTCCTTGTGATATGCTGATCTCCCATGAAAACACTGGTGGTCGTCACTTGGTATTTCTGAGTATTAGTTCTCATGCTGCTTCCTAGGGTGGCCTCTTGACTATGTTCTTTTATTTTCAGTTCTACTGTATTTTTCTTTTACTGAACAGTTCATCTTTTGTTGTTGTTGTTTTTCCTAACAAGATGTGTGGATTTTTTTGTCATTTAACTCTGCTCTTATTTCTGTAATCAGAATTACCAGGAATACAAACCTTTTCAATAGGTTTTTGTTGATGTTGGTATGATTAGTATATTTATTTCCTATGTTTCTATTAATGCTGTTTTGTATTTATTTTATTAACAGCTGAATTAGGTTTATACTCAAAACTGCCTGATAAGGTTATAGTTAGGTTTAAATTAAAATAACCATAAACTGTGGAACTATTGCAGTATATGCTTTTGTTATAATTCCTTGTCAAAGTAGCATACAGCATACTCCTTGTCTGTTAGTGTAGTTCTAGTGTTTTTGTACCTTTGGTTCAGTGCTATCAAATGGAGAAGCTTTATATTTTCAGAGCAGAATAAAGCACTCAGTGATCCGGATTTTGCACATTATAATATCTTTTCAAGCAGCTAATACCTCATGTTGATCTGAATCTATCAGTTATTTAAAACAACGATCAACATACATTAGCATCTTGCACATTTATTCCAAGCTAGTTATGTTCAAATACGCGAACAAGCATATCCAAGGTAGCAAAGTGCCCACTGCAGCACAGAAAACTGCATTATTAACTAAGTTTTCAGTCAGGCTTTGCAGCCTGCACCAAGTTCTCTGCTGCTATGGCTACACATTTATTTGCAGTAATATTAGCCAAGGTAATGTTATTTGAAATGCATGAATACAAATTCTACCTACAGCTTTGATTGCACGTATATATATCTCAAATGCAGTGGAAAGTGATTTTTCTTTACAAGGAGGTTAGATTCAAAATGCTGAGGGTAAAAACAAGCTATAGTAAAATGGAAGTGAAAATTCAGGTTGATTTTTGTGACTTCAGAGGTTGAAAGAATTCTTTCATTTGCAATCAGCTGGGTCATGGACTGTGTTTTCAAAGGTAACAAGAAGGTCTTCTTTCCATAATAAAGTCAAACCCCCGCTGTAAAGGATAGTATACATTACTGTAGCTTTTTTTTCAGCAAACCTGTAAACAACAGAATAATTTTCGTTTTTAAATACTTAAATAAATACTTATGTTAAATAAAATTCTTGCCAACCAGTGTCATTCTGACCCCAGTTAAGCAGAAGAAAACCTTTTTGTTTTTTTTCCCCCTGTGTTTCTTTCATCTCTTATTCAGAACATAATTGTCTTCTGAGGTTCATCCTAATGTCTGTGCTACTTTGTTTTTGACAGTCATAGATGGCAATGAGCGAAAGCTCATCTTAATTCTCAAAATCAATAGTGCAACCATCTGGAGGTCACTATTTTATTTGAGCATTGCTATATATGACAGCATGTGCTGATTTACATTGGATCACAGTTTTTCCTTTAAAACCAAAAAAGAAGTGTATGTTGCTGTGTCTCCGGAAATTGCATGCAGGGAACATTAGGAAGTACCTAGAATTGGAGTAACACTGAAGCCTGTGAAGATTTTTCCCAGTACATGTTTCTTAACTTGTAGCCCTGAAGATGCATTCTTGAACGCAATAATTCCCTCATGGTATACACTGTTTTTAAGAAATTATTGAAGTTAGCCTGTTTCTCATTCCATTCATGAGCTAAACATTTACATAGATGTTTTTAACTCACATATGAGAGAAGGTAGACAAATTTTTTGGAAGGATTTGTGAATTTTTACTCCACAGACTAGTTTCCTCAGCAAGCTTGCAATATCTGTAGACACTGTTATAAAAATGAATATATTCTCTAGGATTTCTGATAAAAAAAAGAAAGTTCTCAACTGCTTCCATTTTAAGACCAAATCTTCACTTCAGTATTGATTTCAGAAGTCAAGTAAAACTGCTGCTTATCCTAACAGAAATAATTCCCCATAAGCCATAAATAATGTTAATTATTAATAATTTTTTTTATTATTTTTTTTTCTGGAGCAGGCAGCACTGTTCAAAGAAACTGGAGCCATAGGAGCAAACTTAGCGTATGTTTGAAAAAATACCCAGATGAAGAAAGTTAATTTACTCATTTTTATTTGTTTATTTTAGAACTAATTCAGCATAGGCATAGTTGCACACGCATGCAGGCTGTCTCAGAGATGGCCCTGTAGAACTAACATTCGAAAATACAGAGTATGATTAATTTTGTTGAAAAGTTTTTAGGATCTTTATCTAGGGATCTCCTAAATGTTGGAGTAGAGAAAGTGTGTCAGAAGGGATGAAAGGTGAGAAGGTTTTTGGGTGAAAAAATGTATGTTTTGTTGTTATTGTTTTTTAACTTAAGATTGACATAATGAGAAAGAGGAAATAACATTTAGAAAAACAGAAAAAACAAGTGCTGTAAAATGGACACAGGTTCTACTGAGAAGGGAAAAGTGTACTTCAAATCAGTAGTAAGTGCATGTTAGTACTCTGGAAAAATTGGCATAGAAAGAAAAAAAACTGTTAACATACTGTCTGTATACGCCAGACCCGAACTGTCAATCTCTTGGCACCACCCGTATTTAGAAAAGGGAAAGAGAAATTGCAATCTTAGAAAAAAATACTGTGAATAAATTGTCCTGTATATCTTTATCTCTCTGTCTTGCCGTGAAGAGTTATAGCAAACATGGTATACACAAGAAAGAGAGCAAAAGATTTCTAAGAGCAAAAATTCTACTTGCCACCTTGGACCTTATAATAGGACTTAGTCTGCAGAGGTTTGATGAGTTCGTTACTAAAGCGAGATCTTCTGAAGAGTTCAAATTAGACACTCATAAGAACTAACTGCTTTCATAAGTATCTTGCCAGTGTTCTTTGGTACTAGTTCAGTAAGAATGCTTCTTTTAGGAGATACAAGGACATTTCTGCAAGATGAGAACTGTAGCAAAGAAGTGACATTTGAAAGCAGTGACACTCTATATCCCATAATTGCACATATAGTAAATGTCAGCTTCATAGTCATCTGGCTGGGTAATCAGATTTCCAAAAGGTACTACAGGCAGGTTATATATTCAAAGCAGTTCTCTGAATATGCATCAGTGGACAGTCTTAAATCTGCAAAGGGAACTGTAAATTGCCAACAATTTACCCATATTTGTCTTTCCATTGTTTAGTCAAGCAGAACTTTCCATTTGAAGGCGATTACTGAGCTGATCTGTACAGTAAAGAGGTTCTGTCACTTCCCAGAGTGCTTTTCAAATCTCTTCCGTATTTGTTAAACAAAGCTTTAGGTATAAATTTACCAGGTGTTTTCCCTTCTGTTTATTATTTTCTGAGCATTAAGAATAAGTGGTATCTAAGGTCCTGAAACTGTCTTCAAGTGCTTTGATCCAAACAGAAAAAATAATATATGCATAGTCTGAACAACAGTCACAGTTCTCATTATATTCTTACCTATATCATTTTAAAAGGATTGCTTTTACTTTCTTTCACTATGTCGGGTTGTGAAATTTCAATAGCAAGATTTTAGAATTGAGTTTTGTCTGGTTAATGGTACACTAGGGACAAAATCTTCGAATGATACGGTGTATTGATCCTGACTTGAGTCTTTTATGACTCGAGCAATGTCTAGTAAATGCAACAGTGTTCATTCAGTGTTTCAAAAGTTGCAGAGAAAGCACAAAACATTACATATCAAATTCTTTAAGCACACCTAATTCATCTTTCATTGCCATGTGAGTGAATGTGTTCCCTTAGTGTTTTTTTTCCCTCTTTTGGGATTATTTAGTTTCATTTTCTAAGTGGTTGCTGCTACAGATCAAAAATGTGCAGTGTGAAAGAAATACAGGAGTTGTATTTCTTCCTGATGTTTGTCGTTGTAAGTCAACATTCAGAAAAAGTACAAATAAAAGGCATTAAAAGATGCAGGAAAAACAAGAGTATCCTGTGCTTTCTTATTTTTTGTTGGATTAGGAACACATGGAAGCTTTACTTTTAAGTTTTGAAATACTCCAAAGAGAAATTTGCATTTAAGATGGACCAGAACTGGTGACTGTGCCTGTAAGTTGCTTGATAAATGTGGTATTGTCTTTGTTTCATCTCAAAAATAGATAGGTCTTGCATATTTTCATCATACATGCCTAAGGCAAAATTCACATCAACCTCCCAGCAAAATAATGGGAAGGCTCGAGCGTCTTGGTGGCTCCTACTTAGAGATCGTGAGTGGCAAAGAAAGCAAATGCAGGGCACAAATACAGCTTTTGCATGAATGTCAGAAGGAAAGATGATAGCCAGAATAATCCTGAGTAGTGCAGGACAGTTTGACTTTGATTAGATTATAGATCCTATTAAAACAGCTTAGGAAATTACTCGTATTTTTTCATGACAATTCATCATTATCTACCTTAAGCTGTTTCTGGCATAGAAAAAGTACTATATATTGCAGCTGTCAAAAAAAAAATAATAAAATTGCGCAATTCATTGATGCATCTCATCTATGGGCAACACCTTTGTGAATACATTACTCTTGCAATCTGGTATTTTCACTACTTCTGCCTTTCTGTTTTCAGTTTGCACCATACATACAGTCTCCTATGTTCCAGTAACACATGACCCATAAACCTTGCCCATTCCTTTTCCTATGGTCATGTAGCTTACAAATCCAAAATGAAAACCTGTCATTTAAGCATATTCAGGGAAGAATATTTGGATTTTGAAGAAAATCAGGCTAATAAGGAATGTATTCATTTTCAGTGGACATTGTAGTTGGACTCTTGTTCTTGACACAGAATTGATCATAGAATCTTAGAGCCATTAAAGACCATCTAGTTCCAAACAAAAGAGTTGAGTTCCAACCACCCTGCAGGGACAGGGACACCTTCCACTAAGTCAAAGTCTTTTCAGTTTCTTAAATCTGAGTTAAATAATTCTAAAGGTTATATATTTCCTATATTTTCACATCCCCAGTCACTTTGTCACTTGGGTTCTTCTTTGCCGTTTGAGAGCAGATACTGGCTAGAAGCACTGTATTTTGTTATAATTGCTTTTCATAAACAGAAAGAGGAAAACATATCGTATAATCTAAAAACAGGATATGCCACACATTTTGCTCGATGAAGTGACTGTTTTAGTTAAATTTGAGATTAATTTCTACACTTCACCAAAAAAATATCAGTGGGAAATGGTAAAGTTTGTATTAGTATCATAGGTATTTGTGTTATGGAATGGAATTAAATCGCATCTGCTTTGGTATAAACATCTTGGATAAAAGAGCTTAATAAAACCATGGGTAAACTATTTGTTGGAAAATGCCTGCCTAGTGGGACACAAATTAATAGGCTGGTATTTTCATGGTTGGAGCTTCCAGATCCCCATATGCATTTTACTTCAGTCACTGGATTAAAGACTGAATGTTTTCTGTGGCAGGAATCATAATCGGCTTTCCTCATTCAATATGAATATTTGAATCACTAGGCTCAGTAATGTTTGTTATTTATAGCAAAACTCTGTAAGCAGAGGAGCTAATGAACAGAGAGAATTTTCCAGGGATATGGAGAATATGGTTTAAATTCGTGCCCTAAGGGAATAATGGAATCTGGATGAGCTGGAGTTAAACGTAGCTGAGTAAAGGTTTTCATAATCATTTTGAAATGTGTACCTTTTCTTACTGTATTTATAATTACATTTGGTGACTGGATGGATTTTCTTTGTTGTTTTTTTTTCCCCAATTTTCTTAGTTTCAGAAGTAATGAAAAGTAATTTATTCTCCAAATACTTTACTTCATTTCCTTGCCAAAATTGCTTTATCTTCCCGTAGGAACTTTGTGTGGAGAAGTTTATCCGAGGTCCTATTCTTATTTGAGCGTGCATTACTCTTGTTACCAGAGAAGGGATAGATAATACACTTTTTCTTCCTATTTTCTAAAATATAAGTATTTTTTCTTCCATCTTTTCCATGAGAAAGTAAAGTTCATGACACCTCTCCTTTCACTCTACCATCATTAGCTGAAAAATTGGGTGAGTCATTGTAACGATTCCAAACCTGCTGATAACCCATATGAACACAATGCCAAATTAGGCTGATGGAGGAGCTTGGAGAGGACTGTTAAATTTGGAAGTATGAAATGAGAACTATATCAAAAGAAACAGTGCTTAAGGATTTCCTCCAAACCAGAGCAGTTCCTGTGTACTTTTGGGTAGCTGTGGATGGTTTGGTTTGTTTTTCTGTTTTCTGTTTGGTTGGTTGTTTTCTTTTTGGTTTTTTTTTGCTTTTTTTTGTTTTTTTTTTCTAGTTTTCACTGTTAGAATATTAAGACCTTCAGGATCTAATTTACAGATGGACCAAACTTCCAAAACTGCAAGTGGAAATTATACAAACAAAGCACTAAACACATAAAGTGCTTTAGAATGCTAATTAATTACTTGCATGTATCAGGTGTCCATTTTTAACTGATCTTCTACAATTGATGCAGGTATGTAACTTCTTGAAGAATTTCATACCTCATTAATATAGATACCCAATTAGAGAGCTTATGCTTCTTATATTGCATAGAGAGAGGGACATACCCATCTTAGACAAGAATTAGCTTTTATAAATTGTTAAATAGTCAGTGAATTTAGGCTTCTAATTTTAGTGATCTGAAGAAGAGGTTTCTTCATGTTTTAATTTTGTATCCGTAATGAAGTTAATATAAATTGGCACAATGAATACTGAAGATAAAACAATAGTTTGAATAGTTTCTCTTCAAGTTAGTACATTCTGTTCTGAGCAAGGAATGAAGAAAAAAAATGAATGAGTTGATTATTTTACATGCTTGTTTATGAACATTTGCATTAAGTTTGGATAACACACCTTCTCTTGCTTTCAGATTCTAGTATCTTGACACTCCTCTCTTTACTAAGGAGTTTTCGTGTAATTTATATTTCACAGATAGCTACTACGATAATTTTTAGTGTGCCAATGTTTTATTAGAATATCTGAATAAAAATTGAATTAATCAGTACTGTAGCATTATGTTATATATTTACTGATAAGCAGGATTTGAAGTTCATCACTGCTGACTGGTATAAAAATATAATATTTCCATTGTATGTAATCATGGCAGTCTTTAGATTGTATTAAAATAGTTAAAAGCAGCAAGATTATTTATAGGAATTACAAGAAAGCTGACTCAGCTGAATATCTGAATTTTGAAATGTTAAGTTCATAATTTCAGCTTAAAGAGCAAATCATATATATAATAAAGAATTATGCCTGACTGGTTGTAAGCTCAGTTCTGGCTACTCAGCAGAGAATAAAAAGCAGTATGCTATCAGATCATCTCTAGTTTTATAATTGTACTGTAGATGGTAGTCTTCCCCTTTCCCTAAGAAATATAAAATCATTTTAATTCTGTGTGATCCATCATCAGGCAACTACTCAAAAAAACAGCGTTCTTAAATGCTCTCAAATGTCCAGTAGCAAAAATAAATGAAGGGCAGAGTGCATTAAGGGATTTCCAGTTGTGTCTCGCAGGGCAAGGAAAACTGCTGTAAGAGAGCTCATGGGATAGCTCCTACTCTTGCTGCCTTTAGCAATAGCTTCCTGACTAATCAGTCTCCAAGCTTACCCTCATGCTTTAAGTCTGTTCTTTCTGTTTGCCAGTCACTGACTGAAAACAGGATACAGCCAATTACTTTCCACTGAGCTTACCCAGTCTCTGTTTATCTACCTAATAGCAGTTGCCCTGAGATCGTTGTATTGAAAACTTGATATGTAGATCTCCTATTAGAAAATCGTAGCTTTGTTTCAGCTTTGTCAAAAATATATAAATCTTGCAGTTTAAGACTGAATATTTTATTATTTAGAATAGATTCCTTCTATGGAACTGAAAACAAAATATGCTGAAGCAGATTTTTTTTCTTCCTTTTCCCCATTCCAATGACAGACAATTTTAAAATAGAGAAGTTTGAAAGAACAAGCTTGGTTTTCATTATTAAAAGTTAAAAAATAAACTCTAATGGCCATGTCTTTTGTCGAGGATACAACTAGCTACAACCTAACTTCTTAGCTTGGGGTCTGATCTCTCTTTTTGGATCATTTTCTTCTTAACTGATGGTTATTTCTGAAGCCTTTTAAGAGATACCAAGAGATTCTTCTTGTTCCCTACTATGCCTTGCTTATTCCTTATTCTCAGCCCATCTTTCTCACTTACCTATTAGAACATTCAACAGTACATTTACTGCAGTAGATAAAACATTTTTCTCCTTCTTCAGTCGGTAACTGCAAACTTAGCCTAATAAAAATGGCATTTTTTACCTGCAACAATAAACTATAAAACACACTGTGGCCAAAATGAGAATTTTGTTTGTTATAGGACTGGTAAAAATGTGCATGTGGAAGTAACCAAGAAAGCAACCAGAAAGATTGCAGAAGTATCTCCAACTGATTTTTGTGGGAAATCTATGGTAACACGAAATACATCATACTTGTAACTATTACTTTTTCTAATAACTGCAAATAACCAAGATATGCATTTAAAAATTATATTTTAGCTTGCATATAAGCAAGTTAAGTGAGAAGCACATCAGGAATACCTTAAAGTAATACAATGTCCAAACTGTAAACATACATATTGTAAAGATCAGTGGTCTGAGAGGGGGACACTGGGTGTTGGGAGAACTTGTTCATACACAGAATTACAGAATGTTTTGAGTTGGAAGGTACGTTAAAGGTCATCTAGTTACAGCCCTCTTACCGTGGGCAGTGAAGGACACCTTTCACTAGACCAAGCTGTTGTTCAAAGCACCATCAGAGCTGGTCTCCAGGATGAGACATCCAAACTTCTCCAGAGCCTCACCACCACTGTAGTGAAGAATTTTTTTAATGTCTAATCTAAATCTACGCTTTTTTAGTTTCAAACCGTTACCTCTTTTCCTATCACTGCACGTTCTTGTAAAAAGTCCCTTTCCAAATTTCTTGCAGTCATTTCTCGAAGGCTGCAATAAAGTCTCCCTAGAACCTTCTTTTCTCCAGGCTGAGCATCCCCAGTTCTCTCAGCCTCTCCTCAAGGAGAGTTGCTCTAGCCATATTATCATCTTTTTGTGGCCCTCCTTTGGACTCATTCTCACAGGTCCATATCCTTCTTATGTTGGTGGCTTCAGACTGGATGCTGTAATTCAGGTGGGGTCTCAAAAGAGTGAAGTAGACAATCACCTCCTTCACCCACCCGGACACATCATTGCTTTAGATGCAGCCTTGGATATGATTGCCTTTCTGGGCTACAAGTGCACAGTGCTGACTCATGTTGAGTTTTTCTTCCACCAGTATCCCCAGGTCCTTCTCTGCAGGGCTGTTCTCAATCCACCTGTCATGTAGCCTGTATTTGTGCTGGGGAATGCCCCAGCCCAGGTGCAGGACTTTGCACTTGGCCTCGTTGAACAGTTGAACGGCATGTTTTTTACATGGGCATATCTCTTATGCCTGCTGTGATCCCTCCGAATGGCATCCCTTCCCTTCAGCATGCCAACTGTGCTACTCAGCTTGGTGTCATCTGTAAATTTGCTGAAGGTATGCTCAAGCACCCTCTCCAGGCCAGCAACAAAGTGACAGTCCCCATACTGACCCTTGCGGAAGACCACTCATCACTGGTCTCCACATGGACATCAAGCCATTGACATCAACTCTTTGAATATGACTATCCATCCAATTCCTTACCCACCAAATGGTCCATCCATCAAATCCATTTTAGAGACACCACGTGTTGAGATCTCCCATCCAAACTGTATGTCACTTAGGACCTGGATTTTTTCAGAAATTTCTTTAAAATGTGCTTTAACAACTACTTGGGATCTGGATTTTTTCAGGAATTGCTGTAAAATGTACTTTAACAACTACCAGCTCCGGTCTTTCACCATGTAATCCAACCAGGTTTTCTTGATCCCTGCTTCCACAATGCCAGTACATTGAGTGCTTACAGGGTATTTTCTCTTATACTTAGCACTTTACTGCTTTTAACTTAGCCTCCCCCCCGCCCCGGTTTTTTTTTGTTTTTTTTGTTTTTTTTTAATAGGAGCTATTTCTTATTTTTAGCTTGCAAATTTTTATTCCCTCAGCCTGGATTGGTATAGCGAAATAGTTATTTAAATGTTTGCAGTAAGTAATACATTTCTGCAAGTGATAAGAAAACTTATTTCATCAAGAGCACTTTTAGCAGGAATACTAGCTGCATTTTTATGGGAAAAGAAATTTGACTAAAATTAATCTTCCAGTGTCTGGTTTTGTCAAAGCTAAACTGAACGAGTTGGAGAGAACAATACGAAAATATGAGAAATGGAAAAGCTCTTTATAAGCTGACAGTATTTATGTTAGTAAATAGCACACTCCACTGCCTTATACTTTTGGTGTATGTTGCAGATTTCAGCCTTAATTTTTTTAGTGTGGATTTTATTAATTTTAATGTGGATTCCCCTTATATCAAGTTGAATGGAGTGAAGTAAAATTTTATAATCTGATGGCTTTCTTGGAAAAAGATGAGCAAGCCAGTGGAGAAATCCACTTCAAGGTGCTTTGTATTCAAAAAGGATTGCAGCCTTGTTGCCCTAAATTTCAGATGTTAGAGGTAATCATACACTATAATCATATACCTTTGTATGAATTACGCTGACAGGAACTAGAAAAGCTCATAAATTAGTTGGCTTTTGATTGTTTCCCTCTGTTGAAACTTGGTTGCTTTTCTGTAGTATCTACATCTGTTCCTTCTCCTCAGGACAAAAAGTTTGGTGGTTCTTAGCCTAAATATTTTTTTAATTAAGTGGCATTGTAAGTGCTTTTAATATTCTCTTATCTGGGGCACCAAAGAAATTAAAGTTCAGCTTCAAGCCCATTACATTTTTGGGTAAAAAGACAGAAGATTTCAACATGTAGTTTGCGTAACAATCATTTTATCCATTGCTTTTGTGAATTTTCCTATCGTATAGGGGCAATGTGAGCTGAATATTGCACTGGATTTAATTTTTGTGTAAACTTGTGTAGAAGTGGTATATGAAAGTGAATAAATTTATGCCCTCCTCCTCCCCCACCCCACGCCCCCCCCCCAAAAAAAAAAAAAAAAAAAAAAAAAAAGGTGAAATAAGTTTGAGTAGTTTGAGTTTACTCAGTAAATCAGCTCAGGGTCATTCATTCAACCTAAGAAGACAATGTCTAACGTTTAAACTTTCCACTGGGATTTATTGTTGGAGTACACATAATATCTCATTACTGATAAATGCTCAGGAGATATTCTGGTATAATTTGTATTCATGGAAAGCATCTCTATTAACTTTCATTTCACATTTTTGTAAATAAAATTCCATTAATTATTAACAAAAAATTGAGTGACCCTCGATACTCTGTGCAGCATCAAACAGAAGCGGTGATTTTTCCAGAATATTTCCTATTTTAAACTTAGGTTTCCAGTTGACATTACTTATTTCTTTCTTCTTGATAAATTAATTTTTAACAGCTTAAGGAAAAAATAAATATGATTGTCCAGCCAATATTATTTATCAAACTAAAAGTTTAAAGCAAGTTACATAAGATTATCTTCCAAACGGCAGTAAAATGAAATATCCAAGTGCTTTCACTGGTGCTTGTGATGAGAAACTTGCACAATTGCTTTGTAAAAATCTCAGTTTAACAAAGAATTTTTCTCATATAGCAGAAATGATAGTCTTCAAAGTAGTTCCTGGGAAAAGGGGGGTGATGAGTTTAAAGGAAAGTGTTTGTAGTTCTTTGATTGTCTTTAGAAATTAACTGTTTGGTGCCCATTCTTTTGCTACTTTTGAATATGAAAGGAATCGGAGAAATAAATTGTTTCGCAGGAGCAGTGATGCTGGAAATGGGACTGTGATTTATCTTTCACTATTCAGTTTTCTTAATCTCCTCTTGTAATAGCCATTCTTCATTGGGAGAGGGAAAAGAGAGCACTTATTTTACAGAAAAGAAGTCAGTAAAGTTTATTGATTTTTACACTCTCCCTGCCCCTAGGAGGTGGCAGCTGACATTTTAGCCTGACTGACTTGGAGACTTCAATTGTACCAGTTTCTAGTGCACAGTATTTAACTACTTACTTATATATTCAAATGGCCCAGCTGCTTTAGCATGAATCTGCGGAAGGAGCATTCATAGCCAGTATTCACAGTAGAGTTTGCATTGGTAAAGTCAAACCATTGTCAGAAAAGCACTAATCCTAAGATGTTTTTAAAGATTTAAAAATTCACAGCAGGTTCCTGAATTAAACGCGTGGCCAACAGGAAAAAGCAGCATGAAGCGCTCTGTGTTGTTTGATTTCAAAGTTGAGCGCAGCGCTTCCGGAACGCTTTATTTACACCTTTTCGTTTCTGTTGCCGTATTTGCAGTTCATTCAAATTCAGCCCAAATTAACAACTCTGTGTGCTCTGGGATAATTAAATTACCGTCTCCTCTTATCTTGGCTCACCATGCAGACTGCTGCCCACCCATATAGCTCCTTCCTTTACCCCACTGCTACAGCAGCTTCGTTATTTAGAAATAAATCTTTTCTTCTCCCCATCAGTCGCTGTGAAAGGAGTGTAAACCACCTATGAAAACAATTAGCATATCTGGACAGACTTCTTGCATTTCCTTGTTTGGCCATATACCAAGCGAGTTTGGGTTTTTTGTAGGGCTGTGTAAAGAAAGGAGTGAGAAAGGTATCTCAGCTGTTCCTGCTTACTGAAATTACCCTTAGCAAACCGATGGGGGAAAAATAATATCGATAACAACACTGATAAGAGGGATGCAGAGCAGGGCTGGGTGATCACGGGGGGCTGGGAGGAGTGGCTGGACCCGAGTGGTACTGAGCAACCTGGGTTGCCATGGTGACAGCGGGCGGCTGTGGCCGCGGGGTGCATGCTGATGGTGTGGGCTGGGAGAGGCCCCGGCAGTGGCTGCTGTTGGCTTTAGCACTGCTGTGTGCTTAGCAAAACTTTTTATTTGTTAGTTTTCTTTCTCAGTGTTTTGAGCAAATGCACAGAGCTACTAAGGGTGCTGGTTGCCTGATGTGAACAAGTGGAATCATAGAATCATAGAATGGTGTGGGTTGGAAGGCACCTTTAAGATCATGTAGTTCCAACCCCCTGCTATAGGCAGGGACACCTTCCCCTAGACCAGCTTGCTCAAAGCCTGGCCGTGCATGCCCACACAGAGGGGGCATCCACAGCCTCACTAGGCAACCTGTTCCAGTGTCTCACCACGCTCACAGTATATTATTTCTTCCTAATATCTGGTCTGAATCTACCCTCTTTCAGTTTAAAGGCCCTGCCCTTCTGAAAAGCAGAATACTCTTTATCTGCTCAAGAAGCCCAGTGTATCATTGTTATCTAGGTCTGTGCAGGTGCCTTCTCCAGTACATCACTCTAGAACTGCGAACTTAGGAAAAAACAAACAAACATAGGGCAACTTGTGGTCATGAGGAGGAAGACTGCTTACTAAATCTCTGAGGGTCTGGAGATCCTCCATTCAAAATCACTGAGTGTGTGCAAGCAGGTGGGACTTCATGGTAATGATTTTGGGAAGGAGTATTGAATATGCATATGCTGCCTGGGAAACCTTTTGCATATGTAACACAAATAATGTATACATGCTGAAGGTCTTTTGCTCAAGGTATGAGTGGCTAGAATGCCTACTAGCATCACACTGGAGTTAATGAGTTTATTCCTGAATTTCAGATGACACAAACATTGTGCCCAGAGAGGCTGTGGAGTCTCTTCTTTGGAGATCTCCAAGAGCCACTTGGATGTTGTCCTGGTCACCCAACTTTGGTTGTCCATGCTTGAGGTCCCCTCTGCTTGGCCAGATGGCTTTCTTAACCATTCTGTGTGATTCTGTCTTTACATTACTGAACAGAATCCGTCAAATAACCGATAATGGTCAACTTTAAAATTTTAATTGAAGGAGGATATGGTTTTGTTCAGTTCAATATTAAAACTGATTATTTTCAAGTGATTGAAATTTGTATTACCCCTGCACCCACCACATAAACCAGCTTAAAAGTTGGTCCCATCTCTGTACTCCTGTCTATCATACCCCATCTTTTCCTTCATGTCCAGGAAAAATTATCATAGAATTATAGAATTACCAAGGTTGGAAAAGACCTAAGAGATCATCCAGTCCAACCACTCACCTATTACCAGTAACTCCCACTAAACCATGTCCCTCAACACAACATCCAGTCGTTCCTTGAACACCCCCAGGTTTGGTGACTCCACCACATCTCTGGACAGTCCATTCCAGTGCTTGATCACCCTTTCTGAGAAGTAATATTTCTTAATGTCCAACCTGAATCTCCCCTGCAGCTTGAAACTATTCCTTCTAGTCCTATCATTAATGCCATGAGAGAAGAGGCCAACCCCCAGCTCATTACAACCTCCCAAGTGGGAAGTGTCTTTACAGTGAGTGTTTGTTCTTTGTGATTTTGTTTTGTTTTGTTTTTATTGTTTGTTTGTTTTGTTTTTGGCAAAGCTGTAATGAAACACCCAAAAAGTATTTAGGAGTGTTCCTCCACAGTTTGTCTCTTCTAAAAGTGAGTATGTTGCTGAACAACAGTCTGTGGTCAAGAATTCACAATTATAGATGTTTTGAGGAAAGAGTGGAGTTAAGGAATGGGTTACTTAGTGATGAGTTCGAGGTTTTGGAGTTATTACCTAAGAGAAATGTTTGGAGCAGAGCTGTGCATACACAGTGTTCTTTTCTTTCTTTCTTATAAGAAGACAGAGAAAATAAATTTGACCAAATACGCACATTTTTCCTCATTGTATTGAAAACTGAAATTTTGTTCCATTTGGTATGAAATATATGCTTTTCTGAGAGAAAGAAAAAAAAAAATCATGCAATAGAGAAAAGAGATGAATGTTACTGCCTTTGCTCAACATCCAGTTTACTTCATCATTTAGCCAGGGTGTGAGAAACAGAGATGCAGTTTCTTTCCTCTCATTGAGAATATTTGTGATTTTACTAGGAATAAAACTAGTGTCACACCTGCTTAGTTAAATACTCTTTCTTAGTCATTACATGAAACAAGTGTTCTAAGTACTCTAAATATCTGTGGCTAGTGGGACAATCCAGACATGCTGAGCGTATAACTTTAATCTGAATGATAAATAGGTTTGACATCCAGCCACTGTATCAGATCTTCAGCTAACTTTTTAGGTGAAGTTACAAGGTTTATGGCCTCAGTTATTACAGTTTGTATAATTATTGGGTCAGAGCATAACCTTTAAGAAGACTTGGATTGGTGTTCTGTCCTGTTTTCTGAGGTGATGGGTTTACTTTGCAGATAATGTGCTGGTAAAATCAAAAGAAAACACATATGCATCCTTTCTTAGCAACTTTAATACAGCACCCATCCCCCTCCTTTTTTTTTTTTTAAATAATAACCCATGAAATCAAACCACAATAAATGACAGAATTTTTTAATTTGAAAAACAGTCCCTAGGCAACTTCTCTGAATTCCATGGGAATAAAAAAAAAAAAACCAAAACCTGTTTGACGTAGTTCTGTAGATCATAGAACCAATATTATTTCTTTATGCTTTTCTTCTTTCTTTTCTTTTGAAGGTTCATGTTGTTCTACAGTATTCAAATGAACATACTGACTTCTGAGAAAATTTGCTGTTCTAATTTCACTTCATATTTTTTCCAGATCATGTTCCCCGTTGCCCTTTTAATGGTCCTTCACGGGAGAAATTGTTGTAAAAAGATGATACATCAATTTAGACAAAAGCAAGAAAAGCTATTCTGTGCCTTCAGAAAAATGTCTCTTGTATTTTCCTTTCAAATAATCATAGAATCACGGATTCTATTGTGTTGGAAAAAGCCCTTAAAGGTCATCTAGTCCAACTCCCCTACAATGAATGGGACATTTGCAGCAAGATCAGGCTGTTCAGAGCCCTGTCCAGCCTGGCCTTTAATTTCTCCAGAGACAGGGCTACCACCACATTTCTGATATGTGGTTCCAGTATCTCAGCATCCTTACTGTAAAAAATTTCTTCCTTATGTCTAGACTCAGTCTCCCCTCTTAGTTTGAAACCATTTCCTCTTGTCCTATTTCTTTTTATAGCTCCCCTTTAGATACTGAAAAGCCACTATCAGGTCTCCTCAGAGCCTTCTCCTCTCCAGCCTGAATAGCCACAGCTCTCTCAGCTCTCCTCACAGGAGAGGTATGCCATCCAATGGGTCGTTTTTATGGCCCTTTTCTGGGCACACTCTCACAGATCCATCTCTCTCCTGTACTGAGGACCCCACATCTGAATGCAATAATCCAGGTGATGTCTCACCAGCACAGAGTAGTGGGGCAGGACCACCTCCCTCGACCTGCTGACCACACTTCTTTTGATGCAGCTTGGGATATGATTGGCTTTTTGGGCTGCAAGGACACATTGCTGGCTCATGCCCAGCTTGCCATTCACCAGTACCCTCAAGTCCTTTTCAGCAGGGCTGTGCTCTGTCCTTACATCCCCCCGCTTATACTGATAGTGGGAGTTGCCATGACCCAGGCGCAAGACCTAGCACTTAGATTTATTGAACCTCACAAGTTATACCGGAGCTTACTACTCATTCCTATCTAGATCCCTCTGAATGGCAAATATCATCCCATCCGTCAGGCGTGTCAACTGCACTGCACAGCTTAACATCATCTGCTAACTTGGTGAGGGTGCTCTTGATCTCACTATCAGTGTCACTGATGTAGACGTTAAAGGACACTGGTTCCAGTACTGACCCTCAAGGGATGCCTCTTGTCACTGATCTCCATCTGGACATTGAGCCACTGAGCACCACTCTCTGGATGCAATCTTTCATCCTGTCCATCGAACAAACCTCCAGTCAAATCTGTATCTTTCCAATTAGAAAAGAGAAATATTGTCTTTGTCAAAGACCTTAATATGAATTAAGGCTGACGAATAATCCTCAATATTAATTAATATCTGGCATGCAAGTATTGTCCAGTCGCTTCCTGGGTATTTGTAAATAGTTTTTTCTTTTCTTTTCTTTTGCTTTTATCTTCCTCTTTGACTGTTAGTTATGGTTAAGGTAAACAGTGAAGAATACATTGTGTGTATCTAATGACTCTCAATTTTTTTATACAGCAACCAAAGGATAGGAGGTAGTATTTATGTTAGGCTTTCATCCCAAACAAAAAGTTCTATTTTGTGAAAAAGTGAATCCACTCTTTCTTGGCTTTTAGACTGTAATACAAACATCTTAGAATTGTAAAACCATAGACTAATTAATGTTAGAAAAGACCTTCATCAAGCCCAACTTTCATCCCATCCTACCTATTTTTCATCACCTCATCAACTCACCTATTTTAAAATACAAATTCCTTGATTTTTCGTATGTTTGTCAAATGTAAGGAAAAAAAAATTCCTTGGGCTGGCTACACATTAAAAATTCAAACTCAAGTCAGTCAGTGGTGGTAAGATGACACTTTGGACATGAGTGCTCGTTGGGATAGCAGATGTTTCCCAACTTTCCATAATGCAAGAGAGAAGCATATTTATAATTGACCTGTGGCAGTCAATGCCCATAGTCAGTTTGTTCATTTAAAATCTGCAGGTTCTTTGCTGTGTTAGTCTGGCTGTTAAATAACAAAATATCTGAGAAGGTTGTTAGTATCATTTGTGCCAGGTACACCAGGAGGGAAACTCAGAGAGACCAGTCATCTGGAAACTGGTTTTAATCTCTCAGCCTCGCTATAAATACAAATGAAACTCCCCAAAAGACAGTAACTGGGGTGGGGGAAAGGAAAGTTATAGGATTCATGAATGTCAGAAAGAGAACTTCAGTTCATTAATTTATTTACTCATATGTTTAATTATTTTACAGTAAGTTAGATGTCACATAATGGACAGTAGCCAGTTTTGGCTACTCAAACTCATTTTGCTGTGTTCTTTCATCAGTCCTTTACAGATTAGTTTAGGGAATGCTGTGAATGCCTGTGACAGTTTTGTTTTCTTGTAAAAGGGAAAAGAATTATTTGTCCTTAGCCAATCAATATGCTCTCCCATAAGATTACCTATCGTAGTGTTTACATATAGAAGAGTGAGTTATTAATGGAGCTATTTTCTGCTGATGTTATTATATTAATAGTATGGATGTGAAAAAATTCTAAGTGATTTAAATATGGACTTATTTACTACAAGTATTATTAATCCAATTTGTAATGTTACTATTAAACATTGCCACAGAAGTGTCATTATTATTCTAGAGGGAAATATAACATGTCCTGTGTCCCAAAATACCAAAATATCAGTCCCAAGATATGTTGTTAAAACAGTATTCTCCCCAACAACATCTGAAAAGTTGTTTGCTCGAAAACTAAGTGTGACAAACATTTGTTTCTAAGCATAAGCTATAGCTTGTTAAATACCATGCTTCAGAGCTTCACTGCAATAAAGCTGAAACATTCACCAGCTGCTTTAAGCAAACAAAAATTCCAATTCATTTTGTGATACAATTCTTAGACATAAACATAGGTATAAAGTAGATCCATGTGTTAAATGTGTAGCTTCTCTATTCCTACACAATTAATTGCACAACTTAGTAGATCAGTGCATTCTTAATGCAATACAAATTTATGTTTGTCACTATTCAAAGTGTTTTAAAATATTTTCATTAGATTTTCATGTTTATAGAATTCTAATGTTTTTAAAGCACTGTCAGCGAGGCTCAGCATGGCAGGAAGAATGCTGAGTTTACCCATTACCACATGCTTGAAAAGTTTGAGTTTCATTTACATGATTCACTGTGCTAACTTATGCATGTAATTATTGTAGGGCTATAATTATGGGTCAGAAAAAGTAATTTGGTTTTGCATCAGATGACAGTATTAGCTAATGAAAACTCCTGGTAAAGGTAGGTGCAGATATATTGTTAAGACTACAGATCATGATTCTCTTGGCTCCTCCTCCAATCTTTAAAGATGACTGACAATTTATATTTTGTAAGTGTTGCTCTGGTGCCAATGTCTAGGAAGTTCTAAAAGAAGCCAGTTGTACACATTAACCTTCCTGAATAGTTTATGCATTAAAAATTATAACAGTAAAGTGAAACCAGATGGACTGAGTAGAGTTGACAGCACCTTTCTGAGTGATGAAATTGCTATTGATTTATGACAAATGCTAGTAAAAGCAGGCAGGGACTGTTTTGTTGCTGTCAGATGAGAACTGAAAGTAGGCAGGTTTTGTTATCAATCATTTGTTGTCGGTGTAAGACAGTGGCAGGCTGTTATAATTGATTTGATAGCTCTGTCTGTCTTGAGCTCTAGTGGCCGCAGCAGATTGTGGCAATGCAGCAGTGAAGAGAATTGACATGAAAAGGAAGTGACACGAATCCTCACTGGCTAAGTTGTATGATATGAAGGAGTACGTTTATCAAAACATTTTATAAATCGGAATTTTCAGACTGAAATGCAATTTATTGATATCATTTATACAGTTTCTAAGCTTAATCGGGCAAGTAGTTTATCACCTATTATAGCATTCATTTAATGGATGTTTTATACCTGAAAGGATTTGCATGGGTAAAGATAGGTTTTTTCCTCTCTTTTCTTTGCCTTGAACTAGCAGCTTACATGATTTAATTCAAATTGTTCTTTTGATGAAGCTTTTGCCCTGATAAGGTATCTGTCTAACTTACACATACTGTGACTAGAGTATCGCGGTGACACTTTGATCCTCTGTAATAAGGCTGAGTTTTGATTTTGAAATAAGAAAATAAATAAATAAAAATTATTAAAAGAGACTAATCAGAGATTGCTGCTGGAGACATAATACGACTGCTGGATAAGACTTTGGGGAACTAATTCTGAGGTAACCCCAAATGATTCTACAGCGTAATATTCAAGAAACCATATTTGGACCCTCTGTCCCTTTTTTGATTCCTTAAGAATGTTGATGTTTGAGGTCAACTAACAAAGACAGATCATCACTTTTCCTTACCAGGATAAGGATTATGAAATTAAAATGTACATTGCAGAGAATTATTTTAAGGAATCAAAACATATTTTGGTATAACTGTGTGGAAGTCATGGATACCTTCCTCATGTGCAGTTCTGTATGTATTAAATATACCAATTACATACAGGCTTTATTCCCAAACAGAATTCAGTGTCAATAATAGTTGTATGTAGATGAGACCTTGAGAGATGAAGAAGGATCATCTATTTTCTATAAAATGGAATTCCTGAACCAGGAAGGACTCAAACACGTAAACAGATGGAAAGATCAGTCTTATTTTTTATTTTTTTTAAATTTCACTGCTATAAGAAAAGTCAGCAATTCTATCGACTGTAGCAAAGAAAGTATTTTTGCAATAAAGAAAGTGAAGTATTGATGCCATTCACTGGTGTTCAAAACTAATTAATTTAGCTAGGGTAAATTTAGACCCATGCTGCTAGAATAATACAGAAAAGGAAAAGCTATTTAAAATGAATAAAATTATGAAATTGAAACAGTCTGGTTTTGTTAGTCTCAAAAAGGCAAAATGAAAGCATGTGTATATGTACGTATATGCGTGTGTGTATAAAATACACACATACATGTTACATACATAGCGTATACTGTATAAGTGATGTACATGTCTGGGAGGTAAATGTGGGAGAGGGAATGTTAACAGCATTAGCACAAGAACAAGAATTATAACTGAAGTTTTGAAAATAGATTTTTATTAGAAAAAATGATCAATCACATTTTAAAATGTCACCTATTACTCATCAAGTCAAAGTGTATTTAGCTTTATGGTTAAATATGTTAGGGAATGCTTTAGACCTGTATTCTGTATTTTTAACTGATTTATCGACACTTTGTAATTTTTCCTGGTCAGTGTCTCTCTGCTTTCAGTGCTCGTCTTCTCTCTTAGATAAAGTACACTTTCAGAGGTGGTTTGTGCAGTTTGGACTAAAGAGAAGAAAATGTTGTTTGTGAAGTTTTTTGTACTCCAAACATCAAATATAGCTATACAGCTTTCAAACATATATAACTTACCTAAATTCTTTCTATTACTTATTACTTTAAAAAACAAAACAAAAAAACAAAAACAAAAACTTTTCTGAGGTTCTTTTTCCATCTTAAAATGAAAAAAAAAAAAAAAAAAAAAAAAAAAGTTTGTTTATGCTGTATTCCAAGAAGATATTCATTCAGAGCGAAAGAAAAGGCAGCTTGTGGAGCTAAAGATAGTTCATATTTCATATTGTTTTTTAAAACTACAGTTTATAGAGGGTGTTAGGTAGATAAGAAGTGGAAATCTGCTTCAATTGCACGGATGTTTTTATAAAACACTTGAAGCTAGGATTTAAAGAAAACACAAAAGGAGTACTGAAGTCCGCAAGAATCCTGGAGAGTGTGAGAAAATTGAAACTAGAATTAAAGATGTAGGTAAAGGCAATATTATGGATATAATCTTGCAGAAGTTGAGCTTCTGTAACTGAAAAACCTTGTAATGAGATCACTGTTTCAGTTCCCAAGGGAGTTACTCTGGGAACAGAAATCCAAACTTGTTATTTTTTTAAAGAAACAATGTTCTAAATAATTGGAGGATGCATTAATTGGACTTACCACAGTCTATTCTTCATGTTACATTTTCCCTAGATGCAACCACAGCAAGGCATATGAGCACTGGTGTGGTAAGGTGTTGAACAACTATAACACATTAAGAAATACCAGTGAAAACTATTACACTACTCAGTCACCAAAAAATGATGCATTTAGTTTCTCTACTATTATGCCACTTTTGTACTAAAGAATAACACTGCAGGTGGAGTAAATTTAAACTGTAAATAAGCCTGGAACTTCTCTCCCACATGAAACAGGTCTGGAGCAGACCAGAAGGCAACCGGGGTTAATTAGCCACAGCTTTTAAAGATGCTGTTTGCAAAGTGCTAACGTTCATGGCTTTCAACGTAGGTGCAGTACTGAAATATCAAAATGGCTCGTGTCAAAGGCGATTGTGCTTAAACTAAACTTTAAACATCTTAAAGTATTTAAACTAATGATGCTTCAGTGTGCTTGTCTCCTTATTTTATCTGTTGCACTTCATCATTAATGCTGATCTTTTTCTACTTGTTTCCACGAGCAATGGATTTTTATATACTGTGATTTGTTTAACACACTAAGTTCCTCAATTGAGTAGAAAGCTTGCTCATTACGAAGCTGACACTGCACTGAGGACTGTTACTGAGACTTACAGCTAAAACAGGCTACTGTATACCAACTGTATGCTCATTAAGCTATTGGTTTCTATCCCCTACTCTACCTTCCTCCGGAACCAATTCTGAAGGATCACTAGAGTTGTTAAACTGTTATTTCTCTTCATCCCTTAACCCACAATTCCTATTTTCTGCTTGCTGTTTTAGACTCCTATTTCTGCTTTAATGAAATCTGAAGCATCTGAAGTCACTACATTGGGACATTTATACTTCATGATCTTCCATGTTATTAGGCTTAAGAGGACAAATTCTAGAATTTCTTCACCGTTCCTTAGGTATTACAAATCCTTTCTTATAGTACAAGCAATTGAAAGGTGAAATATAAATTTACACATCCCATAAGCTAAACGAGATGTGGCATTTCAGCTTAGTTGCATTTGGATAAAATGAATCACTTGTTTTCATTAAAGTAATTTCACTTCTTTGGCAACCCCTTATGAACCTAATATGTAGCTTCCAATTTTTCTTAGTGTACTTATTCAGATACACTACTGGTCACCTGCAGTAGACGATTAACATTTTGGAGAGGATTTCATTAACATTTACATGGTATCCCATCAGACTGTCCTTTGACTTGATATATCTTGAGACCAAATCACCCTTAGATTTCCCAAGGTTCTTCTTGCCTCTGAAGCTAGCATGTCAAAAGCCCTAGGAACTTTTATGTTCCTACATTAGAATGTTAAAATGAGACTGCAATTCAGTCAGATCTTACTGGGAGGTTCACTAGAAGACAAAGGCTTCCTATTTATCTTTTCAGTTAACTAAGAATTGGTATTAATTAAAATATATATATATATAGTGAAAAATCAAAACTGGTGAGTGAGCTGGATGTCATTAAAAACTTCAGAACTCATTTACATCTTCATTGTCCTGAAAAAGTGCATTTCTTCATCTTCTTCCACCCTACATTAAAGCAGAGCATGATCAGGCAAGAAGCAAATTGCTCCATCTCCAGAAGGTTCAAATTCACCTCCTCTGCATGGGTTAGGAGATGGTATGCAGACAACCTTTTTCCTTGCTGGCATGCATTTGGGTTTTATTTGGTTGGTTGTTTTTTATGTTTTTTTTCTAACTGTACATTACTACACCCGTGCTACAAACTGTGAACAAACAAACTTTAGGGTTTTTTTATATCATGCTGTTACCTAGCTATTGAGATAAGCTGAAACACTTGGAGATGTTTAGAAGCTATCTAATGCCTTGAAAAGAAAAATAAAGAAAGCTTTCACTGTTTGTTTGTTTGTTTGTTTGTTTTTCCCCTTGTAATATTGTGTATGAATGCTGAGGTTGAAGCTTTATTTCTTATAAATGACTTTTATTCTTTGCTTCTACATGTATATATATATTAATTTTACTCCCCCTTGTCCTTGTGCTGAAGGGTAAGCCATGCTATATTGCCATATATTATGCAATTATAGTTTAATACTTTGTGTTAGCAGTTCTCGGGGAAAATATTTTAGCCAGAAATTTTAATTGTATGCATTTATACCTAATCTACCTACTCCATTTCTACTTTCTATGGTTTTATTATTATATTTTCATGAGTTTCTGTACATTATTGCTTTGTGAAATACCAATGCAAAGGAAGAAATTTGTTAGCCAAGAATGGGAAATAATGCAGAATGTTCCCATATGGAAGGAAAATTATTTTCCTTATTTTATTTCTTTGAATTGCAGTTGGGCAAATGTGATTTTTAAGTTGGCTGTGGCCTTTTTCTAAAGCACTTGAAAACATTTATCCAGATACTGATGCCTCGCTAAATCTTACAGAGTTACTGAACATTCTCCATCATTCTTTGTCTTCCTAAAGCCTTCTGATTTTTCCTATCATCATATTTCTGTTTTGTTTCTTTTTTGTTTATCTTGCATGTGAGATTTTTGTTTGTTTGTTTGTTTTCTGGTTTGTTTGATTGCTTTTAATAGGTGTGGGGGGGATGGCACTGTTTGTGCCTTTTCATTGCTGGAATGTTATTAACCTATGTTAATATAGCTATAGCGTTAAGGCCTGTTACACTTCAAAATTTATATTAAAGCATTTAAGTATGCATGTATTGAAATCTGTCCTAACAGTGCCAAGTTTTGTGGAGTTTAAGAACTCTCCTAATCAATATGTAATGTATGGACTATAATATTCCTCAACTGCTTGCTTGATTCAGTACTTTAAATATAAGTGACATCCCTGTGTGAAGATATTTAGCTTTAGAAAAGTGGATTGTTGTGGTACCTAATTTTGTTGTGAAATTAATGTTAGTGATGCATTGCCAAAAAATAGTTTGAATGTGCTCTGTGGATTATTAAAATAAAAAGAGGGAAGGACTGTTCCTTACTAGGAAATCACTCCAGTACCTGATAATTAGAATGAAGAGTCCTGTGCCAACTTACTTAGGGAGAAACGCAAAGGAAAAGCCCATCAGAAACGCAGAATACTTACTCCCAGTCATCTTTGTGAGCATTCTGGGGACTTATAAAAATATTCTTTTATTTTAATTTGATAAGTGTAATCTGTCATGGATTGGACAGTATTATGTTGGGAACTAAACACTGAAGCATAGTTCACTGGGAATAGAAGTGAGTACATGTCCCTGTTTGCAGGTCTGACACCTGGGTGTAAATGCCCTTCTCGTATTTAGTTCTACTGTTTGCTTCTTTTTTCTTTCTTTACATTTATTAAATACATGTATTATTGAATGAAATATCTCACAGTAGAAAAACAAATCTTATATTAGGAATAAGTAAAAAGCTGGGTGTTCTTTTGACGTACCTTCATTGCCCTGTGTCTTTGCTTGATATTCTGTTGTCTGGAGATGAAAGACCACCTGTTCTTTATTTTTCCGTCTTCTAGGTTAAGATTTATAGATGTTTGTGGTTTTCATTACTCTCTTGATAACTAAAAGGAAAAAGTCAGATTCTTTCTTGTATTTCAGTCTCTAAAACTGGACAAAGATGTTGATGGAAGGGAGGACTTAAGCATAATTTCACATATCTCAAAACATGATGATCCCGTTCATGTCTCCTAGGAACAGCCTGACATTTTTACTTTCCTTGAGTAATTCTGATACTTCTTTTTTATTATTATTATAGTCACAACGTTTGCATTGTTCTGGTCACTTTGGATCAAATGTCTCCTAAAACAGTTCTCAAGTATAACTGCAATTGGCTTTGAGATTACTTTAATTCTCTGGGTCTGACGTCTGTTTGTTTATTAGAAGGAGGTGCAGAGCTGGCTGTGTGTTCTTTGACTTTTATCCTTTGTTCAAGATTGATTTTTAGTTCTCTGTCATTGTTATTTTGTATTATTATGTACTTGTAGCGTAGATTTTTTGTTAGTTGTATCTCATTCTGTGCATTGCTGTTTCTTCTTTCTCTTTAGACAACTGCATTATATTTGTATATTCATCATTACTGATTTTCTCCAGTTAGCATGGTTTTTTCTTTCTGAACTTTGAGTAATAGATTATCTTGCGAATTAATCAAACTAATCTCTTACTACCTTTTCTGCACTTTCTCTACACTGAAGTAATGGGGGGGTTGTGATTTTATGGTGCATTCTTATAAATGTGACAATATTTTTTAGTCCTCTAGAAGTCTAATTTGGAATGAGTGCTTCAAGTAACATAAAAATAGTGCTAAGAACAAATTCTTGCATGAAATTAAGTAGTATTCCCAATTAAGTTACATAGGTATATTGCATTGTAGGTGTGACGTGTCACATCTGGTTCAAAATTGTTTATGGTGAGAAAGAAAACCCTTGGGAAGTGTGTTGACATCATGGGAAGAAAGTAGCCAGACAGTAAACCAAATATACCTAAAATTTCACCCCTCAGTTGAAAACAGTTGTATGCATTTCTGTTTTTCTATTTTCTTCTGCTGAAAGTTTGTAGACTTGAAAACCACAGTACCAGGTTTGCTGCAGTATAGCATATAGCTCAGGGGATGTTGATACAGCCTGAGGTTGTAGAGCCGAATCACAGAATTGTAGGGTATGGAAAGGACTTGTAGACACTGAGACCAATTTCTTTGCTAAAGCAGGTTGCCTACAGCAGATTGCACAGATAGACATCCAGGCAGGTCTTGAATATCTCAAGAGACTCCACAACCTCTCTGGGCAGCCTCTTCCAGTGCTCTGTCACATAGTGAAACAAAGAGGAATACCCTAAATACCAGAGAATTAGTTCATGTACTCACTAAAAATATTTCAATATTTGAACACTTCCTTGTTTTAGGAAGGTTGAAAACGGGTTTAGAAAATAGCTTTGTTCCCCTTTCTAAGGAATTGATTATCTTTTCCTTTTTCCCTTTTTGTTGACTAAGGCTCTTATATAGACGTCTTCATGTCTTTGTACTTTTCTGTATTGTATTATGTAAGTAATATTTTGAATCCTTTTAATGGACTTGATAAATCCTTCTTTGGTGGAATAAGTCTTGTAAAATGTGAAATGCCTTTTTCTGGGTTAGGATTGCCAATGCGGATTTTACTGAGAGCCACTGTTTCAAAGCGTTTAAGCAGAGCATTAATAAAAATTGTTTTGGCATTAGTAGTTGTATTAAAGCCTGAATTAAAGCTGAGTACAATATATATACATGCACAGTATCTCTGTATAACATATACATATAATTGGGATATTTTCTACATAGGTACATATATATCCATTTAAGTATCATACATTCATTTTACTGTAGTAAGCAAAGTCATAGGTGTAAAGAATGCTACCAGTGACAAATGTTTTTTCTAAAAGCTATTATACAAATGTAAATTTTTTTTTTAGTTTATTTTTTCCACTTTAGGAAAGCATTTATTATATATATATATACGTATATATAAAATTTTTTGTGTTTTTTTTTGTTTTTTGGGTTTTTTTTGTTTTTTGCTTGTTTTCATTTTTGCACAATAAATTTTCTGATTTTTGTATCCCAGTCACTCATTGACACATATGTCAATTCTGTCTGAGATTCAGTGACTTCAGGTTGACCTACATAAAATAATTCATTTAATTTTAGAAAAACTTTATGTGAAGAATCACTACCATTCAGATAACTGTTGTAGTCTTACAGTTCTTGACTTGCTCAACTTTTAGAATGAAAATAAAATTTTAGAATGAAAATATCTAGATAATAAAATAATTGTCTATTTTGTAATCTATCATTGTTTATATTTCTGACTGAGATTTTTTCAAACTACATTTCTATTGTGTATTTACAGTTCTAGTTCTGTAAGTTCAAAGCTTAAAATAATTATATTTTAAGCTTTGAATATCAGTTTCCCTTTGTGACAGTTCTGCCATGGGAGAAGCCCAATTTGCGATGTCTAATTACAGTAAAATTCTGATTACATTGGTGTTATTGACAAGAATTCTGGCCACAGTGAGCTTAATGCTGGTGGCAAAGTCAGATGAAAAATAAAAAGTCCCCAAACTTTAAGAATTTGGTTTTAATGTTCTTTAAGGTAAAATCATGCATTAGACATTGTCAAATGATTTCCCAGCAAGTGCAGAAGTATCTGAATTATAATGTGAGTTTCTAGCTATTTGCAATAAGAATGTAAATAAGGTGACACAAAGCCTTATTTACAGTGACTAATGAAAGCTGTTATACTGCAGTCAGAGGGATACAGAGCAACAGGGCAATTCATTAGGAGAAAAACAGTTAACAAACAGCTAAAGCATGCCAGTTTGGACCTTTTCCTTTGAATTTGAAAACATATATGCTTCTTCTGATTTATTATGCTAGATAATTCTTTCTAAGGAAAAGTAGGTGGTAAGTAACTATTGTTGCCTGCTGGTTTCTACTAATTCACAGAAGTGCTTAGAGGAGATGTATCATTTCTGGCTTTGTAATGGATAGATAAATATGCTTTCACCACAGTGAGCCCCTTTAATATGCTGTACTTGTGATTTGCCGCAATAAGGGGTTGATTCAATATACAATATAAGCACATACATAAATCCCTCCTGACTTCGAGCATCTCTATTTAAATTCAGTATTCAACTAAGCTAGATCAGGGAATCAGTAATGTAAATCAGGCAATATGGACTTAATTTATACACTTCTAAACTACAGCTTCGGTAATAATATGAGTGTGTATCTAAAAACAAAGCAGCGCTTACCTTTGTGATTGATTTTCTTCCCATTTTCATATATTTAAGACACAATTACAAGAAATAGAAATTATAACAGCTGTGTTTAAGTTCATTTTTCTCTTTTGTACAAGCAAGATATATATTGGAAACAAGGAAAACTGTCACAGAAGTTTAGTGATAAGTTTTATACTTCTGCATACAGGCTCCATCTGATAATTCTTTTTGGAAAAAAGGAAAATTATTATTATACCGAATCATTATTCAAAATTGTATTACATGAGAGTTGGAGTACCAGCTGCTTCCATAATGTGCAACTCAGTCCAAGCTAGTGTGTTTGAACATCCTTCAGATAGTTCAAGAACCATGTGTTTTTCCCTCTGCAATTGAAGTTGAAATTAGATTTCTAATTTTGCACTGTTCTTCTTACACGCACAACTTGAAATTACTAAACAAATACTATTACTGACAGTAGGTAATGATATTTCAATAAGCAGTGGCCATGCAAGCCTCAGTTGCAACATATGCTAATGTTTTTGAATACATATGGTAGAAAAGCAGACATTAAGTAATAATAATAACATCCTACACAGCTTAATGAAAAAGAGGTGATGGAGAGTCAACAGCTATAAGCCTTTAAAGATAGCAAGCATTTTGAACATAAGGCATAGTAAAAGTGGTAACAACTAAAGACTGGACATATTATAAGCATGGTAAACAATATGGGAAGTCAAGATTAGCTGGATATTTAATGCATCACAACTTGAAGCACGATTCTAAAAGACACAATTTCTTATTTAATTACAAAAGTCAGAAAGATTTAATAGAAAATTAAGACACTCCTGCAGAACTGTAGACATTTCCACGAGTAGCTCAATGTGTTTACAACAGAACTGTACATACTTCTACAGAACTAGACATAAAGAAGCTCTAACTTATCCTGCACTAGTCTTAAACTGTAGTAAACCCATCCGTAATTTGTGAAAATTAAAATTACTATGAATTTAAAAGTACTTTGAATAATATGTATAACACAAAGAATGTACTTGTATTAGCTGCATACAGTTAGAACAAAGTTTGACAAAGTATTCTATAAATACACCTATATATATACCACAGAAACAGAGCTGTATAAATAAACTGTAGTTGCCAATAAGTTTTTGAATTTTCAGTTTAAATCTCCACAAGAAAATGACCTTTCGTTGAACAGCAGTTTCATTTAACTCTAAGACCTTACTTCTTTTAGGAGAAGAGCTGGAAATAGGACAGCTAGACCATTTGATCCTTCTTTTATTCTTTCTCCCATTGAAGCAAGCTACAGTTTTGCTGTCTATCCATACTGAAATCAAACTGAAATATTAATGAGATTTCTCTTTAGGCACTCATATGAACATATCAGAGTTAAGAAACAAGTTTGTCCTCCAAATACCATTAAGATAGTTGCATGTCTTTTGCTGTAATTACCCACCTCCAAAAAAATAAAATAAATAAAAAATTCAAAGTATTCTGTAACAGGCAACGAATATGGGGATTTCCTTTCACAGAAATGAATCTTAAATCTTACCTGACCCTTTGATATGTTACAGATACTGTGTAGGAGAAGCAAATGATAAAGAATGACTGGGACAGGTAAATAAGTTTTAATGTATACAACTTTAAGGAATATTAAAGTTCACTGAGAATGCAAATTTCAACTTTAATTGTAGAGGGAAATGCACACGGTTCTTGAACTGTATGAAGGATATTCAAGCACATTTATTTGGAAAGAGTTATCCTTTATGGAAGCAATTGGTAGTCCAACCCTGTTTTAATGTCCTACCTTTCTGAAGAATAATTCTTTAATATTTCATCATTTTTTCATGGTTTTACTGGGACATCATACTGGTAATAATACAACTGCTTTTTCAAGTATTGAGATCTGCTTATCTGTCTCTAGTTACATAAATATTTGTTATATATACGGGGAGTATTGTTTTGGTCAGTACAGTAAAATGTAAAATGCTTATAAGGACTTTGAGCTGATAGAATCTGCACTGAGAAGTTTCGAATGTGGCTTTCCATGCCAGTGCTGAGATATGAGAAGTAATATCTAGAGTGTGTTATTACAGATTTTTCTTCTCTTAAGCCCTATAAGTTCAACCTGCCATACGTAAGACTGCAAGTGTGAATGATGCGTATATGTGTAAATTTTAGAGCTTATAGGTACAGTTAAGATGATATAGTTTGCTCAGTTTTCAGTGGGGAAGTTTTACTAGGGTTATACGACAGTAAAAATGAAAGCTATACAGCACACAGAAGTGAATATATCATGTGTTAGGAATGACTGTGCTCTTGATGAAACAGTTATCTATAAGATTCCATTCTGTGTAATAGAAGCTCTTAAAAATAATTTACTGAAATTAAACTTAATTAAGAAAACTTATTTAATATTCATACTTTGGTTTAGCTGTCTCATATAAGCATCCTTGTCAACAGTCTGGAGATTCCACTCTGAAACTTCTGTTTTCCAACCAGTCCTTATGGGAACAAAACTCAGTGTTGATCATGCTACATTTCCTAATCATATCTGAGCAGAAAATCAGTGGGACTTTGTTTCTTTCACAAGTTTTGGTCTGTTTTTAATCTGACAAAAGATAGAGTTTAACTGAACAATTATAACTGCTCTTTCAAAGTTTCTTTACCCTTTCAGGACTGCAGACTCTGAGCTGCTGTCTTAATTTATATATTTACCTTCTTTGAATTTTCTTTCATTGTAGACCAAAACAATATATTAAGCAGGCACCTTTGTGTCAACTATTAAATTGTCTTGTTTCTGTTTCACTGTAGTTTCTTACGCCTTTGCTAATCTTGTCTGTTATGGATAAAATTTTCTATGTCTTCTACCTGAGGTTGGTGATCCCCCACCCCTCTGGGTTCTCCTGTTGTCCTATGCTCCTCCCATGTTGGAGGAACAATATACAGAAGGAAACTGAAATAAAATGTATCTGTGGGAAGAGACTTCTGACTTCTAGGGTCTGGGCAGACAGGAGTTTTGATGAAGTGGATAATTGGACTAGGCAATTTGGCCAGAAAGAAGGTGAAAATGAATGGAGAGTAAGAAGAGAGGGAAGGGCTGGATGGCCAGTGAAAGTGCTCATGAGAGCTACGCATTCAACTGAGGTTGGAGAAATGAGAGTTAACAGCTGAAGACATTAAAACACACACACACACATTAAAAAAAAAAAAAAAAAGCTTTGGAAAACTGTGCAAAAACATATTGTGTGATAAATAAGCGGTTGCATCTATTCAAAGGCTAAAAGTGGAGAAAAATTAGGAAGTCCTTCAAGTACTAGAATGGGCTGCTAAGGAAATGGTGGAGTTCCCATCACTGGAGGTATTTAAGAGATACAGGGTCCTGGCATTACAAGATGGGGTTTAATGATGTAAATTGGTATGTCACATTGATGGTTAGACTTGATGATCCCAAAGGTGTTTTTCAACCTAAATGATTCTATGATTCTGTGATTCCTCATCATAGGAATTTTTTTATTTTTTTATTTTTTTTTTATGGCTTACATAAGAAGTAATTTTTTGTAGGGTAGCTATTATACAGAGACAGTACCAAAGTCTACTGAGGTTTCATATCAGTAACAGCCTTGGTATTTCTTTTCACTATCTTACCAGGGAAATCTAATGCTTAAAAGAACACTTTTTCCTTCTTTTTTCTTTTTTTGTTTTTCTGTATTTTGGTTTGGTTTGGTTTTGGTTTTTCTGCTTCTCTTTTTTTCAGGGTGGTAAACTAAAATTTGGACTTATTTGACTGAGAGTTCATCAATAAATTTTAAAAAATACATGTAAAACCTTATCCTTACACATCTTCCAAAAATCCCTCTGGAAATCTGTTTATTGACAAGTCATCTCATAACTCCAGATTTTGTTGTTTTGTGATTCTAAGCAGAATCTGTTTATCTTCATGACAAGCTGAGCATTTCTGCAAGCTGTACTACCTGTTTGAAAATTCACTTACCTAGCTTCAACAAATTTGATTGCAAAATCACTAATTCTGGCCCTTAGTTTGTCCACTAACAGATATTCTCAATAGTATATAATTTGATATTGTATGTTTAATTTCAGGCTTTTTTCTTCTAGCAGTAATAGCTATCTCAATTAATAAAGGTGGGAAAATGTTTTGAATTGGTAGAATTAAACTTACCATAAATTGCATAGCCTACCTTGTCACATTCAAATTGGAAAAGCAAAAAACTTCTGTCAAAAATTCAATTTAGCATTACAGAGATCACTGTTGTATAACAACCCTTTATCTGTAGTAGTGTACAAAAGCACTTCTAACAGTGCATCAATTTTCACAGCCATTTAGTAGATTAGAAAGCAATTGTAAACAGAGTAAAACCCACATTAACTCCTGTCAACAGCCTGCCTTTTTCTCAGTTATGGATTTGTTTGAAATAACAGTGAAGTCTAAAGTGATTGCATCAACATCACAGATTGTATTATAAATATGAATGAACCCATTGTAATGGACTGCATAGTAATATATGGCAGACATTTGTCCTTCCCATCAAAGTAACAGCTTTTGTAAAGGAAGAATAGCTATGACATAAGGGAACATGTCACTCTACAAGAAATTATTCCTCCCGTTATGAAACAGTAATTGTGCCAACTGACTGGTTTTCAAACTATCCTGAATTTTTATTTTATAGTAATGTACCATTAAGAACTGTTTGGTGTTTCTCCTAACTGAAATCATATATGCATATGCATACATATGCATGTATGTACATGTGTATTTATGTTAAAGTGAGCAGTTATCAATGGTTAGATTATTTTGGGATTTTTATTTGGTTTTTTATAACACTGATAAAAACAATAAATACATCAAGAATAAAAAGTTTACTGTTGGGGTTTGGGGGGTTTTTTGTTTGTTTGTTTTTGTTTTAAATTGGAACTCACCAGTTGGTGATAACTGCAATAAATTGATTTACTGGACATGGTGAATGTTGATCATTAAACAATTGAATATCCTTCATATACAGTAGTACACACTATACATAATACAGTGAAGTGTATTTTATATTTTCTTCATTTCTCTGGAGAGTTACTTTCCAGAAGAAGGTGGTTCCTAATGTCATTAACTATACTATAACCCTGGACACTAGACATTTTCAAATGCCTGTTTCTAGAAGTGCATATGTTTTGTTGCAGTCACAGATGATGAAGATTTCTCTCCTACAACTCCATTTCTCATGTTAGAAATCTATGGCTGTTGAATAATTCTGGTACTGCTACCACAATCCTACTTGCAAATTTATGTATCCCATTATTACTGAGAATTTCTGTGGGGTTTTTTTTGATCTTTTTTTTAAGGGAGGGAGGGGGAAGGGTGCAATTTGTGCAATAAGATGGCTGCTCCAAAGTAATGCCTCCTATTCTATTATGCTGGCACATGACATCAGAGGCAGATGTTGATGATATGGCAGTAGAGAATGAATCTTCCCACCAGGATTCCATTATATTTTGTTGCTGTGTGGCAGATAGCAACAGAGGGGCAGTATGATTGAATGGCATTTGACATGGAAGTGCGTATAAAGCAAAGGTGTGTCAATGAATTCCTCCATGTGGAAAAATGACCATGTCATTTTTGTATAGATAATACATATAAATTAATGTCAACCCACTGACATTAATTGATGCTTGCTAAATGTTTATGAAAACCAAACAGTGGATGTAAGCTCAGTGAGGCGGTGGGTGGTGCTTTTCAGCATCAGAAACAGTGATCTGAAAGACAAACCAGGTTCTGAATGGCCATGGTAATGCAGTGCATAGAATCATAGAATGGCTTGGTTTGAAAGGACGTCAAGGATCATGAAGTTCTAACCCCCATACTCCATGCAGGGCCACCAGCCTCCATATCTAATACTAGACCAGGCTGCCCAGGGCCCTATCCAACCTGGCCTTGGTGCAGCTGAAGTATCATCCAAAATCCTCTTATCTGTCATAAGCATTCATGTTAATTCTTTCCAAAACGTGATACCTCTTAATGCCAACTCACATATATGGTCAATCTAATTTACTGTGTAAATTATATCTTACTGATCTGTGTTTAAGAAAAAAAAGAAGTCTTAAGTAGCCAGCCAGCTACACAAAGCACTAGATTTAGTGGTCTCTGTCTACCGTATATCTGTTTATCTTCTTCAGCCCACTTCTCTGCCTGACTTACACCACTAATAAAAAACATTTTATTAGGAATAAGACTCAGAAACTGCCATTCAAAGCTGACAGTTCTCAGGTGGGTTTCAGTACCTATAAGGAAAGTAAAGAAAGCTCATGGTCTGATGTATGTGTATTCCACTTAATTTCATGGAACTTGTTGTAACTATCTATTTAAAACTAATCTAAACTGGACTTTAAAACTTAAAAAAAAAAAAAAAAAAGAAATAGATATCTAAAGTATGTACTTTTAATTGTACTCTGAAGATTACCTTTTTCCCTTGACTAGTCACTTGACAGTGCAATCACTTTTCTGTTTTTGTCCTGTAGAGTCAGGCATAATGATTCTGTGTAAAGACTACAATATCCTACAAGGATTTTATTGTAGTGGACTATAGCAGATGTGGATGCATAGGTAAGATCTATAGACATCCCACACTTTGTGCTGACCTTGAAAATTAAATCGTTTTTATTGTTGGTACAGTACTATACAATTTCAGCCACATTCAGATGTATTATGTGTTTGCCTATTAAAAGAGTCTCAAAAATTTGAAATCTATTTATTTCAGTAGGGTCTTTTGTTTGTGTAACAGTCATTCCTGCTTGGAAGAATATGGAAATGTATATAGTGTGATAAAAGAAATTACTTTCTGTATTAATTCTGATAGGCAGAGGTCATTCAGATTATTTCTGTGTGGATGATGAGATATAGCATAAAAGTCTATTAATCTGTAAATGTGAACAAGGTGTATGTCCAGAGATGAAAAAAAGTTTAACTGCATGTATTTATTTGATACCAAAAAAACATTATTTTTAATTATTATTATTATTATAGCTGTTAGAATGTTAGAACTCCTTTCCTTTATTAATTCTTTAGGTTTATGTTTTATGGAATAATTCAAATTTAATGTCATGCTTAGTATGCTTACAAGAAGAAAAAATCTTTAATCTATGCATAAAATATGGTGATATGATCCAGTGAAAGTATTTTGTTTATTGTATATTTTAAATGGCAATGAGACTATATGAGTTAAAGTAGTGTTGAATAACAGGTATTGCTATGGTTTTATACTATTTTTTTTTAAGTTGATACACATTCTAATAAGTACTGTTAGAGATTGTTGGTGGTTTGTTTTTATTTGAGAGAAAGAATCTGTATACATTTTCATGAGACTTAAATCACTTTCCCCTTAATCCTTTCACCTAAGCTAGAAGTCTTTGGTAACACAAATTCAAACACATAAGGCAGAGTAATATCTAAAATCCAGTTGCCTTGCTATACAAAGCAAAACACCATATTTATATCTTAATCCCTTAAAACTAGAAGCAAACACTGCATATGAGATTCTTAGGTTTCAATATACACTATTAGAATTTATAAATTTTGCATAGCTAGGACTAAATCTAAACCATTATCAGCTTAAAGCAGTGATAATTTTCACATGAGGGGTAGAATTCCATATGTCAGTACAGTTATTTTATAGGCTGATTGTAAGTCCTGAATATGTTTCAGGCTTGTTAGAGACTTGCAAAACTACACAAATTTATATCACAGATCTGTAAACATGAATAACTGTAAAATATATGCCTAAGTATTTAGAGAAAAGGAAGTGAACATAAAGGATTTTTAAGAAGCAAAAATTTATGATAAGTAACAGCTGAGTGGCATACTTAATAATGACTATTTTCACATCTGCCATTCTTGACTGTATATTATATACAAAACAGTTTTCCCCTGTTCATGTCTAAACTACTTGCTTTAGCAAACAGAATGTGATTTACTTCCACAAGAACAAACTTTATGAAATTCTATTGCTTATGTTAAATAAGCATTGAGAGAGGTGCACATAATCTGTTATCTACCTCTGAAATCACTGAGAGTATAACATAGGATCATACAATCTCCTGTCACTATCCTGACTAGACAGTCCGCCATTTATGCAGATTTTATGTAGTCAAAAGTTCGAACTTTTCAAATACAGAAGTTATAACCTTTAAAAATAGTATCTGGTAACTTACTTTTAGATGGCTACTGCAGGCATTCACATTTGAGTTAGTTACTGTAAGCTGTCTCTACCTGTTTCAGATATCTACATCAGGGTGAAATGAAGCACACTTCAGAAGTGCTTGTTTCTCCTCATTGACTGTGAAGGGAGCCTGAGGCAACTAGCAGAAACTCATTTACTCCAGTGAATCTCACATGGGGATCATTGGCCTTTGGCCAGGCACAAGGACACACAGGACTAAGCATGCTCCATTGTTTCAAATAATTTTATACAGTACTGCCAAAAAAAAGATTATTTTGTTTCTGTAGTTGCAGTGTGCCTATACAAATGCAATTGAACTTTGTTCTGAGGTATGCTTTTAGATAATAGAAGATTAAAATACAGACCTACACCTCATCTTATTCAAACTGTTCCCATTTAAATGTTAAATTATGGAAAAAAACTCTTTTGTCATTACTAATCTCAGAAGCAGCAAACTTATATCATAGAATCATAGAATGGCCTAGCTTAGAAGGGACCTTAAAGATCATCTAGTTCCAACCCTGTGCTGTGGGTGGAGTTGTCACCCACCAGCTCAGACTGCTCAGGGCCTCATCCAACCTGGCCTTGAACAACTCCAGGGATGGGGGCATCCACAGCTTCTATGTGCAACCCATTCCAATAGCTCACCACCTTCTGAGTTAAAGATTTCTTCCTAATGTCTAACCTAAATCTCCCCTCTTTTATTTTAAAAGCCATTCCTCCTTGTCCCATCATTATTAAACAGTGTCAGTTTAAATGTTATTAAACAAAGTCAGTCCCCCTCCTGCTAACAAGCTCTCCTCATGTACTGGAAGGCCACAGTGATGTCTTCACAAACCCTTCTATTCTCCAAGCTAAACGTGCCCAGATCCCCCAACCTTTTTTCATAAAAGAGGTGCTCCAGCCCTTTGATCATCTTTGTACCCCTCCTTTGGACCCGCTCCAACATCTCTGCACATCACTTCTTGTATCTAAAGCAAGAAGGCCTCATCCATATACTTCTCTTGATCAGATGGCCTGCATTAATTTCTGAGCACCAGATGTATTTTGCTGGTTTAGTCCCTAATTTTCACACACAGGCTCTCCATGGTTGTATTTCAGAGGCAGCTCTTAATAGTTACCTATATTTTGGTATAGAAGGCAAGTCCTCTGACTTGCCTATCCCTTCTAAAACGCCTGTAGTGCATTGGAAAGGAAGGTAGAAGGTTCGAAAGGACCTACCAGATCATCTATTCCGTCTGTTGCCCCATTACCCTTTCTACCACAAGCTACTAAACCATATCTCATAGCTCCTCATCCTCAAGATGCCTCTTGAACACTGCCAGGGACACATCACCTCCCTGGGCAGAGCATCTCAAACCAGGAGAATTGAGGAGGACCCTAGCTATACTCCTGATCCCTGCAACATCTTTCCAAGAGACATAAAGGCCTTTTTAGTAATTTTGCAATTTCCTAGTTACAGACCCAGCCAAAAGATCAGATGTAGTTTGCAGTAGCTGAATTCTTAGAGGATATTCTCCCTCACCACCATAGTCTTCCTGAGTTGGGATATTTCTGAAGTGAAATACATGAATATCTAACCATAATTTTTAGAACCGTCCTCTGAATCTGCTGAACAGTTATTCTTCAGTGGTGCTGGTTGATGCTAGGAATCCTGATTTGTTCACAGTATTATTGCAGAAATCTTAAAATTATATTTCTTCTATTGGATGTTACTTTAAAATGATCAAGTCTGTTCTTGAGATTTGCATTTTAATAGATTTTACCTAGGCTGCATTCAGCTGCTGAACACTGAGTTATTTATCAGTAGAATTTGTTTTTCTTCATAGCATTTAAAGCTATTTGGGTATAACATTACTCTTTTGAAATGAGTTCTAATGAGGATGCTAGGAAAGATTTGGAAATATAAACCTAACATATTTACCATGACTGAGTAACTTAACTGATGAGCTAGCAATGTGTTTACAGAACATATTCATTCTAGAAAGAAATGTCATTATGACAATTTCAATTATTATATGCAGTGTGTTTCCTAAGAGGTGTTTTTAGGTTCTCTTCAGAATGTGATGGCAGGAAAAGAATTTTCTTTTTCAGAAATGCAGTGGTCGTGATTATATATGACCTGTATATGACAGTTATAAATGTGTATCCTGGTATTCATGAAAATTTAAGAGTAAACAGAAGGAATAATGGTGGCACATGGGAGAGTGAGGAGATTTCTGAATATGTACAACTAAGCAATCAGATGGTTTCCATCACAGACAGGCTTACTTCTAGAATGAGATTATTTTCTCTACACTAAGTATATATGCTCAGAGATGAAGTGCGAGCTTGTAGAGGGGGGTTTATACCAGTATAAAGTGATACAGTAAACTGAACAAAAGCTGAGAGGGAGAGGAATGGAAATGTGTTAGGCAAATATCAAAACTGTGAAACTGTATCTTGGAAGTCTTAAAAGTCTTAAAACTGATGCGTGAATAGCTTTCATCAAATGTAGATATGCAATGGCAACTAAATAAGTATTGATCTGTTAAAATATCAGCAGTTGTGCCAGGTCTGTCTGGGTGGAAGTTAACTTTCTTCCTGGCAGCCCATATGGTGCTGTGCTTTGTGTTCCCAACAGAGCTCTGTTGATGACACACCAATGTTTTGTCTGTTGCTGAAGAGTTCCAGGACTTCCTCTCCCTCACCCCCAAAATACATAAAGCATCTTGGCAAGGCTTTGGGAAAGATGTCACCCAAGCTCAATGAAGAGCTATTCCATACATGTAACATCATGCTCAGCAATAAAATCTCCAGGGAAAAAAGAAGTAAGGGGGAAACATTTGTAGCTATGGTGTTTGTCTTACTCTTACACTTGCTGAAAAAGAAAACCTTTAATGCTAATTCAGATAAATTCCAGTGGTCTTTGCTGTAATCTGCTGTCCTCTGAATTGAATCATTTGACTGTGCATGCTACAGAGAAATAAGTTAAGCTTGTATTTTTCTATTATTTGTGATTGACCAGACTTTTCTGTTATTACTTTAATTACCCCTCAAGCAGTGTTCTGATGTGTGATCGCATGCAGCTCAGTGTTCTGTGAGTCCTTCAACATGACGATTCATGGAATAATTATCCTGTCATCACACCTTGATTCATTGTTACGTAGTTTCCCAGGCTTGTGGTCTTGCTCACATTTGCTTAGCAACCAGATCACACATCTCTGATACTTATTATTCAAGTAATCACCCTCCACAGTACATAGATGCATCAATTAAAGCTTTACAATGAAGTATATTGTTTTGTGTAGTATCCTCAGGTGTCAGGAATTAGAAATTGGCTAATCTGAGTTGATATTAAACAAACACGCATGCAAACATTCTAAACAAAAAAATGTGGTAGGTCATGATCAACAGGAAATTGAAGAAAAAATATATTTTGTTCTTAAAATGTTCAGTCTTTTCTAGAGACTTATCAATATAAATGCAGTTCTGAAATGTCTAAGGACCAAACATCTATTTTAGATGTGTTTTTTTTCAAATGAAAATCAATTTATATCTCCATTATTGGCTCTTACCTATATTCTTTGTAAACATTTTCTGGCTAATTTTCAGATTTGGGTAGATTTCACAGCAAATTATTATTAGAATGTGACTTGAGTAGCAAGAAGCTGTCAAGATGGTTCAGTGATTTAATGTTGGCATCCTGCAGCTCTGACTGTAATCAGCAGATGCACTGGCATTACCATAAATGTTTTCTCTGACAAAAAAAGAGATTTTTCCTGTTTGGAGGCTGCTGTTTCTGATTAAATTTAGTTTGGCTTCTTTTGCATAATTAATATACCATGATGATCTCTAACCTTTTGTTTTTAGTATCACCTTTTGAGCTAGGCACATTTGCAAGGCTGCTTTGTAAGTCAAAATAGACAAAGTAATACCAGGTCCATATGTAAAATTCTTTTTCCTTTCAGTTGTTTAGGAGGTCTTGCTGCTTTCAGCCTTGATTTTTCAGTGAATGTAAAGGGATCATTTGTTCAGTCTCTTTTATTGGCTCTGTGTCTGCATTAAGTTTTTCATCTAAGTGAGAGAAAAGCTTCTTCTATTAGACCAAAGAATGTGGACCAAAGAAATTTAAGTCTTAAATTAAAAAAATACTCCCTTACATAGCAAGACTAACTGATCTTTTCTGATACCTGATCAGTCGTACACACTAACTGCATTCAATTGATTAGGAAAAGAGGAATCTGGAAATCTCATAGCTGGCTTTTGAGGATTAACTGAGTTTTTACATAACAAAGTGTCTGCAAAGTGTTTATCTGTTAAAATATAGGACGCAAATGTGTTCATGAAGTGAGAAATGCATACCATTAATGATGTTAAACAGAACGTTTTGAATTTGTCTGGATTGGATTAATTACCTATGACAATGTATTTAGAATTTGTTTCAGATAATAATCCGTGATGATGGGGGAAGTGAGTAAGAGCCATCTTTAGAGAAAATTTCCTTAATTAGATTCTGTTGAAAACCTAGTCCCTTTGCAAAGTGATTTGTTAAACTTGCAGCGTACAGTTCTTGGTGTGAAACACATCTATCACTGGATCATGTCAAGAGCAGGATTATTTTCAGATCTCATCTTCCTTCACACATGAGCAAGGCCCAATCACAGTCCATCCCAAAGAGAGGAAATAAATAATTGAGTGAAAACACATAACATTAATTAGCTTGATACGCTAAAAGAGAACTGTCAGAGCAGTTTATAGGCAGTCTTGAGAAACAAGCAGAAAATGAATCACTTTTTACATTGCATTTATTTCCTAATATTTGTTTTTTAGTAAGGCTCTTAAAAATGTACTATTTCCTGCTGCACAGTTTCTACTTTCTAGCATGATTTTGACCATTAAATTTTCTACAGCAGAGAAAAGGAAGAACCATAGTAATAATAATTCTTGAATGATGAAAGTCACATGAAGCAAGGTGACTCAGCTTCAGACTATCTCCAGTGCATTCATGAAGGCAATCTTGGATGTTAGTGTACGCAGGTTACACTTCACAATCACCTCTTTGCTTCCGTGCTGTAAAGAGAGGAGCATGGGAGCCTGGAAGCTATTCCTGCAGTCTTTTGGATAATAGTGAATGACGGCACACTGTGACTGTGACCTGTGTGGGCGCAAACTGCCCAAGCACATTGTTCCAGTACGAGTTAGAGGAATGTAAGAAAATTGCATTTCTACTTGACTGTTAAGACTAACACTCGCCTACTTTACCAGCAGTCTTCACCTTTTAACTTTATGTTACTCCCAAAAGCATTTGCAGGACTACTTTTGCTTTAGAAGCAGGCTGATTCCATAGGAGAAAAGTACAATGGATGATGAAAGATTTTTTTTCCCATTAGTTTTCACATTACAAAATATTTGTGTTCTACCTTCGATTTTTCGACTTATCAGTACTCTGATTGCTGATATAGGTGTGGAAATGGAAATTTGGGCTATAACAAGGATATACAAATACTATGCTTTTCTAGCAGTAATTAGAATGCTTAGGATCCTTTGTAAAGCTTTCTTATCAGGAATAGTGGATAAGAAGAGGATAAACTCAAGAGTTTGGCATTAAATTCTAAAGGCAATTACTAGGCACAGTTGTTTTTTTGTAAAATATTTATGCTAAATTAATAAATACTTAACAAGCAACAATACTATTTAGAGCTGCAGTGAGTGGAATCTCATAAATAACAGGTCATTCTTTTAGATGTTTTTTATTGTTTGAATTTGTTGAGATTTTATTTTCCAGAGATATGAAGGTTCCCAGTGCTCTTTTTGTTGTGGAAGAGGGGCAGAGAAAGGGTTGGTCCACAACAATTGAGAAAACACTGCCACAACTTTAGTGTTTCTTTTCCATTTATTTTCCCCAACACATTACTTATCATTACACACTGCAGCTGCCAGAGACTTTCCTTTGATGCTAGCAATGTTTATGCATATTCCTTAAATTCTGTATCAAAGTGTAGCTTGTATTCATCTATCTATAGGTAGATACCACACAAAAGTGTTTGGAAACTAAATGGATCTCCTGTTCAAAGCCGTCAGTTTAGAATGAGATTTTTTTTTATTATTATTACATAAATCATCAGAATATTATCAGAGTATAGCTTATAAAACATTAATATGGACCTTATGTAAAAATGGACCTCTCTGTTCTTTGTCACGCCAACTTGAAATGGTCAACTACAATATGCTTGTGTATAGAGTAGAAAGCCCAGTAATGAAACACATTTCAGAAATTTAAACTAACCCAGATATATTAGTCAGATATCATTATAATTTCCTGATTGTTTCCTTTTCTGAGGAACAGAAATGTTTGTACCTATTTGTATCCTGGAAGAAATCCCATAAACACCTCATTTGAATAAGAAGTCCAGCCACTGCCCAAAAGCATACTGTCACTAAGCCTCATCTATAAGAATGAGATAGGATTGAGGTTCATCTTTTCACCTTCCTTCATCCCAACATAAATAAGATTAGTTTATTGCTTATTAATACTAGACATACACAAAATTATTCATCTGTTCTTTAATTAAGAAACTTGCTCTTCTTTATTTTTTAAGAATAACTCAAACCATGTGCTCTAAAAATCAATGGTGATCATAAAGTAGGTTTCAAATTTGGAAGTTTCCATTTTTCAGTGTCGTAGAAACTACCAAATGTATCTTCATTTATGGAAAGATGCATGAGAACAAAACAAGATCCACTATTATGCAGTGAAATTAGGAAGGAGGCTAAAGCCATAAGACTGTGCACCATTGTGCACTTTCAGAGGTTTCCCTCCTCACTTACATATAAAGCTTGGGTAAATTTTATCATCAATTTGATAACAATTGTTCTTGTTTCCTCTTGAGAGACAATTAAGACTTGCATTTAAATCATAATAACTTAAATTTACATTTCTTGTAATGAAAGTCATTGCCATATTAGATTAAATTATAAACAGAAATTGTTTCCACACATCTCAATGCAAATGCAAGGTGCATTTGGAAGAAGTAGGGGTAAGACTGAATGGAGTGATCAGCAGGAGCTTGTCTTTGGGGAAGATGTAGGTTAGCAAGAGATTAAAACAGTTTTGAAAGGCTTTGCTTTAAGAATGGGTAAAAGGAGCTGGGTCAGCACAGTTTGTTTCTTCCCAAATTAATTTATTCAGAGTTTATAATTGATTTGCATTGAAATTTAGTTTATATAAATTCTCTAACCCAGTCTCACTTAGTTCTGGCATACTCTCTTTTTGCCTCTGAAATGAACACAAAAACTATATTCAGTGTTACTGAAAACTTAGTGAATCTCATCTTAACTATTGATTAATGTTTATTCCTTGCATTTCACACTTTTTAATAAAACACTAGAACAGCAACATCAATTAAATGTATGTTTTTATTTTTATTTAATCTTTGAAGGCTCAGTAACACTTTTCTGTGCCTTATCAAATCTTTTCTGCTTTGGATTAAGTCAAATTGTGAGCACTTAGCATGAAGTATTATGGTCTAAGAAATTTCTTATCAAAGATCATTTGAGTACAGCTAACACTGCTTTAGGTGCTAGGGTTAGTGCTGTGGGGTATAAATGAAATAAGTCACACCAACACACAACACTCCCCTGATTTGGGGGATTTTCTTCCATCCTTCCCTTGTCAGTCACAGAAATGTTGAAAAAATAGGAAACTAATAAAAAATGGCAATAAAATATATTTTAAGTATTTTTCATTACACTATCCAGCAAGATGATGATAGAACATTTTTATGAGTCATGTTATGTAATAGGCATGTGCCTTCTAGCTATTGCAGTCTTTCCTATTACATCTGAATTTTGCTCCTGGGAGGTAAGGCTGGCTTTTAAGGATGAGAATTAGGTGCTGTGACGTTCTAACACCAGTGCCAAGGAATGGATTTCAGAGCACTAACTTCGGGCTGTATAAACGACTTTAAGGAAATAAGAAAATCGAGGCTCACAAATGTGCAGCACCTTAAGATGTAGTAGGGATGGAGGGGCAGTGCAGAAAATAAAGCCCCCATTTCCTCCTGTTGTGGTTTAACCCAGCAAGTAGCTGAGTACCACACAGTTGTTTACTCACTCCCACCACCTTGGGAATGGGGGAGAGAATCAGAATTTGTGTGTTGAGGTAAAACTATTTACTAAGATAGAAAAAAGGATAATATTTCTGTATGTCTGTATAACAGTTCTGTATGTCTGTATAAATATATATTTATATATATTTATACACATGTTGTGATGCACAAACAATTGCTCACCACCCCCTGACCACTGCCCAGCTAGCCACTCAAGCAGTGAAAAAGAGCCCAGTTAACTCCTACCCCTTTCAAAACTCCTTCCACATGATGGTGTAAAATATCTCTTTGGCTAAATGGTGTGCAATGTCCCTTTGGCCAGTTTAAGTCAGCTTACCTAATTCTTTTCCCTCCCAGCTTCTCGGGTCTTTCACTAAGAGTGGCCTTGATTCTGTATATATATTCTGCATAGCTGCTTAGGAGCTTAGAAGCAGCAATAAACATCAGTGTATTATCGTCATTGTTTTTCTCCTAGACTGAAACATAGCATCATACCATGTGATAAAGAAAAATCCATCCCAGATGAAACTGTGACACCTACTTGAGAAGAAAACAGGAACTAATGATTTTATTTTTGCCCTTTCTGATAGTACAAAAGCCAAGAGTTTGGTATATGGAAGTTCAAAATCACCATTTTGAATATTGGAGTTTTTTTCTCCTGTTGTGCTGGGAAGCCACATGGGTACAACATGAACATGATTCAGTACCTCTTCCCTGACTTTCAGTTTCACTCATCAGGGACCGGGAACCAAGGTCAAAGTGTGACACCACGCTGAGCAGCCAGTGGTGAGGGCTATTACTTTTACCAAGCCAAAACCATTTGACATGGGGGCATGCCCCTAGAATATTTTCTAGCAAAGTCAAGTCATGATTCATAATGTAAAAATAATTTGCATTTGTGATAAGGGTGATGTGTAAGTGTTGTCCGAAGAAAATCTATCAGCATAGACATAGCTTCAGGAATATAATGCACATGGAGCAGAAGCCAAAGAGATCAGAAATACTACACTGAGTCTTTGAGCAATTTTCCTTGTTAACTCGGTAAAAGATGTAATGAGACTATAACTGCAATCGTTCTTGCCTATATTATGATTTTATCATGCCCCACATTGAGATGTATGACTGTAATACAAGCTTATAATGCCATGTAATGTCGTTCTCTTTATTGTATTTACAGCTTTATTTTCCAATCAGTGTACAAGTATTTACATAAAAACTAAATATGTCCTTAGTACCAAGACTTTTATTGAGAGACTATGCAATGAAATAAAGCTTTTCAAAGTACATTTTTATTTAAAATATTTATTACCGGCTTTAGAAAAATCTGTGTCTCAACTTCAGTAAGTCTATTGAAATCATTTTTGTTCACCATTAAAGATAATATATAACAGCATTAGTGAGGATTTAAAAATCTCCAACCTATCGTATTTTGTTTCCCCAGGTTCACAGCAGGCAGGTCTCACATTGCTGATTTTTTTTGTACACATACTATTGCACAATTTCTTTTTTTTTCCCTGAATATAAAGTATGTGGCTTTTAATAGATTATGTTATTCTATCCTAGGACACCATTTAAACTAAGGAAAGCTATTAAGCACAATTTTCTGTCAACTGTTTTTTTCTGAACATTGTTGTTAATCAAAGTAATTTTAGAAGACTTGTCTCACTATGATAGCAGCTATTTGGCCCCGGGTTATGTGAATACAATTTTGAAATGTTTTTGATTAACAGCAATGTTCAAGAAACTCACATCTGGAAAAACTGAATTTTAATAGGCCTAAAGATGTCAAGGATCTACAATAAGATAAGATCTGAACACTTAGACTTCAGTAGTGTACAATGTGATCTCTATCATACCTGAGCCTCAAAGCATTCAGTAGTGGTAAAGTCAAAATTATTATGGGGAAAAGTTTTCTTACTGTAGTCTTTAGAAACCTTAAGTGTGAAATCAAAGTTTTTGTTCTTTTTTATTTTTCTTTTTTCTTTTTAAATTTTCATCTTCATAGTGATTATTGATGTGTAAGTGATGGTTAATTGATTTCTCAGAGCAGCCAAACATTAGAAACATCAATCTTATGGACCATAACTATTTCCAATGTATACAGCTAATTAATAACTTCTGTCTTTAATCAGTGATTTTTAATGCCTGATTTCTTTTTTGTCTTGCTGCTGCATGAAGGTAGAGGTTGCTACAGTAGGTGGACAAGTAGTGCATCTTCATCAATGTAAGCTTTTTTATTCACAAGACTTCATGTAGATGTGCTTCTCCATGAGTAGTTTCCTTTTAACTGCCTTTAGCATTGTTTTCAGTTCACTCTGTATTTGAAACAAGTTGTGTAGTGTGTAAATGCACTTTTTATTCTGTACACAGTCTCAAATGGAGTTTTCAAATATATTTTCACATGTACTTTTGGTTTCAGATAAAAGCACAAACTGAAATGATAAATGACCATGGTGGAATGGTTCAAGGTAGTTTAAAAAAAAAACCTGTTAATTCTGTCCATTTTATGGATCTCCTGTAGATTCCTTTGTTACAGAAAGGAAAATACTGAAAGTGTTGCCCAATGCCCCTTACCTACTTCTTTGCTATTGCAGACGGCCACATGAAATATCTTTTCAGGAACAGATTAAATTGCTCCTCATAACTGATCATGCTTTTTTTTTTTTTTTTTTTTTTTTTCTTGCTTTAGTATACATGCATTCCAGAACTTCCTTACTCTAATGCTTCAAAGCATTCCAATCTCTAATAGAAATATAGTAATGATTATTTATTCTTGTGCTTAATTTATCAAATAATTTGGACATGAGGGTTTTCCTGAATATAAATAGACTGTGGAGTGGGTGTGGTACCAAGTCACCAAAGCATGAAAGCTTTGAATCAATGTGTGAAGCAGTACAGGTTGTTGCAGAGTTTGGGGTTGATGCTAATTACTGCTTTATTAAAATAAAATACTGCCAAATTAGAAATTATTACTAAGGAATTAGTGTGAGTTTCTCCGTTTGTTCTTACTAATATCTAATTAGTTTTGAACTTTAACTTAAACGGCAGCAGTCCTTCACTCTGATAAAAAGAATAGTTTTTTGGATACTTATTTACTAAAGTGAAATCTAGGACTACAAGTATGTAGAAACTTTCTGAATCAGGTCCAGCAGAAAAGTTCAGTGTATCTGAATAGGATTCCTAACAGACAGTTTACTGTGCTGGGAATTGCCTACAGCCAAATCTGCTAATACCGAGCATGCATTAAGGCATATAGAAAACCTTAATTGAAAGAACATACAAGGTGCCACCTGATTTAGGAAGCATCTGAAACAACTTTAAGATGATAGAACTGGATTCAGATAATGACTGAATAAATGACTGAAGCAAAATGTTCTCATTTCTTAGTATTAAGGATATAACTATGTGATTGTTTCAAGGAATTCTGACTTCTTCCCTGAACAACAAGCAAAGTAAGGACTAATGGCATAAATGAACTGGTTGTCAAGACACTTCCTAATGCCGTTCCCTGTTTTTGCAGGAAGGGAAGGACTCTGGTCTTACAAATTGACTTTGTTCATAGAATCATAGAATGGCTTGGGTTGGAAGTGACCCCAAGGATCAAGATCCAAGTCCTCTGCAACAGGCAGGGCCAGCAACCTCCAGATCTGATATTAGACCAGGCTGCCCAGGGCCCCATCCAACCTGGCCTTGAACACCTCTAGGGATGGAACATCCACAGTCTCTCTGGGAAGTCTGTTCCAGCACCTCACCACTCTCTCTGTGAAGAAATTCCCCTTGACATCCAATCTAAACCTTGCTTCCTTCAGCTTAAAACCATTCCCCTTTGTCCTGTAACTATCTACTCTTGTAAAAAGTTGATTCCTGTCCTTTTTATAATCCCCTTTTAAATACTGGAAGGCTGCAATGAGGTCTTCTCACAGCTTTCTCTTCTCCAAGTTGAATAAGCCCAGCTCCCTGAATATGTCTTCATAGGGGAGGTGCTCCAGCCCTCTGTTCACTAGTGTACTCCAAGGAAGTCAAGATTATCAATGCCATTGCTGCTGCTTTAAAGGGAAAAAAAAGAAAAAAAGAAAGAAAGAAAGAAAGAAAAAACACAACAAATTATACTCAGCTTTACTCAGTCATTTACACTAGAATTCCAGATTGTAATTAGCAAGTTATGAGACATCTTTCTGCAAGTCTAAATCAGAGTTTCAAAGTGGGATGATGCTGTAGATAGATCCCAACATCTACTGTTTCTTGGCAGTTAACTTGGAGCAGTTTCTTGCTTAATCTTTTTGCTTTTCTAAGATACTTAAGTCATATCATGAGAAAGTGGGAAAATGCTGAAGCCTCAGTGCATTAGCATTCACTACAGCTTTTACTGAGTATAGTTCTTCATGCTAAATTGATCCTTGACTGTTCTGGGGTAAGGATTCCAGTGAACTGCCAAGTAGTTGGAACTTGAGTGTTAGTCCAAACCTACACCTAATCTTTGATTCTGGCATTTTATCTTTTGGTTTAAAATGTATTGATTTTCAAAACACGTGTTTTTCCCACTACTCCTAGGTTATCTTTAACACAATCTAAACAAAAACAGCTACAATGCAGCTTAAATTCTGTGTACTGATACAGGTGGCATGCTTTTCTCAGCCTGTAAATATATGTTCAGAACCAATAAATGTAAACATTTAAGCAGAATGGGATATTTTAATTAATATAATGGGTTTATTATGTGTAATTATGAAGATGTGTTTATCTCCAATCTTTGGCCTTCTGGAAATCTGAAGTGTACATTACTGCATCTTTGGGGGCAAACTGTTTTCCATAATACAAAATAGAAATTAGGTTTTTCTGCTAAGTGAGAAAAAATAAGCTGTTATCAAAATTTAATTAAGAACTATTTATCTGCATTAAAAGATGATAGAAAGGCATTTATTTTCCTCCACTTCCCAAAGGGTGATTGCACTTGTAAAATTTGCTGAGATTGTCCAAGAAAGTGTGTAAAATCCTCATCCATCACTGGGAGCCTCTGGTCAGGGAATGACAGTGCAGTAAATATCTTCAGCAGCTGCCTTTTAATGTACAAGCTGTTTTTGGTAGGAATTTTCAGCTCTCACATAAAACACACTGTCATGAGTGACTGCCTGTGCTCCAAAGTCATTACTATTGGGATGATGGAACATCTTTCAGAGAATAACCAAAAAAACTTTAAATGTCATGTCAAGTTTGCTGAAACCATTTTCAAGCCTTGTTCAAGGTTACATGAATATTGAGTATGCCTGTTTTTAAAAAGTTTGAGATCTATGTGAGGGACTCTTCAGATGCTGTTACATGAATATTGGGGCTGTGTGCACGGTAGAAATCTGTCCTTTAATACACATCAGCCCAGCAAAGCACCTGAATCTTAACCAAGTGCAGCTTCTTCTGACAGTTAATACCAATGATATTAAGCAAAAAGTAGCAGATTCTGAAAATTGCTTAGCTGCCTAAATAAGAATTGTTACAATGGAAATAGATTATTTTTTTTACATTTCAAAATTTGATCATTTAAAAAATATGTAGGAAATGTAATTAACCAGATAAAAGTTTGGAAGCCATTGTGAAGTGCTGAGTAATGTTTTCTCTTTGACTCAAGTGAGAAAGAAGGATCCTGTCAGTCTCTGTTCCTGATTTTATGGGAAATATGGATGCTAATCTAATAAAGTTGTGTAAAGTTTGTATTACTTCCAAGGGACCAGGCTTGCTGTTTTTTTCTTCATTGTTCTTGCCTCTGTGAACATCATTAATGTTTTTAATGTGTCATCTGCACGTGAAATTTTGTTTTGTCAAGAGATGTTTTCAAATAACTGAGTATTGAAACTGAGCATTTTATGTTGAGATGAAGCTTATTTGTTTTATCTTTCACAGAGAACCAGAAAGCACAACTAGAGAAGTCATGTTCGCGCCACAATATCAGCTTAAACTCGACAAGAAGCCCAGTCACCAAAGAAGTTACTTATGATGTGGAAACAAGTTCTACAGGTTGGAACAAGGCTGCTGGGAGAAAGGAAGCCTGTAATGGAGAAGGCAACAAAGAAAGGAAGACAGAGCGTAATGGGTCTCCTTCTAAGGGTGAAACCATTCCAGAGGTAGAAGCTCTCCTGGCAAGGCTGCGAGCACTATAGAATATAAATCAAAGCTTTAAAACAAACTATAATAGATAGCTTGAAAAGATACACTAATTTTCCATTACTGACATTACATACTTGTGAGTTTCAAACTTCTCTACATATTAATACTCTGCTTCCAAACTCCACAAAAACAGTCGGTAGATTTTCTTCACATTAGAAAGACTTTTTATTATGCCTTTATCTATTGAGACTACAAAAAAATATCAGCAGAAACAAATAATGAATTATTCCAAGGCATGATCATTTTATTTGAGAAACTCCTGACCATATGTTTTGAGAACTTCTCAATAGTCGTATCTCATAAGTATTGTTAGATCTCCATGCCTGGGAATATGGGAATGCAAGAAAAGTAATCTTATGTTTTCCACTGCAATTTCTGTTCTGAAGAAATATTAGTACCTAAAAGGTGTTATTACAGCAACATTTGCAATTATAGTAATGGGAAATGTGTATCAGATAAATTTTTCAGACATATTCCAGTCTGAGTTCATTGAAAAGCACCAAAGTTCACTTAGTCGTATATTCATTTACAAAATGGAAATCCATGGACAGTAAACAGAAAAATCTATGCAGATTATATACTTTATGTGTGAATAATATATTGCTCCTCTTAATCTTAGTCGTACCAATTATATCAAGATTATATATATATATATATATAATTTCTATGAATGCAGTGTTTTGCAGTTGTATCTGTAGTGGGCAAAAGGTCATTCTCCACAGTTATTTACCAATGTAATTTTTTATCTTTTCACATGTGAGTTAATGTGTTTCTACAAAAGGAACATATAATGGAAAAGGTTTCTACAATTGGATTTTCACAAACTCATTTTCCAGTAGCCCATAAAGTCTTATTTGCTGGCACAATAGGAAACTTGCACATAATTGCATCTCTTTTATCGCACTGTCATTGTACATTGTTACATGTTTGCTATCATTTTTATTAATTGCACATCATAAAGAATTGCTACCTATGTTACCAAGTAGGAAGCTACTATTATTATCTTTGCTCCATTATTTAAAACTTCCTTATTATTAGAGTGTATTAGATATTAGATATCTTTCTTCTAAATTACTCTATTTTTCTTTACAAAACACTGAAAAACATGTCTTCCAATAAGAGTCAGTTATGAAACCAGTGTTTCAGTGCTTCAGTGCTTTTTATATCCTTGTTTAAGTTGCCTTCTTACTTTCTGCACTAAACATTAATAAAGTTAATTAGAACTCTGAAATTGGGCCTGTTTATACATACTGCATGGAGTGTTTTTCAGCCATCATGGGAATCAATCTCGTGTTTCTGGGGCTGTTGTAACCATCATTATACACTCTAATTACACTTCCTGCATTAGCTTTTGAAAAATAGAAAATATGAAGAGAAGTCTGGGAAAGATGCAGGGAAATTCTATCAGGCCATCATTTATTCAGTGCTGCTTGCAAAACAATGGACCAGGGTGTCACACAAGGCTGCCTTTGGTGCCTTTTAGTAAGTGAACAGCATCTGCTAATCTCATAAAAACTAAAGTGTGGGTCGCACTGGTGTTAACAATGTCCATTCTAGTCACTCCTGTAAGTTGTAAGCCATAATTGTGCATAATGCAGCTGTTGGTAAAGTACCACTAAGATCTTCTGCTCCTTGTCAAGTGTTAAGACTTAATGCACATGCTTACAGGGTACCATTCAAATTGCAGTCTAGAGAGTACAGTATGCTTGACTAAATAAAACTAAATAAAATATATTTTGAAGAAAGAAAAATACAGTTGCTGAAGACATGCTGAAATAAAAGGGCTGGGAGTGGAAAACCAACTCTGAAATACAAAAGCGATGGCCAGCTGAATGAAAGTGGGTGTACAAGCTCATTTTCATGAAGAGTTTCATTACATTTGTTCATTTAAACAAGTGGGTAACAATCCACATCAGAAAACTGACAGTTCAGGGCACCAGCGTGTCATTTATCAAGCAAATCAAATTAATGAAGCTACCTAATGGAATTTTCAATAAATAAAGAGCTCCTAGCAGCCTTTAGCATCTTCTGATTTAAAAATATTTACTTTTAAAATTATAGCTCTTAAGGCATCTTTTTGTACAGGCAGGGAAGCTCTTAGGAATGCATCCCAGGGTTTCTGGTCCCTGTTAGACCTTGTGTTTATGAATTAATACTTTCAAGCAGACATCAAGTTAATTCACAGTTTCTTTTGTATGACTAGGAGAATAAAGAAAAAAAAGCTTTACAACTTTTCATGACCCGTGTAAATACAGTGTGTAGTTTTTCCCCTTCAGCATTTCTTTTTACCACCATAATTTGATGTGTTCAGGGCTGAAGTACACAGTCCAGTTGAAGTGCACAGCAAGTTTACTCTTTACATTTAATCCATCTTTATAAGTAAACAATCAGGATATTTTGAATAGGAAAAATGCGTACAAGGCTTAACGGATCCAAGTAACAGTAACAATGAGAATGTTATGCCTCTACTCCATTATTATGCTTTTATGCTTTTATTAAAGTGTAAAACTCAGCTTCTAAATTGTATGGGGTAAATTGTTTTAATTCGCTTAATTAATTCATTAATTGAGTTTAAAATTTAAAGCTAAATAAATTTTTAAAAATGAGTGCGGACTTTTAATGCTGTGTGCTAGTTATTTTTAGCAGGACATTTTAATAAGAATCAAGCCTACTGCCTGATATGTAGGACTGAACTCTGTACCACCTGTGCTAGATACTGAAGGTTTCACAAGCAGTGAAAAGCCCTCTGTTTCTGTAATTCACACCTGAAAATTAAACCCTTATTAAAAGAACTTTAATAAAGAACCTGCTATTTTCAGACATAACTGTCCAAATAAAAGCAATTGAGAGATCCTGTGGGGTAGACTTCACTGTTCATTCTTTACTTGAGCAGCATACAGCAGGCACAAACAGCAGGGGCTTTTCTTGCCAGTAAGCTGTAAAGGTCTTACTCATTTTTGATACTTCACATTCATTCAGGATGACTTTTCATTTACTTCAGTAAAAGTATTTTGATTGTTATATCAATTTTCAGTTTATATATACACCATACATATGGCAGTGGTCTAAATTCATACATACATAATTCTAATGGCTTGACCTTCTCAAGATATTAATGTTTGCTATCAGTTTCCTTAAGCTATATGCATCCAAGCTTGACATCTGGCTTATGGACCATAGGTGATATACTAGTCCATGTGAAGGCAGAAGGAAAAATGATGGTAGTGTCTTTATTACCAAACAGTACAGTGGCATCGGGAGGTGGTGGCTGCCATGAGTTACAGCGCTGTTCTGAAGCAAACGCATCATTAACAGAGCATGGATTAGCAACCGGGAAAAACTCTATTTACTCTGCATTCCCCATTAATTATGACGATACTTCAAATAATAAATAAATTTTTAAAAAATTAAAATTAAAAAATAATAATAATAACATATTGAAAAAAAACACCTCAGATGCAGCTGTTATAAACATTTTTTCTCCAGCAGTTTACTTGTCCGAAATCACCGTATGTGACCAGCCCTCACTCTAACCCAGCCAAAGTCATGATTTCTGGATCTTAATGAGTTAATGTTGAGCAGCTTGAAGCACTGCAGCCCTTCGGGCTTCTGTAATAGAAGCTGGAAAAGAAGACATTTACTGCTAACTTTTTCTGCATCCATTTCTAATGAGCAGGAACAAATTATAATTTTTACAGTAATCTTTCCAAGCCTTACAATACTTGGTGACTATAAAACAAATGGACAAGCAGGGGCTGATAAACCCAAAGCCACGGCACCGAAAACATTGTAATAAGAAACCAGAGTCAAATGAAAGAGCCCAGGAACAAAAAACAACATTGTTTTCTCTAGAACAAAATAAAGCTTTGCTATGCCAGTTTCTGTTGTTTTAATGCAATGTGTTTGTTATACAAAACTGAATTCAAGCTTTCATGTTTTCAGTCTCATATTATGCCAAGTTTCCTCCAGGTAAGAAATACAGAAATGACCACCTTCTGTTAATTATGCAAGAGATTAATCAGTTTTATTTAAATTATTCTGGCATGTGATGCAAGCACCTTTTGCAGTGCACATTTTACTACCTCTCATTGTGAAAGCGTGCCCATAAAGCATTCTGGTCACTGTAAAATAAAGAAAAAATGAGAAGGTCCAGATACAATTTTTCTCTCCCTTCCAGTTCCAGAGATAGCCATTAAGTTTGATACGTTTGCTGAGTGCATTTTAAACTTTGATGTACTTTTCTTTTCCTTCAAAAGTGCAGCTTTTTCTTTTTGTGATCCATGCAATGTCATGCACTGAAGAATTATTAAGGGAAATATTTTCTGACAACGTACCAAGCAGATGACTTGCATGCAACGTCAGTCTCATATGCCACAGAGCCATAACTCTTGAGTGTAATCCAAAGAGAGGCAGATAAGTTTTTCTCTCCACCAAAAGAAAATAGTTCCTTTCATCTAAATGAGCTTATTCCACTTCTGGTATTGGAGCTGTATGTATTTCTGGAGGATAATATACCTCTCCTTTAAAATCTGTGTTATATTACCCAGGAAAATAAATAAATAAATAAATAAACTATGGAAAGGCAGAATTGAGGAGACTTAGGAGCAGAGTTGATTAATGTGCTGCCTGATTTCACTTCTGGGACCTGAAATTGCATCTAGTGCGGAATGAAGCAACTGGAAAAAAAATAGTTTCATCTGACATCTTTAAAGGTCATGAAGGAAATGATGGTGGGTGATCCCGACTTGGTATGGCCACAGGTGTCTTGTCTATTTGAAGACATATATCAGAATATCTTCAGAATAGCAATACTGTTGGCCTGCTTGTTTGTAATGCTGTAAAGGTATAAAGGGAAGGAAAAGTCTGACAGAGATAAATATGAATCCCCAAAACCTTCAGAATATTTTCTTACATTCAAGGGTGAGTCCTTCTCCAGTTCACTTTGATAGATAATGAAAGAACATAAGGAGTCAGATGAGTTCACATAACATCTCTGTACAATCATATTGAGCAATGCTGCTCTTGGTAGCTATGCTTGCTGACACAGAGAAGGTGGTACAGAAAGCAGACTGTCCTCATAGTGGTTCACACTGGGGAGAGAGCCACAAGGATGCTTGTCAGCAAATTTGAGTTCAGATCATGGGATCAGAATATAAGGGCTGCTCCAAGAAGTAATGCTCCTCTTTCATTATACTGGCTCACAATGTCAGAGAAGGATGTTTGCAGTATGGCAGTAGAGTTTGAACCTTCCCACCAATATTCCATAGCATGTTGCCATGTGACAGATGGCAGCAGAGGGGCAGTCTGACAGAATGGTGTCTGACATGGACGTGCATATGAAGCAAAGGTATGGAACTAAATTCCACTATGCAGGAAAAAATTGCATCTAGTGATATTCATTAATACTTGGGTCGCCACTGCTGGTACAGATTTCTATGAGCACAGCATGCAGGCTCTTGTTCATTGATGCTGAAAATGTGTGACTTAATGGTGATGATGACTTTGTAGAAAGCTAGCATTTTGTAGCTGAGAATTTGCTCTGTAGAATAGTATTGTTTTCTTTGTATCTGATGTAGTTTTCCTCAGAAAAAAATAGGAGGCTTTACTTTTGGAGTGACTTACATAATAATTGAAAAACAAAACGAGAAGCCAACAGTTATACAGACACAAATACAATAAAAAAAAATGCCTTTGTAAATTTCAAGGTGTCAAAATAGCTACGGAAGGTCTGCAAAGAAAACTTGAAGTATGTCAGTGTTACAAGCCTGATGACTCCATGCAAGCTACAAATTCAGAAGGACCTTTAAATCTCAGTTACTCAGGTTTCTATGCTGTGTGCTGTTCTGTCTCTTCATGAAATTTTCAGTCCAAAGCAAATCATAACCTTTACAGCCTATAACTGTTAGTAACAAAAATAAATACATAAACAGCTTTTGTAAAAGTGCTGCTTAATTTGTTGCACCTTGATATGAATATTGTTTTACATAGTTGAAAACATGCATTGCAACAAGACTCTTTCCATTAAGTAAGACAGAAATTGCTGTTACGCAGTCTGTTGATCGGATTTTTTACTAATGAACTGTATTTTCTGCTAATGGATGGGAAAGCAAAGCAGTGAAGTCAAACAAGTCACCTTGATAGTATAATGCAAGACCCATCAATTTTGCACAGGCATTCTTCAGTAATGAATCCTGGAGCACAACCCATCAACATTTCTCCTGAAAGACAACAACTGAGGTAAAGGAACCACAGTAAGTGGTTTGAAATGAAAAATGGGATAAGAGCTTTCCACTCCTTTAAAATTGGAATTGATTATACCAAATTTATCTACAAGGTGCCTGAGCAGTGCATTAAAAATGCTTAGACAGAAAAAAAAAATATGTTCTCATTGTGCAGTTGGTGGCAAATCGCCACGTCGTGCTACGACATCACAGTAAGATAGCTGGGGCCATGTCTTCATATCTTTCCTTGAATCAACCAACACTGTGGAGAATCGGATGGAGTAGAAATTCAAGTAGTTGGATTTTTTTTTTTTCCACATGAGGTTTCACAGGTTCCAAGCTGCAAATCCACAGTACAGATTCAATGCTCAAACCATAGAATGGCAGTGGAGAAAAGACAGCTTTCTCTCCATCTCCTCTGCAGGGAACACTGGGCACTCTGGTCCACAAAGAAGAGAATGAGCTCTCATTAACTTCAGCCCCAGAATACAATTTTCTACTTCTTGATTACCAAATCCCCAAAGAGGGATCAGAAGGTTTTATTTTTCTCGGAAGGACTGCACTACAGTAAATCTTTATACAAACTAATAAACAGTTTAAATTCAATAGCACCTAGGTAGAGCATCAAAATCAGCAGGCAAGAACAAATTAAACTCATCTTGACAAAGGCTGCACAGTATCATTGCTTCCTGTTCCTTTCCCAGTGTATTTAATACTAAATTCATAAAACTATATTAAAATAAAGATAGAATTTCTTTTAATTTCATACAACTAAGTATATACAGTGTTCATGCTGCACCTATCACCAGGACACTTTGATTAGCAGAGCTGTCTCACAGAATTAACCTGTCCCATTATTCAATGCAAAACAAGTCCAATATATGAACACAGATGGCCAAGGTAAGGGCCTAATCCTGTGAGGTCCCCTGCATGTCCTTGTAAATACTCAGCTCATCATCCTCAAATGGCACAAAGTCATTCAGAGCACAGGGTTACTATAACCTTTCAAGATCATGCCCTAATGAATAAAATATACAAAGGTGACTTGAGTAAAATCCTTTCCAGTGTGCTGACAACAGTAAAATAAAATATTCCTCTTAGGACATTTTCCTGGCAGAACAGCTTGACCCCTGTATGACTGGCCTTGAGAAAAGAATGGGTAATGCTCTAACCAATTCATCCAACTGATTTCATGGCATTTTTGTTTTGCCAAATGCTGGGCATGTTGTGTAGATCTCCACTGAAAAATAAAAAACGTTCATAAGTGCTGCAGATGTAAAACATTCGATCGAGCTTGCAATGTCTTTTTAACTTCAAGTACCTTGCACGCAAACTGTACTGTTAATCGTTTCATTTGGAAACAAAAGTATTTCATTTTATTTTACAAACCTGCCTTATACTGTACACCAAGGAGTATCCCAGAAATCCAACTTTGTCCTTGATCGCTGATGAAATTTTACTATTATGAAGTAATTGCTGTGCCTTGAACTCTTATCCCCCCTACAGATTTAATATTTCTCCAAAGAGAATGGTTCTTCTTAAAGTGGTATTATTTTATCCTTACAGTGCAGCTCACTAAGCTTGCCTTTTGCCCCCTTGTTCTTAGACTTTAAAAGGAGACTACAGCAATCTGATAGAGCACCCACTGAGAAGAAATCAAAGGCTCTTGTTGACTTCAGTGACTGTTAGAGACAGCTCCTAAATGGGATGACTCAAAGTGCAGCTCTAGCCTGGAGGCAGCTATACAGATGGTGTTGTGGGGCTTTATTGTCTCATTGCTCCTAGCTCCAATCTGTGCAGTTTGTGAGTATAATTATTATTTTCTTGTTGCTAGCCCAATAAATATGATGCTGAATAGGCGAGTTGAGTTCTGCCTGCCTGAAATTTTAAGCAGCAAAAACAATCCTACAGTCACTATTCACATTAACACCTAAGTGCTGCCAAATTCAAGAAAAGGAGACTATCAATCAAGTGCAAGAATGGGTCTTGGGTACAGTTCTCATTTTCCTTAAAAGAGCCACAGCCATTAAGTCCACTCAAGAAGTGTATACACAGGATCTGCAAGGCAGCATTTCTGTTAGTGAGTAAACGAGCTGGAAGACAAAGCAACAGGCAAGTCATTTTGAAGACCACTGTCCCAGGACAAGCAATCTCCTTATTGCCTGTTCACAACAACAGAGACATAGACTGCTGACTAGAAGTAAGAAATATCTGAGAGAAATTTTCTCAGTAATGCTGAGATTAGTCATGCTGAACAAAACTAACTCCTATCTTTAGCATATGTCAAGGAATAAGATCACAGTGCAGCATATAACCTTACCAAGAAACCGATCAGGTTTTGCTTGCATGAAATAGTCACTATCAATGGTTTGTGCATATGGTTGTCATTAACAAGTGAAAGAAAGTTAATGCTGATAAAGTTAAATTAACACAAAATGCCTGACTTGTCTCATTCAGTCATTTGACAGTGGCATATGCTCCTGCTTTACACATGAAAGCTTAATTACAATATTTCAGGTGGAAAACTGGTTAATTATATAAAAATGAGACCCAGAATTCTGTAGTATGACACTTTTCTATGCTTCCCTAGGGGGTATCATGCATGAAAGAAGATGCTTATTGTTGGCAACGTTGATCTAAGGCCAGCAGGAGGGCACTGTCACTGAAATCGAGGGTCTTTGCATACAGCCCAGCTATAGTGAAAAGCAAAATTCATTTTATACAAATTGTTCATTGTAACAAAGCTCTTTTTCCTCGGACAATACATTGCCTCTTGTGTGGGATTAATCTTACCTAAGTTCAGACAGTTCTGATGTAAAATGTCCAGTTGAGGTAATCACTCATCCTGGCTTTCCTCCTGTGCAGACTAGGCCAGTTTGAACTCTTTCTACCTAATATGTAAAGAGGAGAAAAATTAGTCTATAGTTGTCCATTTCCCTTCTCTGACTAAAGAGAGAGTGTGAGGGGACCAGCTCAGATGTGGGCAGATCAACCTGAACATTTGCAAATGATCAGAGAGATCAGTGCAGTGTGCCACATGAGTCTAGAAAAAAGGGTAGCTGGAGCCCCTACTCAGCAACCTGTCATTAACTTCACTTGCTTTGTTCTTCCTTGGCAAGATAAAAACAGCATCCACTTCTGCACCTCTCAAAAGGAAGAGGTGAGTTGAATCCTCTTACAAGAAAACTGCATTGTTGAATGGCATTAGCACATTTTTTTTCCTTCCACGTCCTAAGAAATACCTGGGCAATCTTCTTCCTCGTGACCTTTCCTTTCACATTTCAATTGGCTGTAAACTGGACACACAGACCCAAGGCTATGATCCAGTATTGTACACATTTTAATCTCGAGTTCAACAGAGCTGTCTATTGTCTTATGGATTTTTAGCTCAATTTAGCCCTCAGTTTACCCACCTTTGATTCAGCCACAAGCATTCAGTCATTCAGACTATGGCAAAATGGTGATTCACCAAGTAAGTGTTTTCCTTTATTCTCCTTGCTGAATATTTCCATACCTTGAATCAGACTTTGTCTTGTACTACAGCTATTCATGGCCTGAATTATATTGAAAATAAACAACTTCTGCAAATACCTCAGCTTCATACCTCTGTGTATGAAAAACCTATAAAACCTGTTTGCCATCTCACATTCTACCAGTATGAAAATTCTCTCTAAAAATACAGCATAAAATATAAATATAAATATAAATGTCTGTGTTTTCACCTCAGGCTTTTGATGACAAGAGCAACTATTTGAGCTTCACCTTGAAGGGTTATACTATGACTTTAAGTTCTTCATAAAAATATAAAGCAGATATTGCTTAAGAAGATATCAAACGACTTACTATTGTGTTGGGATTTTCTTTTTAGAGACTTTATTTCAGAAAACAAGATGAACATCAGTAAGAAAAAGTAGGAAAATTTACTTCAGCTTGCAAAAGCAAGAGCATCTCAGAATGCTGACCTCACGGTTTCACCTTCCTCTCACCTAATTGTATCTACATGCAAAACTGCATAATCCTCTTCTATAGTATTCCGAAATGCTTCATAGATCATAGGTGCAGCAACACACTGAAAGCCTCTGGCTCTGTAGCAGATTTACACTGTTTTACAGAACGCAAAGAGAGATTGTATAGTGTCATGTTCCAAAAGGGTGAAGATTTTCACTTTGGTGCAGGGGATTTCTAAAAGGCACAGATTTTACCAGAGAGCAAAATACATAATCTAGATATAAATTTATTTATTTTTAAAGTCAAATGCACAATCCTCCAACATTGCTGCAGACACATGGCAGCAGGACAAAAAGCAATGAGATTTTATTCCAAAGCAGAGCTTTGTATTGCTGAAGGCAGAGAAACCTTTATTCCATCAGCTCACAGGAAAGGCATGAGATTTTCTAGAGATAACTGCAATACAGTTAAAACAATATAGTAACAGCAACAAACATCTCTGAGCCCTGGAGGGAAATTCAGAGTCTTACCTGTGTCAAGCACAGTGCTTATCCCATTGTGAGAAGAGTTACACACTATGGAAGCAATTCAATTCTGTAAACACATCTAGCACCCAGCTGATCTCTCTTTCTACAATTTTTTTCAGTCACATTAAAATCTCTTGTACACAGTGTCCTTTGTCAAGGAACTCAACCCATTCACTCCCCTACTCCATCTCCTTTTATTTATTTTGAACTTCACTCCTACTGACTCCACGTGCTGGCCTTAATTCCTGTACTGCGGGTATAGCTCCAACCTCCCTGGCAGTTTAGGAAGAGCTGCACACTCCAAAGGTTCAGCAATTCATCATCATTTCCAGAAAGAAGCAAAAGAGCAGTGGTGGTGATTGCTGACTCTTTCCTAAGGGCAACGAAGGAACATATCTGTCAACCAGACATGACACTCAGCAAAAGTTAGCGCCAAATGCTACCCTATGCTGCTCATCCATGTGGCATTAATAATACTGACAGGAATGACCACTGCAGACCAAAAGTCACTAAAAGGAACTAGAGCATGGGTGGAAAAACTTGCAAGTGCCAGTTCCCCCTAACAAGAATTGTATTTCAGGTGAAAACAGAATATGCTTCTGGAAGTGGCACTGAAGAACAGATATTCTCATTTGTGGGCTGTTGTTCAGTATGTGACTGGGAAAGGATTAAGTCCACATTACAACTGTATTTTCAGTTAATGAGTCTAGTGAAAGGAGAAAATTAAAGAGAGTAACAGTATAAACAGACAGCTCTAAAAACAAGTGAAGATCAGCATACTCCCATATAGTCCATACAAGAGGTTACTAAACTGATCTCCAGAACAGCTCTACTATTCTAACTGTATACAAGTAAACGGGTGAAGATGGATGGCTAGATCCATGATGGAGTTCATAACTGAATCAGCATAACAAAATTGGGTACGTAAAGAGAATCAAAAGAAGAATGGTAGGGAAAAAAAAAAAAAAAAAAAAAAAAGGAAAAAAAAGTTCTGAAAGGGACACAATTAATTCAAAGATTTGCATGATAAAGTCATATGGAGATCTCATCCAAAGGCAGTGGAAGCTAAAGATGGCAATTCCTCCCAAAATGCCCCTCCAAAACAAACAAAACTGAAATCAACCAACAACAATACACAACCAAAATGAAATGATAGAGATAAGTAGATAAGTTCAAGTGTGAAGACTGAGAAGTAGTATTTATTGCCAGATATGAATAGAAGTAAATTGGGTTTGAGAGCCAGGAAGATTTCACAGTAAGACAAACTTAACTGAGGCTTCTAAAGACAGGAAGAAAAAAACCGAAGGCACAAAACAGAAAGTGATGCAACCTGAGATTCAGCTGGCAGTTAGCAAGACATCCATTTGTAAAAATACTGGCGTTAACACAAAGATGAAGTGTTGGTCTGATAATTCAGCAGAGAAATAAAGCTATCAACAGACAACTACAGGAATGTTTTAATATCTCTCTTGCATGCTTTCACTAAAAAGAGATAGTGTGATGAAATGGCTGTCACAGTTCGTATGTGCAAGTAAGGGACAAGACCTCATTTTCTGAACAAAGAAACATGGGCTAGAGAGCTTTAAAGGCACAAAAATGTTAAAAACTGTCCCATCAGTTGTGTCTCTGGAAGCTCATCACAGGTCCTTCTGTGATCATCCTTGAGAACACTTAATGGCTCAGGAGGTACAAAAAGGTTGGGAAACAGCAAACATGGTGTGCAACAAAAAAGAAGTTAAAAAACAATAGAATGGAATGTCATGTACTCTGGTATCAACATCACTTTTCATTCCTCTGCACAAAAACAATCCCAAATAGTTAGAAGGCAGATTAGAAGAATGAATCCCTATGGGGAGGAAATAACCTGTTGCACAAGTAGGAAAGAGAATAAAAAATGCAAGTTGCTACACTGAGAAAAATAGCAACTGTTCTTGTAAAACTGAAGCAAGCACAAGTGAACAACAGCACAGTGTCTCAAAAAATAAGAAATGAAAGGTAATTATCATAGTAAGGCTTATATATATTCATGTAGCGTGACACATGAAGTACTGAAGGCTCTTTATTCAGCCCTACTAAAAGGTTGTTTTGGGGCACTGCATTTCAGTAATAAGTGATTCAGTAAGTGAGAAGGGAGAGAGGATTGATTAGGGGTTTAGCAAACATTGCCTAGGAGGAAAGAGTGAAAGATTCTGAGGTGTTGAATATGAAGAAAAATGAGGAAGAATACAAAATAAAGTAGGGAAAAGAGGCACAGAGAGAAGGGGAATAATCTCTTTTTGATGGCTATGATGATCATAATGAAAGTCACAGACTTAAACTGAAGTGACAACAATTTAAGGCAAAATAAAGAAAACTTCTCAGCTGTATGGAGAATGGCAACACATCCACTGCATGCCCTGCTTCCACGAAATACATCCCTCACTGGCAGAGGATGTGTTCTTCCCACACTGCACATCCTTCCACTGCTTACTCAAATATCTATCAATCAGGATTTCTATAATTGGAGTTGAACCTGCCTTATGGCAGAGTGATGGATTAAGTAAGCAATCCCTTAAGATCACCTCTTGCCCTCTAATTTTTTTGTCCATCTGTGAAAACAGTTTTATCTTTTCGTTTTTGATAGTCAGAATAATCCTCTGACACCTAAGCCAATCTGCCAGTGCTGACATCGAGATGTGTGGCCCACACATGATACTTCTTGTGGAATCAAACCATGATATTTGACTACCCTACACTGTGCAGATGCAACGCTAATACAGAGTTCTGCCAATAGCCTGTAGTTACAAGGAAGGGAGTGGGAAAAGAGAGGATTGTTGCCATCAGAGGGGCAGAATATGCTCTTGCACCACAGCTACAGCAAACGCATTTACTGAATTCAGTTCATACTCTAGAAGGTGAGGGTGGAGATTTCAATTTCTATACCTGATTTTTTGCTGCTAGAATTCCCTTCCTTTTCTTTCCAAAGCTCAGTATGAACAGACGGCTGCAAGAAAAAGGGTTTATATGAAACAAAAGAGAAAAAGGATAAGACAGCGGTAGAGCTCTGAACACCACCTAATCCTGCTCAAACAAATCTGCTATTTTAGATATTTAAAGAAAAGAGCCTGCCTACTTGACAAACCAGAATGGTTCCAAAGAAACGATTACAACCTGTCATATCAGGTCAGCCTGAAAAGAGTTTTCATGCAGCCAATGATTCTATAAATTACATTTACAGTCACTTCATTTCCCAGCCTGAAGCAGTACAAGGCAGGGCAAAATGAACAGTGACAAAAAATATGCAGGTTTTACACACTGGGGTTGTAAAGAATAATATGGAGATGGGAATGAACTTGATTGAATTGCAATGAAAGATTAATTGTATGACGTGTGAGTAATTGGTTAATGGGACTGGGTCAGCACCTGGTGTCTGATGGTTTGAAAAGATGAGAATGCAGCTTCAGCTATTTGGAAAAGGTTTTGCAGGCCAAAATGTTCCCAGCTCTGTAACTTGCAGAGTCGGAGAAATGAAATAAATCTAAATGTAAATTACGGAGTCATCTGATAGTCAGAGCTATTTTTGCTTTGAGACTAATATTCATATTGTCAGTGTTTGAGGTGCAGGGATACAGAAAGGCCAGAATGGGCACCCAGAAAGGAAAAACATGGCCTGCACACGTGAACCTGAGTAAAACGTGATGCATTAACCTGGAAGTAATTAAAAAGAAAGGGCAGGGAGTAGCCTTGTTAGTGACTACTCAGTATATAATAGAAAGCCATTATGGTAATATGAAACTGTAAAAAATGAGGCCTTGTCTGCTCTGCAAGAACATTAACAAATGAATGACACTTTTCCCATGTAAAGAAGGATTGCCCCATTGTCCTTCACCAGCATTTTCTCTATCTTGTCAACAACCTGCCTGGATATTGCACTTCAGTGCAAAATTGGCTGCATTTCAGTTGTGTAATACTCACATGTTTTAGAAAGGTAATGAATAAACCTACAGCAACACTAAATAAAATATAATGTAAAGATTACTCCACTGGATGTTTTCATTCTTCCAGGTGACTTTAAAAGATTACTCAGGAAGCTGTGTTGTATTTTTTGGTAGAGTTTGGTAAGTCCACTCTGTATCTGTGAGAAATGAAGAAATTCCAGGTGATCAAATACAATTTTCTGTGACAATTTAAGACGCTTACAGCCTCCCATTGTAATACTTAGTGCTTTCTTAAAATGGATAGGGGATGAGGACTTCCATCTCAGCCTCTTACAGAGACAGGATTTTAAACCTGGCCTGCCACATTTGCCTATTGTATCAAGAATTAATGCTCTACTTCTAGCACTATGGGCAAGACCCTACCACTTTATTTGATCACACCAGTATTAAGCAGAGCATACAGAGATATGATCAGAAAAGAAGGATTGCAAAATGATTGGCAAGAAGCAAAGGACATACAAAGAAACTTGAAAAGCTTTTGCAAATAAAAGAGAAATGTGAAAAAGAGAAAGGAAAGCATAGGCTGGTCAGAGGGGAGAAAATAACAAATGGCACAGATATGTTTGAAGTATTTAATCTCTTTTCTGAGTCAGTTTTCTTAACAACAGTTACCAGTGATGTAGAGAAATGATTTTATAAGGAGTTAGAAACTTAGGGTAGGATAGAATAAGGATGTACTGATAGAATAAAGAAATTGGTGTTTTAACCACTGATGAGCAACTCAGCACCACGAGGCTGCTCTCACTTCTCCTCAAGAGGATGCAGAGAACTTCTACACCATATCAGGGGCATCTCCACCCCTCCTTTTTCACTGGTCTTAACGTCTGTAGGGATGTTTCTCTCAGCATTTCTCTCCTAGTTGCTCTCTCTCCTAGTTGCACTATCTCCTAGCTGCTGTTACAAGCAAGAACAGGCTCAGAAGTACAGTTCTGCTGTCTTCATGATCTTCAAGACCTTGGGAATATTAAGAACCATCCAAGTGATCAAGAGGAAGGTAAATATACTCTCTGTCTGACTAAACAGACAGGTCCAGAGGAATTAAAATTAAATAGCTTAGTTTTCATAAATGATAACGTGCAAGAACAAATTGCTACACAGTAATTTACAGTCACTGAAAATAGCACTCTTGAACATTGTTTTCCCCTCAGAGGTACTCACTCAGCATTCAGGGCTGATGTGACACCTGGCAGGAAGGAAAATGGTGAAGAGGCCCACAAACCACTGTGGCAAAATTAGGAGGAGAAGCCAACCTTGCACAAGCTCCAGGCCACTTGCAACAGGCTTCTGGACCATGAGTGGCTTGATAGAAACTGGCCAACAAAGTGAGGCCATGATGGAAAGCCAACACTGAGCTGCTGAATAAACAGTGTCATTTATTTCTTTGATGGGATTCAGTGGATCAGAAGACACTGCCAGATCTTTTGACACACTCTGGTCATATCCCTGACATTAATCCAGACAATTTATTTCTTAAACAGACCCCATGTAATTTTTTTTTTCTAGATAAAATTGTAATATTATCATTATCATATTTTCATCTATGTAGCTTAACATAAATACCTCACAATTCATATAGAAAAATGAGGAGGACATTTTGCACTGGATCCTGACTGGCCATGGTTCCAGTTCTATTCCAGGTTTATTTTGAACTGGTTGGATTACAGAAAAGATTACATCTGGAAAATGTACAGATGGTACCTGGACATGAGGACTTGCAAGCATTTGGGATAATAGGATTAAAGTCTTAAATTACTCTGTAAATTGGAGGCATAGTATAAAATGAGAATGATGTGATTCAATAAACAGCAAAGGGTAATACTTAAAGGGATTAATATGACAACACAAATATGGAGAGCTTGATTAATTCAGCAGTGTATTGTCAAGCAATCCTAATTCAAGACAACAAATTACCATTACAGTTGTAATTATTCCATTTTTTGCATTTTGGGATGTATTCATAATAATGTAGTAGTACACAAATTATTGTTTTTTATGTGACGAGAGTTCAGCTAGATTTTCTATGTCCAGTTTCACTTCAGTAAAGGAGCAGAAAGAATGAAGCACAGTCAGTGGCAAACAGATGAAAACAACTGAGATAATAACTTTGGAAATCCAAGTTCAACTCGGAATGGTTAAATGAGTTTCTGTCCAAAAGAAAAGGTTAAGGAAAAGCAGCTTGTAGATGCATGTAGGTATATACATATGCACATATATATGTACACATACATCATGTGTGTGTCTATGTATGTATGCATGTATATATTCACATGCTTGCATACTTGTTAAATACGTGTATACGTTATTAGGAAAAGGTTACGTATTAGGAAAAGATTCTTCAAGCAGAGGGTGGTAGGGCACTGGAACTGGCTCCTCATGACACTGCTCGCAGCACTGAGCCTGCTGAAGTTCAAGAAGAATTTGGACAGTGCTCTCAGACACAGTGTTTGAATTTTGGATGGCACTGTGTGGAGATGGGAGTTGGACTTGATGATCCTTGTGGGTTTCCTGCAACTTGGGATATTCTGTAATGCTGTGATTCTTGTTGCCTTGACATGTTATCCCCTCAGAGAGTGCGAGCTAAGCGAGGAAGTTCATGTACAATTGACAATATACCTGTTTCAATATAAAGTGCTCTCCACTCATCCACAGTACAGGAAAAAATCCTGTTTTCAAGCCTGTCTAAACTGGTCTTCTCTGAGGCTGTTTCTTTTTTATATGAATAACACCACATAGGGCTTCAGTACTGCTTCAGTGCCTTAGCTATGCTAACCCTTTTCTTAGCCAGGTTACAGCACAATGCGAATGCCTCCTCCACCAGTTTCATATGTGACCAGTTGACTACAATGCTGCCCCTGCATTCATGACCCACCTACCTTAAAACAGATGCTGAACAACTGCAAGACAACTCATAGAAAAGATTTCAATGAAGCTTTAACTTATTTTTTCAAGCCACAGTTGCTCACCAATTCCCGGGGGCATCCTTGTTTGGAAGCAGACAGGAAGCCTGTATATAAATAGACTTACAATTTTATCCAGGTCTGTGAAGTCTTAGGCAAACAGAGTCTAACACCAGTTCTATAAGCAATTTTCTTGTTCTCCTGAATTTTGAACTGAGATGAAAGATACACAGTTTCCCAAAGTAGTGAGTTCATCTAACAGTTTGCTAGCACTCCTAATATAATCCTAATCTTGCTCTCCAAATATACATTTGCCAGGTTTCAGAGAGACAAATAGATTTAAAGCAAAATCTGGACAACTGCTATAAAAGCCAAAGTTGAGGGCATTTTTGAAGGCATATTACATTCTAAACCATTATCATGTGGAAAATTCAAATAAAAATTCAAATTATTTTTTTCTCCCCTAAAGCTCCTCTCTTCATTCCAGAAATGCCATTCTCCCAAATGCCATTATAAACTGAATGAAAATCTACAAGATTTCTGGAATGAATATGTTGAGTAAGTGTGAAAGTAAGTTTTAGAGAATGCAGATTTAGACACTTATTTCAGTACTGAGTCAACTACAGTTCACATAAATACAAATGTTCTCCCCTCTGTGATTCTAATTAGATGCTCAAATTGGAAATTGCTATTTGGCATAAAATAAATCAAGGTAATATTTCAACAAGATTTCATCAAGTTTGTCATTTAAGATGAATGTATTCACACTTTCTTTGTAAACAAAAAAATGTGAGCTCAGTGAAGTAACTTGCCATCATAATGAAGAAGAGAATACTAGCTAGGAGCACCTGCAGGGGTATTGTTAACCATATATTTTTAAAATCATTCAAATTTGTACACAGCACTGCAGACACACCTGCTGGCATTTTGTTAGGTACTTGGAAAGCATTGGGCAGAACTTGCACAGGGGAAGTAAGAACTGACATTTGTGGAAAGAAAATGAGGAAAACAATGACTACTGCCTCCGATGGGGAAAGAAAATGTCTGGACTGAGAGTAAATCTGAGATTTCATCCTCAAATAGAACTCAGCATATAATGCTATGCCCTATACAGTCCAACACTGAGACTACTGATCTTAACTTGGCAGTAAAGAGTAGGCTACAAATGATCTAATTTATCTCAATTCATATCAGCTTAGTGGATTTGGAATAGTTTACATGAAAATAGGTAACAAGGGAGTCACAAAAGCATGGATTTTTAAAGTCTGTAAGAAACAATGACTTTTCGTAATGCCTGATCTTTTTTAATTGATATCTCTCTTGTAATCAGCAAGGAAATCATGAAGAACAGGAAGGGATTTTTGCTTTGGAAATGTAAGAAATAAAAAATTAAAAGGGTTTTTTTTTCTGTTTTGTTTGTTTGTTTGTTTTTTAAGAAAAGGGAAATCACTCTCAATTTCAAGGTGAAATACAAAGAGATATATGCAAGTTTATTTTTTAACAAAAAATAAGTAAACAGTAATCAATAAATCATTGGACATAAGTGGCTATATACTTCAACATACAACCATTAAGCATAAAACTGAAATACCATAAAATGATTCTGCTGACACCATTTGCAAAAACAAAGCTCTTGTGGCAACAAGAATGATCAGTAGAGGGGAAAAAAAAAATCACAAAATTAAGGTTGTTTTTTTTTTTTTTCATGTAAAACCACTTAAATCAGAAGGGATGCAAAATGAGTGTAAATAATGAATAGCGTAAAGAAAGATAATTGCTATCTTCTTTCTTCCTTTCCAAGGATAAGACTAAAATGACATCCAGAGACACTGAAAGACAGCAAATCCAAATTTAAATAAAGAAGAACAGCCTTATTAAGTAGGCAAAACAAAATGTGTAGCCAACCTGTGGAACGGATTGTCGCAGGAGGCTCTTGAGATTAATAAAACCAGTATGTTTATAGAAGGTCCATACATAATCGTATTAATAAAACTGTCCAGCTATAATGTCAAACATCCAAATCAAACAAAAATAAAAAGATGGAACCCAAAGTTTCACAAGTGATCTGTAAAGAGAAAACATATCAGGAACCTGGTGATGTCAACATTTGGAATCCTGCAAGCATTTGGTATTAGCTGCTAAATAATGCAAACTAACCTATGAATTCTGACACACTAGTGCAAAAATCAGTCAGTGTCAATACCCACAGTATAACAATTCCTAAATTAGCATGCAGTTCAGTTTCTACATTCCATTACAAGTTGTTCTTCCTGATAGTTGCCTAAAATGTAAATTTTCTTAAAGATCAGTCAACAGAAATAGATTTTTTTAAGTAACGAGGAAAGAAATTGCAAAATTCCATTATAAAAGTGGCTTTCTTCGGGAAAAGACTGAATGCAGACTTTACTTGAGATATTATAAAGTCAATGCAATTATTGAAAAAAGAAAAAACAAACCACCAGAGAGAAACCTATAGCTTAAATACTCCGCGGTGTAGTTGTTGTAATAGTTGTAATGGTAGTAGTTGTAGTAGTAGTAGTGCTGTGGCAATACTGAACTGAGGACAAAGTACAATCAAATCTATGGGGACAGCTGATGTAATTTATTGAAACACTGCTGCAGCTGGGACAGGAAAAAAGAGAATAGTGTGAGATAAGCTTTCTAATATGCAAGACACATTTTCAGGGCCTGACAGGGACTTGACAGAGTTCAATAGAGTGAAGTGCTGAGTCCTGTACCTGGGCGGGAATAACTCTGTGCATGAGCACATGTTGGGACTGACTGGCTGAAAAGCAGATTTGCAGATAAGGCTCTGGACATCTTGGTGGAAAGGTTGTCCATAAGACAGCGGTGCACGCTCACAGCACGGAAGGCCATCACAGGAAAGAAGTGTTGCCAACAGATGCAGAGAGCTGATCCATCTCATGACGAGCCATATTTGGAGTGCTGGGTACAGTACAGGAGAGTTGTGGATAGATTGGAAAGGTCCAGTGAGGGGCCATGAAAGTGATGAAGGGACTTTCCTTCCCAATAATGAAAGTCTGAGAGAGCTGGGACTTAACTATAAACAAAACAAATTTCACAGAAATGACTGATACCAACTACTGAAATATGATTAAATCTTATCATAAACTAGTTTTGATTACGCTACACCACTGCCTTGAAAAATGCAACGCCTTTCAGTAGATACAGACCATTATATGAGGTACTGAAGATATCTCTGTCTCTGCTGCCTCTGGATTACCCATAATATGAAATTTTAAGGGAACTATCCCATTTCATTACTTCAAGATAACAAGTATTAAGAAATTAAAATATGCATATGGGGAGGTGTAGAAGCAGAGCACCCCAGGGGAGCAGTTCACAATATTGTTTCGTTCGTTCTACCTTTTTTTTTCTGGCATGTAAGAACTGGATAGACTGGATAATCAGGCAGGGAGGAACCTGATGTGTTTCAACAAAAGCAAGTGTAGCGACTTGCACCTGGGGAGGAATAATTGCATGCATCAGTACAGGAGATGACCTGCTGGAGAGGAGCTCTGCAGAAAAGGACCCAGGGGTCCTTTTATATACCAGGGGTCCTGGTGGATAATAGGTTTGCCATGAGCAAGCAGTGCACCCATGTTGCCAGGAAGGACAGTGGTATTCTGGGGTGTATTAGAGAGAGTGTGGCCAGCAGGTCAAGGTAGGTGATCCTCCCCCATCTACTCTGCCCTGGTGAGGCCACTGTGTCCAGTTCCAGGTTCCTTAGTTAAAAAAGATGAATCTCATAGAAGGAGTCTAGTGAAGGGCCACAAGGATGGCAAAGAGCCTGGAGCATCTCCCATATGAGAGTAATCTGGGTCTGTTCACCTTGAGAAAAGAAGACTGAGAGGGGATCTGAAAAACTTTTTAACTATCTAAAGGGAGCTGGGAGGCAAATGGATGAGGCCAGGCTCTTCTCAGTGGTGTATAGCAATAGTACAAGGAGTAACAGCCTGAAACTTGAACATAGGATGTACCACACTGACAAACAGAAGAACTTAATGGAAAGGGTGACAGAGCATGGTCAAGTTATCCAGAGAGGTTGTGGTGTTTCCTTTCATGGAGATATTCAAGACCTGTGAACATCTACCTGTGCAGTCTATTGTAGGAAATACTTTAGCAGAGGGGTTGAACTCAGTGATCTTTTGTGGTCCCTTCCAACCCCTGTAGTTCTGTGATTCTGTGATTCCATGATTCTCATTATTTCTACAGTAGAAATATCCAAAAGGTCACTAAAGATATTTCAAAATTGTAATCTGATCTAGAAGACAGGAAAAAGGTTATGGTATTATTAATGTGCTCAACTATAAATCAGCTGAGGCTGTATCATAAAGGGATTTCAATGAAACACTTCTACAGGAGTAGCTACCTTAAATCTAAACAAAAGACTACACTAGAGGGTTGTGGGTTTTTCTCCATTTATTTATTTATTTATTTATTTATTTATTTATTCATGTTGAAGTACAGTGTGTGGCCTTGGACTGACAGTCATTGCTTTTTATTATCTTTGGATTTATTTCTTGTTTCGCACTTGGACACTTCTCTCATTTTTCTGTCTGAGTATGTTTGTAGCATGACTAAAGTTGTATGAGAAAATTCTCATCCTGTCCTTTTTTCTGAACAATTTGTCTCTAAATAGCAACTCATATCCTGCCTTTCACCATTCATTACTGTTAGATAGTAGATAACTGGCCTATGTGAACCGAGTCACTGATCTCAGTCCTATCCTAGCAAAGTGCAGGAATACTGTCACAGCTGTCATTTGTTGGCACCTTATTTATAGACTCGATAGCATATTAATCAGTATCTCATGTAAAAGTGCATCACAACATTCTCTTTAAAAGATGTCAGTACTTTTTTTCAGTATTGCAGTGGTACCATACAGTATGTTGTCAAAGAGCCATCTGATGCTGCTTCAGTGATTTTATGTTTTCCTTCATAGACTATATAGACTATAAATTATATAGTCTATAGTCTATTTATATAGACTTTAAAAAGTACGTCACAGATAAATCCTTTACCTATGGGTAAGAACAAGACTTTAATTGCCTCCAAGCCAATCAGAAATATTATTTTGAGCTTTTCTGTATATGAATGCTATTTTGTGGTATGCAAGCAAAAAATCAGGGGTATTATATACATTTAGAATAAGAAAACTTCTTTACATTCAAGACAGTTTTACCCTGTGTCCACATTAAAATCATGGTTAGTTAACCATATCTTTCCAAATCTGTAATGTACCATCAACCAGTCTAACTGGAAACTTAGAAACATATGCAACAATCTGCAATACGTTGCCAGTCTCAGCAACATGTGAGCATCACAGTGTTGTATAAATCACACCAGCTGAATGGTCTGAAGTGTGCAAATACTTTTCCTTCTCTCTAGCTATTTCTTCAAAGCTTAACATAGCAGTCTATTTCCTGACTGGCCATGCTGACATGGTGTTCAGGTTAAAGACCTGAAGAGCCCAATCCAGATTTGCTTGTTTTCAGCCTGGTGATTTTTCTTCAAGTTACAGCTCAACTGTAGAAGAAGGAATGCTGACAAACATGATGCTCTAGTTAGATGTAAAATAAGCACCTAGAGACAGAGATTTCTTCAGCTGTCTCTGTTACCGGCTGAAAATGGTCACCAAACAACATGGAAAATCAGTGTACTTAGGACAGCTTCCCTTTGGACTGTTTCTATCTTTCTTCCGTTGTAGTCTGTGACCAGGCCACTCTCTCAGAAGATAAAACTCGAAATGGATCACTGAGCAGACATTCCCATTCCTCCACTCTAGTAGCATGACAAGAGCATCTGGCATCTGTTCTTCCTTCAGGGATTTGTGACCACTGAGCTGACTGAAGGTTTTTCAGAATGGCTTTTTCAAAACAAAGCATTCACTTTTTTAGCAGAGCACACATGCAGAACAGAGAGTTAAAAATAACATAACCTTCTTTGGATATTTCCTATCCTCTCTCAAAGCAAATTTTCCTTGAAGCTTTGATATATTCTAGTTAGCCCAGTATATGCAATCTGCTTCCTCCGATTTATGCCTTTCTCTGCCAGAGACTCCTTTCCAGCTGCTGGTAACTACTTATTATTCATCTTCATTCACAGTAAACTCTACCATCTTTAAAGCTTCCTTGTCTTTCCTGAAAGTAGGTCTAGCCTGGCTAACTAAAATTTCCCTTCCTGACTAAACTACTCCTCAATAACTGACTTCTCAAGAGAGAAACTACATGGTGTAACATTGCATTTCTTCCATCTCCTGTACCTTTCTCTATTCTCCTAATTTTACCTCTTAAAACCTTTAATTCTTAGATGGCAAGTAGAATATCTACTTGAAATGGAGATAGAGAGAGTGCGGACAAGCAATCAGATTGGCATATTTTCATTCTCTTCTATTATTAATATTAGTATTGATATTATAAATATATTGTACATATTATACTATGAAAATATTACCAAATGGTGCTCAGACACATTTTTCTAAGTAAACAGGAACAGAGCTTTTATTTTTTAACAGGGTAAAGAAATGATAAGGAGGTATCCAGAACTATGAAATTTCCTATAGTCTCAGGAAGGACAGATGACATCTTCTGTGAGAAACAGTTATGTACATATAATCCCCTTCTACTTCAAATATCACTGGGAAGAGTATTTACTTAGGATGTGGAAAGTCCACATTAAATTTCTTCTTTTCTGTGAAGGATTTGAATCCAGTGTTGATACCCTACAAGAAAATTGTCTGGCAAGGTAAGTACAGGATTATACTAAGAAAGAGTAGGACATCTCAGAACATGAACACTTGCATCCAAGTCTTTGTTCCAGCTCATGTACAATTAACAAGAAAATTAAAATAAATCTCTTTGGAAAAAGAGATTGCAGGTGTCCCCAACCAAATAAGGAACAAAGCCAAATTCTCGTCACTTTAAAATTGTTCTCCAACCACTGTATTAGTGAGGGAAAGGTTTGTGGTTACCTTCAGATTTATGATTCAGCTGCTGGAAAATAAATTACCAGCACAGCCCTCATTGTAATATATAGATCATTATGGGCCATAGTGCTGAGATCCGGATTTTATTTTGCCAAAGATCCCTGTGAATAAGTAAGGAGATTTCTGAGTAATAGGAATACACAGTTCAGATTTATCTCAGAAATAATGGATGCTTTCCTGAAAAGGACTGTGAGATTTGGCTTTGAACATAAAGACGACTTTGTATTGCTAAGGCAGTAATAAATCTTCTGCGGATGGCAATTTACAGATTTCATGAGAATTCCATTTTTTTTAATTAAAAATATTCTAATCTAAAACTAAATAAAAATATTTACCAATCTGATATATAGTTTTTTTCACAGTCCTCATGTAAGTCACACTACATAAACAGTGGCTTTTTGTAGGTAATATATTAATATATGGGAATTATATTTGGAAAGTGTGCATCTTCTAACATGATCAAACACAGAGCTTAGTCACATAAATATAAATGAAAACCTGATTGTATTACTGTTTGCAGATGCACAGTGCGCTACACTGATAACAGACAAGCAAGTGCACGCGCTATAGGTTATGCAGGACAAAGAAGGATTTTGGGTTGCCAGTCTCTGTTGCTGAATTTGTTACAAAAAAAGGAACGGATACCTTGATCTGTAATGACATTTTTCTAGCAAAATGTCTGAAAATAAAACACCTGTGGAAACTGTTGAGAAGTATACAAAGAAGATGAAGAGATGTATCCCATCTCCATAATTGTCCTGAATATTTGACTGAAAAGAAAAGAATACAAGGAGCCTTTTTATTATTTATTTATTTATTTTCCCTTTAAAAGTCTTCTCTGCAGCAGATGGTTAGTTGCTATTTCCATAGAGTCTAAGTGGGCATCATTTCAATGTCTTAAGCAAAGACATACCTACAGCAGAAAAAGTGCTCAGAACTAATTGCTGATAAACATTTTCAGTAATAGATGGTTTTTCCCTTTTGAACATCTAAGGATTCTAAATATTAGTTATTATTTATTTGATGAACACTTGCTTTATGCTCTTTTTTATAAACTGAAAACATTTCCAATGGAAGCTGTGAGAAAAATAGAAATATTTTTGGATGTTTACCAACAAATGCACACAATAGTACATTTAAATCTGGCCTTTCAACAAAAATTATTTGTATTCCATTTTACTTACTTTAGATTTCCAGAAAGAATCAGATTTAGAAGGGAAAGTTCATTTTCAAATGGGGATGACATTTTAAATGGTCATTTTCCTTGACAGTTAGTGTAATTTTGACTTTCAAATTACTTCTGAAAAGAGGATTTAGAACTGTAAACCAATGTGATACTTAGAAAAAAAAATTTCCTGTGACCTGTGGGAGCAAACTGAAATGACTGAACAGAAATGTAAACACTAGCTAACCTCTTCTGCTTACTTGTGAGAAGCTATGGATTATTTCAGATGGCACATCTGATTCTAGACTGCACAACCCTGTAGGAAAAACTGAATTTTGCTTCCTCGGTGATCACAAAAAAGTTTTTTTACAACTGTTGCTGGGAATTACTGCTTCAGAAGCTACTGTCTGTACTCCCCATTTCTCTCTCATATGAATGCATGTAAAGCATGCAGCTAATGAGGCTCCTAAAAATACAGGAAGTAAAAGAGGTTCAGGAAGCAAGGCACAGTAGCATGTCACTTGTCATCCCCATCTTGGCTTATGCCATGGCTCTGCCTTGCACTTCAGCAAGGCCTCCCGAAACAAACCTGTGATGTAATGGGCTGGTGATCCCATCACCACCTCAGAGTCAGCATGAGGTTGCAAGAAAGTAAGAACCAGCTCTCCTCCTTGCACATCTCAGCTTGTTTTGAAATACTCTCAGTTACACCCTGCTTTGGGTTTCAAAGGAGGAGATGGGAGAAGTTGGCAAAGGGCTGGGCTTGTACAAGAAAGCTCATGTGGTCCCACCACAAGGAGGGTAGGCTGATGTAAGTGGGACAGACCAAGTCCCAGAATCCACGTGATCTCCATAGGTTTCCAGAATGGGCAAGCACCTATGCAGTTACAGACTCGTTAAAAATCTCTCTAGGCAGTGCAGACTTGGACAGAAAGTACAGAGATCAGAAGTTTAAGTAGAAGCATGAATACCCCACCCCGTCTGTCATTCTAAACTAGTGAACAGCAACTTGAAGTGTTCTATCCTCAAGCAGAAAGTTGGAGACTGTTACCTAAAACTACATCTAAATTCATTTGTTTGATAATATGTACTGATTTCTTCTTGTATATTGGCATATAGCCAGACTTCCAGCCTCAGACAGCAGAAAATAATAATAATAATAATAATAGAAGACTCATTTCCTTTTTCTCTGAGATAATTTGTATGTTAAGATTCATTCAAATTTTCTGTCCTTGGTCATGCATTGGTCTATGCAGGAAAAACAAACTACTGCAAAATTCACCTAATAACAGCAAACTCATGTCCTTGGATATAGATGCCATTTGTCTTTCTAGATGATTTTTATCCTAGGATCACTTAAATGGGGAGAGAAAAACAAAAGTTTACAGGTAAGTTATAATATATTTTCCTGTTCTTCTCCCTGAGCAGATAAACTGGCCATTTCTTAGCAGCCACTTTCATTTGTCAAGGCAGATATCCAGATGAAATAATGTTTAGTATTAAAAAAGTTTTACCAAATATTCTTGGTATAAAAGCAAACTAAAACTTCTGCTTACAAGTGCAATTGACTACGACAGACATATTCAAAATATGTACCTTGATGGATTGCTGCACTGATGATAATATGCTATGAGCTGCACTTCTCAGCATTTGCCAGTAAGTGAGAAGTTATGACTACCCCTTTAATGTGTTCCTAAGAACTCGACTTTGATTTTTACCAACAAAGGAATCTTACTTGATTTTGCTTAGAAAGCCTGCATTTTTGAGAACTGTGTATCTTAGAGTCATATCTGTATCCTGTGATCCTCTTAATCTTTTGCTGATATACCGTGATATACTTTGTGCTGATATAAAAATGTAGTAAAAATAAAAATCAGGCATCATTCTTTCCTAATAAATTTCATAGCTAGTAAGGATATGCTGAAGGACTGTGGTTATTGCCTGAGGATAGAAGTCCTCAAGGAATTCCTTGTAACTGAACAGTATAACTAACATATAATCCTATGAATCTCAGAAAGATATGTGAATACATGGCTGAAATAAATTAAAAGTAAAAAAAAAAGCAAAAAAAAACAAACAAAAAAGCCTACACCTACAGCACTAAGGTTATAAGAATAGCTGCAATCATTTTAAAACAGAACATTAAAAAACTCTACAAATAAACTGGGTGAAAATCATGGGTGATTTAAAATTAGTATCTGTAAACAGCTCATTAGCATGGAAAGGAGAAATAGGTCTTAGCAATCCTGAGACAGCTGGAGATATTTTTTAAAGCTAGACTGAAGATTACAGTTTGTATGATTAATCATTATTACTTGCTATGCTTTATCAGATATAAGACTGAATTGTTTGTTTAATTCCACAGACACGTTCTAAGGTGCTTCACAGACAAACTCAAACTGACAGGAGCCCTACTCCAAAGAACTTGCATCTGGTTTATTTATATATTGTTAGAAATATGAGAGCCCAGGAGAGCATATCACTGCATTTAAGTTATTCATGGGTGGGAGGTGGGAGAGAAAAATATGTTTCTTCTGTTCAACCCAAGAGAGCTGTCAGCCTTTAGGACTCTGAGACGTGTATTTGCTTTGAAAGTGCAGCAAATAGAGAATGAAATCTAGACAAAGGACAATCTAAATAGCTAGAACAAATGAAACAACTAAAATAAACTTCCCCTAGAGGACTCAACAGTTTTCACAGCTACTTCAGACACACTGACACTTGTGATTATAATGAATTTTGTAACTGAGCTGGCTTTTCCTACTAGATTTTGCAAAAGAAAAAACAGAATAACAACTAACTCACACTTTTTGCATCTGAAAAAGGCTTGGAGAAACCTTCTATTCTGTGGTCTCCTGTGCTTTCAGGACAAGAAAAGGCCATGGAACATGGAAATGCTTCCTATCTTGACATCAACGTGAATCTTTTCAGCTGAAATTGCCAGAAACATGGTAAGCATGTTTCTATCAAGTCAACCTTATTGATCTATGCAAGTGACTCTGACCTTAATGCCTCCTAATTATTTTGATAGAAATAAAAATAGATATGATCACAATACCACTATTTGATAGAGCAAATTCTCAGCTACAAAATGTTATTTTTCAACATAGTCACCATCATTAGCTGATTTGTCCAGATGAGCTGATTAAGACACTCTTCATTCCATGGTGTGACAGCTGTGCATGGCCTCCTGGAATGTGGCTTGTCTTTCATGTCACCATCACCAAGGCTGAAATGCACCACTCACTGCCTCGCTGTGCTGACATCCACTTTTTGGTCTCCATAAACATTCAGAAAGTGTTGATGAATGTCAGTGGGTTCAATTTTTTTCCTCATAGAGGAATTCAGTGGCACACCTTTGCTTCATGCACACTTCATATCAATTGCCATTTTGACAGACATCCCCTCCGCTGCCATCTGTCACATGACAACAAAATGTAATGGAATATTGGCGGGAAGGCTTGACCTCTAACTGCTGTACCACCAACACCTGCTTCTGACATGGGCCAATGTAATAAAATAGGAGGCAGTACTTCTGAAGCAGCCCTCCTACCTTTCTGCCCCTTTTCTTCCAAGGGAAGAGATACAGGGATTACTTAACAACAGCCAATTTCAAGTGAAAACAAAGCATGTTAAGAATGTTCCAACTAGCAAAAATCTCCAGTTGAATTAGATCAAATAATTCAAACAGAAGATCAAATTTTATTGAAATCTTGTTTTTTTCTGCTGCTAACAAAGCTTTTTATTTGCTTCCTTTTAAATATGGAGATCTTCAAGTGTTCTTCAACCTCAATCCTGCCTCATTTTTACAGATTAAGGCAGATTCTTGAGAAGTGAACACCTCTAGGGTATAAAAGTTTCAGAGTACAAGTTTATATGTTAGTCAATAATAAGTGATTATCTGTATAGACACATTGCTACTGGCAGTAATTATTATAGTGATATTCAATGCACATTTGAAAGCTACCACTATAAATATTTCTTACCACATATCAAATATGACAGAGAAAAGTCAATATGACCTGTAGACATGGTGGATGTCCTCCTGACTCATTCTGACAAGGTGCTGACATCTACCTAATGACAACGTCAAGTCCGCATACTTGAACTCATCCTTACTGAACACATACACTTCTTTGATTTATAACTAGAAGCCAGTACAGGCACACACAAATATGCACACATATATGCTCATCATTGCGAACTGCTGGAAAAGGTTTTGGTTAATAAATTATAATTGTTTCTTCAAAGTAATAGACCTAAATCAAAGGTCATTTTTCAAAAATAGGCATGGTACAATGAAAACAATGCAAGATTAATAGCTTCCCCCAGTTGCCAACCTCTCCCAGCATCATGCAGATAAGATGAAAAAGCCTCTGAGAAAACAGATCATGATTAATTTACATATATTCTCTGCCCTGATGTGAAATCGTTTTTGGTAGATAAAGGCTTTTTCTTTTCCCTTGAATGTTGTGTGAAGTCTGAAAATGAAGAGTTCATTCATGAAACCTAATAACAATTTTCCCCTTAAAACATCTTCCTTTTCCAGTTTTCTAAGAATTCTTGTAAGAACAGTAATTTTCATTTGAGCTGAGAAAAGTCCAGAGGAACCTACCCATTGAAAAGACGGTACTATGAGCACAGAGGGCACCATGAACGGTCTGAATACCATGTGCCTTGACTTACTTCTTTTGTTCCTAAATGAGCCATGCAGAGGGCTGCACATATCAAGCTAAGCTTACAAAGGCAGAAATCACTGAAAGCCTTCCTCACTAAACCTCTGCTGTGAGGGGAGAAAGAATTTCCCACAAAACAGGAGAGAAAGAGGTTCACACTCAGTGAAGGTGATAGCTGATGGTCTCAAAGTGGAGATGGCATTAAGGGCCCAAAGACAACTCTACACCGTGAGTTCACTTTTTCAAGCCATAAGTTTTGCCTGAAAGAGAACTAGGCATGCACCCAGCTATCATATTTAGAGCTTTAAGTATTTAAAACGAAATACTGACTAGTTGAGACTAGTCAGCTGAAATTTACTTCCATGCAGCATCCACTTCAATAGAGATGAATAGCCAGACGTGCATTACATGAGGACTTCTCCAAAAATAATTCCTCCTGTGCAATTATGTTGGCCCATGATGTCACAGGTGGATGTTGTTTGTGTGTCAGTAGAGATCAAACCTTCCAACCATTCCATTACATTTTGTTGCTATGGGACAGATGACAGCAGAAGAGCAGTCTGTCAGAATGGTGTCTGACATGGAAGTGTGTATGAAGCAATGATATGCCACTGAATTCCTCCACGCAGAAAAAAATTCACCTACTGACACTCACTGACACTTTCTGAATGTTTATTGAGACCAAACAGTGGATGAGAGCACAGCGAGTTAGTGTGTGGTATGTTTCAGTAATGATGATGGCAACAGTGGGTCACCTCCACTGGTGCGTATTTTTATGAGTGCAGTGTGCAGGATCTTACTCATTGCTGGTGAAAGTGTATGGCTAATAGTGGTGGCTATCTTGAAAACCAGTGTTTTGTAGCTGATAATTTGCTCTATGAAATAGTATTATCATGCTTTTTGTATCAGTTTTAGCTTCCATGGAAATCTATAGGAGGTATTACTTTTTGTGAGACCTACATATGTCACATTTAAAGACTTCTTTAAAATCAGTGTAAAAATAAAATTTCCTATGGAGAAAAATAAACATCTCAATGGATTCCTAGCAAAGCAAGGCTTTCCCCAGAAATGGAACAAAACAGAGTATTAGCCAGAGATGGCAGACAGGCTTTCACAAAAAATCAGCTAAAGACCTAACTGTCTATGGCAGCTGCTGTCTCCAAAACAAGAAGAGGGCACTTCCACCTCAGCCATGCTTACCTCTGTAATTTACATTTCAAGATAATCTTTTATCTAAATACCTCAAAGCGCCTGACGCACATTACATTTGTCAATCAGAATTTTTCAATGCATTAACTTCCTGGTACCTGAAAAGAAACTGAGGCACAGTATGATCAATCCCATAAAATAAAATAAAAAAGATGAAGAGAGGCAGAGGGAAAAAAAGAAAAAAGAAAGAAAAGAAAAAAAAAAAGGAAAAAAAGAAAAAGAAACGCTACAGGGATGGAAGCAAGATCTTAGGTAACTGACTTGACTTTGAGTCCTGTACTTTAATCATCAGCTAAAAGGTTCTTTGGTAAATGAGATATATTTGCCTTCCTAATGAGCTAACAAAGTGCAGCAATTCTTATTATCACAGCACAACAATTACTTCTGAGTTATATTGGCATTTCTGTGTAACTGCTAGGACTGAAAACTAGACTATAGCAACCTCTCTTGCACCCCACTATCGCACATTTGAGACTAAGCACACTGTTGAGCTAATGGGGCCTATGGAGATTAACAACAGTTTCTCCTACTATTACTTTATTTTTGAACTCTGAAATTCCAACCGTGAGAGACACATATATCTGTGAAGGAACAATAGAGGAAGTTGATGCTGTCAAAATTCTTCCTACTCAGTTTCCTCAGGGAACCTTCCTAGAGAAAGTCTTCACAAGTTTTTTTCTATCCTGGACAGGTTTGGCCAGAATAAGAGCACAGGCAGCTATAAGCACCATGTGAGTACTTCTGCACTGTGGATAAAACTCCTCTTTAACAAGCTGCTGCTGGGAAAAAAAATGGCTAGTTAGCATCTCTCTGTGAACTGAGTGCTTGTATTTTCTTGAATCAAGCGAGGCATCTCTAACAGGCTTCCACATACAATCTCTTGTTGGATGTATTTCTGTATCACTGAGTTTGAAACAATATTTAATTACTTTGGCAAAAAATGAAGCAGCTTGTCACCATGCTGCCATGAATAGACAGTAGCTAAAGATTAAAGTTTTTAAGAGAGATTTAAATTATGGATATCCTGACATCCTGTGTATTTGCTTTACTCTTTCCAGAAAAGAACCACAGACAGATCAAATTTCCTGAAACATTTTAAACTGTGAAGAGAATAGGCTACTTGAATTTGCATCACTCTCAGTGTAAGCCTCTATCACATTCTATCATTTTTTAGACTGTTTTAATATCTGTTGAACCCTGAAGGTTCAGAAGGTTCAGAAGGTTTCTTCTTGAGCAGAAGCACAGAAATGAACTTTGTTTTCAGGAAACTTGATAAGATCTTGACTGTCTCATTAACTTCAAAAAGAAGTGCTCAGGATCTGTCTCCATTCCAGAAAATGTTATGGCAAACAAATACTTTACATATGATTATATTAGTATAGAGCAAATATCTTACTTGCTTACCAACTACGTAAAAACTGCCATCACTGTGAAAGGTTTTGATATCTAAGTCCCCTTCTTTAATGACTGAGGCTGAAAATATGAGGTTGGCAGATTTCTAGCAGATGTGCAGCCAAATAACTGGAAACAAGCTGTAATCAACAGCATTACAACCCCCTTTCCCCCCTGACCTGTAGTAAAACCAAGCGTGAAGTGAAAAAAAAAAAATGTTTGTAGACACAGTTCTGACCCATCTTTTCATACTTTTCCTCCCAGACCAAGTGGCATTTTCAGCAAAGCCTTTCAAATGCAGGATACACGAAGTAAGTTTTCATACTCAGCCCCTTTTTGACTTCCCCTTCTTGCACCACTGTCTCCTTTCAGGGTGATGGAGAGGGTCAAGGGGATTCTTTCCTCTCCTATGTTAGCAGCCAAGTCAGGGAGAAGTAGTGGTTTCTTGCCATGTTCTGTAGCTGCAACAGTCTAAAGGGCAGTCTGGCTCTCATTCACTGTCGTGCCAAGAGAGAAGAACAACCTGTACTTACTGTCTGATAGAGAAGGGAGCTTTGTTTAGTCTCAGACTTGATGATCTCAGGCTGTAAAAGAATAAGAATGTTCTGGAGGTTTTCCAAGAAAAAGCTGTCTCAGGATTGCAGCACCTCACTCAGGATCTGTCACTCCTTACATAGTCAGCTGAACAGAACTCCCGATGTGGGACATAATAGCCCCTCTCTGGCTTAAAATGGCTGTTATAACCCAATAGCAATAAAAAAAACCCAAAAAACAAAACAAACAAAAAAACAACAAACAAACAAACAAACAAAACCCTAAGTATCTATGTTTTTTCATCTATTCAGAAACTTTTATACACTATTACTCAGTACTTCAAACAAAAATGAGGCAATTCTAGCCATAGAGGAGGGTCATTTTACCAGTAATACTAGTAATATAGGAAAACATCTCTTTCATCCTGGTTAATAGAGCTGTGCTTGTGATAACTATGCACTGGCAGAAAAGGATGCTGTCATTCACATTTGGATACAGATAAATCTCCATTTTTAATCTAAATAGTATCAGACTGTATTAGGGAAGATTTCATAAGGAACACCAAGAACTACAATACTAAGAAGTCAGCTGAAATCTAAACTGAACCTTTCTTTCATCTTGAAACTCAGAGATGACCTGCCTGTCAGTACACAGTCTCTATTTGTTCACCACTGTCCAGATGGGAACAGCTCTAAAGCCTGTTGATCAAATCAACTATGTTAACTTTTGCTCATCTTCACCCTCATTAGGCTAATGAGATGAATTCAGAGTGAAGATGGGGTATATGAGAAAACCTTCCTTGGTCAGAGTCAGTATTTGTAGAAGTAACAGTAAAAAGCCAGACTGGCAGTCTCACAAAGAGAATATTTTCAGTTCATTTTTCAGATAGTATATTAGAGTCAGAGCAATATTATCTATTTTGTTACTGCTGTATGGATGGAAGGACTTGCATTATACTGTTTTCTTCCTGGAAGAGAGAACAAGTTCTGAACAAGTATTTATCAGGAAAAATAAATGTGCAGTTATATAGACTGTGAAATGCTAGACTGTAATGGTGGGTAAATAAAGAGTACAAGTATAAAATACAAGCGTGCAAAATCAATGGACCGAGCATTACGTTGATGTCTGTCCAGGCTAACTGTGTTTGGATTTCTTCGAATATATTCGCAGGACCAGAACAAGAACCTCACTCTTTTTATGGGTGGCATGAAGACTCCTTCCATGTTTTTGTTTTGTGTGAAAGAAAATTGTGATACTTCGTAAGCATAAAAGCTTTTTAATATTTTCAGTGAGTTAATTATATTTGACTTTATTAAAAAATATCTTTTTTTTTTTTTTTCTTGTTGTTTTTTTTTCTTCACTTTTCCGGTGAGCTCCTTTATTAAATTACTGTGTTTTGCATTGTGTACTTCATTATGTTATGATTGAGAAATGGCGTACAAAATGGCATTTGAAACATTGGAGGAATGGAGTGTGACAAATCAACCTATTGAAAAGTAACCATTTTGCTTCACAGAACAGCTACAACTGATACTGTGGCAGCACTCTACCATTAAAAAATGCTCTGTTCTCCCAAGTACTGTACTTAATGAAAATAAAGCACAGCCTGTCTCCCAAAGATCTTGTGACAGAGCTTAAACAACACAGTAGAAACACGTATTTTAAATTAAACCATTTCAGAAATCAAATAGTAAAAAAGTCATGCTATTTTCTATAGCAAGAAATCCAATTTGCTTTCTAATTCAGCAGTTAAGCTTCTAGAGCCAACAACATTATGTGACTGTACAAAATAGCATGAGACTAGAATTAGAATCTGAAGAACTACAGACTTTGAAACTTCTTGAACATTACTTGGTTTACACTATGTTAGGAAACATAACACCATGAAAAATTGACAAAGTGAAAAATGTCTCCTTTAAATATCTGGTATACCTTTCCATCAGGTACGTGAAGGTCTGGTTTACTATACTTGAGCCAGATTATTACCTAAAGGAATGCAACTTTTTATTAGCAGGCATAAAATGCAACAGACATCAAGTTTGCAGAACTATTCTATAGAAAGTGATGTAAATCAAAAATTAACCAAAAGCATCATTTTGACAAAAGTACATTACAATTAACATTAACTATATTGATTGGTCTATAACACTGCACCATTTACCAATGCAATCTAAAAACATCTGCTGTTCTCTAACTGCTTATTTACATGGCAGCTTATGAGTTTTCTATGCTAAGTGTTTCTCTTTAAATCACTTTTTCTTGAAAGCTATTGAATGGAGGAAGAATACCTCTATCTATCTTATAATTAGTGCAAGGATGAGAAAGATATCAACAAGATGGCAATAATAAGGCTTTCAAGGAAAGTATGCCTCAATAAAAGGAGATGGAAGGACTATTAAAATTGCTAATTGTAGCCAACTAGTGAAACTATTTTAAGAAATCACACACAAAAAAAATAACAATAAATGCCTTAGAGGCTATAGATTGGCTTCTATTAGCTATTATGTAAAGGCCTGACTAGGAAATTTCATGTCATATACACTACCTTGGGCTTCATAAGGTGGAAGTCTGTAGTCAGAACTAGATCCATTTTCTCTACTTGATACTCTGCTTGAAGAAGAAAAAAACAGAGGTAAAAAAAAATCATTATGTAAGCAGAAGATAGGTTTTTCTTCTAAAGAGTAAAAGCTACAGATAATAGGTGTGAGAAAATGATGGTGGCTGCCTTTTGCACAGCCACATCTGTCAAGACACATTTTCAATGTAATCACTTGATTTCAGTTCGTGTAAAAGCATAAATTGAGCAATCACCCCCAAAGAAATCAGAAACTCCATCATAAAAAGCAAATGGAATACAACATCCCTACATTCCTCTAATTTCTGTTCTTGCCCCTTGCTCTGCAGTAAGCCGTTTTTATTTTTTATCATCGCAGAGGAAATTCACAACAGAGCGTAGGCAGGGGAGCAAGGCTATCTAAGCAAAGACCAAAGTCTGAACAAGGTCAAAATGGGAAAGGATGATGTAGTCCTTTATTTAATGTGGAAACAAACAAAACGCATTCTAAGACTTTTGACTAACATTCAATTTATAAAGCAACAGTGGTTCGTGGTCAGATCTGCTGAAGAGAATGGATTATGACTGCCTGAAAAACTATTGGATATAAATAACTAGGCGATGCACTTCCATCCAGAAAAATCATAAATATATACTGATGAAGATAGATGTGAATTTAAACTTTCCCAATATTTTTTACATATGTTATCCAGGAAAACCAATTAGTTCTTAAAGGGCTGTGACCACATAAGTATGAACAATAAGAAATGAATAATAAATAAGAAAATGAATCTATTTCTGTATAAACATGCATAGAAGTGAAAAGAGTATAACTGGGAATGTTTACCAAACAGTAGCTACATACAGTTTGAATGAAAGGATGATGCCGTGGACACCAGGATAGCTAGATTAATATTTGTGCTTTATTTGGAGTGATGATACATTTTTTATTGATTTTCTTCATAACTTATGCTTTTGATAGCAATAGTTTTCAAAAAACTGACTGCTTTCCCACTTTCTTTCTATATTTTCAGTTTTAAATTTAGTTTTTAATCCCATTATTTTTGAAATTTCTTTAATCCTAATTCATCATCCAATACCGTTTTCTCCATATTTTAATTGTGCGTAATATGACCAGAGTAATGCTTGTATCTGTCCAATGCATGCAGACAGAGACAGAAAGCAGATCTTTATGTCCCTGTAAGTGAGAAGAACAGAAAAGGTTCATCTGCTTGTTAAGGGACCTGGTTGTGTCCACAGCTCTTCCTGTGGCACTTAAATTTGAATGACAAAACAATGGCTGCTACAACAAATCTTGCACTGACTTTAGTATTTAGTATATATGTCCAGTGGACACTACTTACTGGTCTCAGAAAAAATATATGTTACTTAAGAAGACTTGACAGTATCCTGTACCCCTAGACTACCTAATTGGAGTCAGGCTGTGTACTTAGTACATTTCTGGAAAGCATGAGGGCAATGGTGATCTGTTTGTGGTAACTTGGCTTTTTAGGTAAAAGGATGTTGGCGTTAGCTGACTGAGAATTAAATAGTCTACAGAAGTTGGGAGCAGCCTCGTCATGCTCATGCAGTCTAACAGGGAGATGTCTAATAGCAGAGGCCTCTGCTTTTTCTTCAGTCACTGAAAGAACCTCTGCAGACATTGAGCACTAAGTGATTTGGAAAACTTCACACTTGTAAAGCTGTTTAATCTGAGGCTGAGCACTTAGAAAGTTCTCAAATCAAGCCCAAATGTCATTCTGTTGAAGTGGATCAGAAAAGAGAAAGTCTGAGCAAACAGCTTTGAAGGCCAGAGTGCATGTACAGCATTGAGAGATTGAACTTGGACATGCAGCTGAGTTTCTTCTTCATGGAGCAAGAATGTCAGAATGGGCATCCAACTTCTTATAAAGCCCATACAGCACAGGTGCTCTTTTGCAATGGTCACACAAACTTTTTTTTATATTCTAAATGTCTGCTGTTTGGAACTTTAATATGCAGAAGTTCACAATAGCAGTCATTTCAGAGAAAGCTTGAGTGATTTATATTTTTGTTTGCATAGTCTAACAGACAGAGCAGTGTGTAAGCTGGATCACAGCAGATGAACATGTACAGAGAAGAGGTGTCAGTGTCCTCTGAATGTTTGCACAAAGAAGAGGACTGGTAATAAGAGCCTGTACCTGAGGGATGAGTCACAATGGTAGAACTGAATTTTTTTGGCAACCTTCATGGGGTAAGACTGAAAGGACAGGAATATACGAGTTCCAGTATAATTTTTTCAAAGCAGTTTTATTTCCATTATTGTCTGTTCTGGAGGATCAAATCTTGTTTAACCCAATCTTTATCTAAGCAAAATTATTAAAGACTTTAAAGAGGAATTAGATGCAGTAATAATCGAGCAACTGTGATGACATCTGCTATTTATTTACATCTAATAACTAGTTTCTAGTTAGTAATATCTAATTAACAGAAGATAAGAATGGCAATGGACAAGAAATAGCAGATGCACGAGGAAGTTTTCATTACATCCATTTGTCCAGTATCTGACAAGAATTACCAATTGCTTTTCACAAATTTAGAGGAGAAAACTATAGGTGTGAATTTCTGTGATTATTCATAGAATCATAGAATGGTTTGTTCTGGAAGAGACCTTGAAGTTCATCTTGTTCTATTGCCTTTTACATGGGCAGAATGTCTAAAGCTCCATTCAACCTGGCTGTTAACACTTTCATGAATGAAGCATCTATAGCCTCTCTGAGCAACAGGTTCCAGTGTCTCACCACCCTCATAGTGAAGAATTTCTTCTTAATATCTAACCCAAATCTACTTTGAGTTTTAAATCATTACTCCTACACTCCCTGATAAAGAATCCTGTAAGTCCCCTTTCAGTACTGGAAGACTGCTAAAAGGTCTCCCCAGAACCTTCCCTTCTGCAGACTGACCAACCACAGGTCTCAGCCTGTTTTCACAGGGCTCAGAGTGTTTTCACAGGGCTCCATCCCCCTGACCATTTTCATGGCTCTAATCTGGACCTGCTCTATCAGGTCCAGGTAATTCTTATGATGGTGACAATAGTGCTGATGCACAAGAGTAGTCGAGAGGAAGAGAATCATCACCTTTGACCTGAACAACGTAGTTTTGATGAAGCCCAAGATACGGTTGTTTTTTTCTGGGGTGCAGGTGCCTCAGTGAGATTACTGCATACCTTCTTAACTGCCCTGAGTATCTTGGACTCCACCATTTCACAGCTGCTGCAGTCAAGGCTGCCCTTCAGATTCACATTCTTCCTAAGGCTCTTCCTGTTGATAAGAATGAAATTCAGAATAGTATCTCCTCATGGGATCCTCTATCACTTGGAGAAGGAAGTTATCATCAGTGCGTTCCAGGAACATCTTGGATTGATCATGTTCTGCTATGTTTGCCCTTCAACAGATATCAGGGTTAAGAAATAAAAATGGGCATATACTTTCATTGAGCAGTGCGTAGTGATGACAGGACATGGCACAGTCTGATATTTCAGATCAAGCAATCTAATGCTGAGAATGTTTTCTTTCCAGATGAATGCTGAACCTGCTGAGACCATAATAATTATTTCTCTAAGCTCAGCTAGAGTCCTAGAATGGATACCCTTTTATCTTTGAAAAATAAATGGACAGATAGCATTTACTAGGATAGCAAAGAAACAATTGGCACATCTCACTTCTTTTTCCAGTTGAAAGATCCTTCAATATTTTTTCTTTACTTTTCCATATTTTATTTTTCTCTGTATTCCCTCATATGTCAGACTGCAAGTCTGTACCGTCAATTTTTATAGTAAAATTCTGGAAGTTAATAAATACATTTAAATACTAAAATATCTGGATAAAAAGTTGTAGAATTTTACCAATGATGATGACGATGATGATTTTTTAATTCATAAGCTGGTATCAGTAGAAAAGAAACCTGAGTATAAAAGTAGTGAAATGAACGCCATACCTGAGAACCTTAGAAGTGCTGAGTCTACATTTTTAGTCTCTGTTTTAGATTTTATTTATTTATTTATTTATCTATTTATTTTTAAAACAAAGACAGTGTATTTCTTTCACAGCTAATTTTTATCCTCTTTTCACTTGTGAAAACTCTCTTGATATCAAACTGGAGTTAAGACAGACTAACATTTGCAATAGTTTATCTATATTCACAAAGACTAGATATTTCATGTTTGCTAACAGAATAATTTGGAATCATATAGGGATAAACTATTTGCCAGGAGGGTCTTTGGCATTGCAGATAGAGCACCTTTCCATTTCTGAACTGAATTTTCACATTTTTTAGATGTTCACAGAATCACAGAATCACAGAATTACCCGGGTTGGAAGGGACCTCAAGGATCATGTAGTTCCAACCCCCCTGCCTAGCAGGGCCACCAAACATACACATTTACTAGATCAGGTTGCCCAGGGCCCCGTCCAACCTGGTCTTGAACACCTCCAAGGACGGGGCATCCACAACCTCACTGGGCAGCCTGTTCCAGGACCTAACCACCCTTCTAGTAAAGAACTTACCCCTAACATCCAACCTAAATCTTCCCTCCTTCAACTTAAAACCATTTCCCCTAGTCCTGCTATTATCAGCCCTTTCGAAGAGTTTACTCCCCTCCTGGGAGTAAGTTCCCTTCAGATATTGAAAGGCTGCAATGAGGTCACCTCGCAACCTTCTCTTCTCCAGGCTGAACAAACCCAACTCCCTCAGCCTGTCCTCATAGGGGAGGTGCTCCAGCCCCCTGATCATCTTCGTGGCCCTCCTCTGGACCCTTTCCAAAATCTCCATATCTTTTTTGTACTGAGGGCTCCACACCTGGACACAGTACTCCAGATGGGGCCTCACAAGAGCAGAGTAGAGAGGGACGATCACCTCCCTATCCCTGCTGACCACCCCTCTCCTGATGGAGCCCAGGATCCCATTTGCTTTCTGGGCTGCCAGAGCGCACTGCTGGCTCATGTTAAGTTTCTCATCTATCAGGACCCCTAGGTCTTTTTCAGCCGAGCTGCTCTCAAGGACAACTCCTCCCAGCCTGTACAGGTGCCTGGGGTTCTTCCGGCCCAAGTGCAAAACCTTGCACTTTGCCGTGTTGAACCTCATTAGGTTCACCCGAGCCCAGCTTTCCAGCCTGTCAAGGTCCCTCTGAATGGCATCTGTTCCCTCCACCGTATCAACTGCACCACTCAGCTTGGTGTCATCAGCAAACTTGCTGAGGGTGCACTCCATTCCCTCATCGATGTCATTAATAAAGATGTTAAAGAGCACCGGTCCCAAGACAGACCCTTGAGGGACGCCGCTCGTTACCGGCCTCCACCTGGACATAGAGCCATTGACCACCACCCTCTGTCTGCGGCCTTTCAACCAATTGCTTATCCATCTAGTTGTCCACCCATCAAATCCACCTTCCTCCAATTTGGAGATGAGGATGTGATGGGGGACCATGTCAAAGGCCTTGCTCAGGTCCAGGTAAATGACATCGGTCGCCTTCCCTTCATCCACCTACGCCGTCACTCCATCATAGAAGGCCACAAGATTAGTTAAGCATGACCTTCCCCTGGTGAAGCCGTGCTGGCTGTCTCGGATCACATGCTTGTTCTTTATGTGATCAAGCATGTTGTCCAGGAGGATCTGTTCAAATCATACTGATCAGGAGTTTTATCCTTAGCAAAATCATGTACATTAGGACACAGAGACATCTATTTCTGACTGTGAAAGTACAACACAGAGGTATGTGATGTTACAGGAAATGTCACTTGGCTATAAGTGCATTGGTTATATATCCAGGTTTTTCTCAGCATACAGGCACTACCAAGACCTAGGAGGACTTCACTTTTCAAAGTGGATGTCCATGTTTTACCTGCTGGATGGTACAGTAGAAAGAATACAGATGAGGAAAAGCCTGAATGTCTAACAGCAGGGAAAATGGAGTAAAAGACAACTTAATGCTTATTTTTTTTAAATAACATAATATTAGGCTATAAAATGGGGAATGTGGGTAGAAACCCATGAAGTTAAAAAACATTATGACTCTATTTAAAACAGACAAAGAGACAAACTAACAAACATAGATTTGAAATAATGCACCTGAATGCTAATGAGTAAATAAATAAAAATTAGGAAATCACTGTGATGTATTCAGCTGGGAAAAAGAGACATATTAGCTCCATAGGAAATAGGAACTGAATGAAGCCTGCTGGGCCACTGATCCATGCGGTATTGCTGGCAAATACATCATATAGCTCCCACTGTGAAATGATTGTATCATCTCTGTTTGAGGCTTATGAAGTATGACATCATCCTTATAAAATATGTCATGCATAACCCTGATTATCAGACCATTAGGACATTCTATGCAAAAGAGAATCTTGAAAAAAAAAATAAACCCACACCTCCTTCATTTCATCTGCTTACCTACCTGAAAAAAGAACAAAAAACTAGGATCAGAAAAACAGGCATCTTTGGTCCTCCTGGATAAAAGATAGCAGACAGTTGGGATGTTCTTGCTACTACATCTCTTTGTTTTGTTCAAAACAATTGTTTCAGAGTTCTATTTGTTTAATTAAAAGGCTGAGTTCTTATAGTTAACATTATGAAATTACTGTGTTCAACTATACTCATACTAGAAAAAAGTTTTCTGATCTTTATTCAGGCTTGCTTAAGATTATTCTTAGGTCTAAACTGGTCTGTGTGTCTCCTGTAGAAACTTATTTTCACTGTGACAAAATGATTACGTAATTATTTAGATTTCTTACTTGCTTGAATGGGTAAGAGGCATAGCATGCAGCACAACTGATGTTCACTAAAGCATATTAAAGATCCACATTTTTCACTGCTATAAACATCCTACAACTGTCCAGTCCAAATAAAGCTTAGTTTAAAACACCAGACGTGATAATTTCTGGGATTTTGACCTATTAGCAACAAATTGGAGTGCATCATTGTGAGCAGGTAGTTCCAAACCATCTCTTCCTGATTATATAAAGCTAAAGTGGTTGTCCCTCTGACTCAAGGGAGTCATTAATTCATTTGGTTCTGGAAGCGTTAGCATGCCAGACTCTACAGAGTGAGGGACAGAATAAATGAATTGGAGAATGGAAAGTGGAAAAAAAAAAAAAGAAAGAAAAGAGAGTAAAAAAGGAAAGAGTCAATAAATATATTAAAGCATATTATTTAAGTACACAGGAGGGAAACAAGGACAAAAAAAGTTAAATATGATTTGGGAAAAAGAAAAAAATGCTAAAAGAAAAAGAAACAGATGAAAGATGAAAGAGTGCACAGTAGTAGAGGGGACAGAAATATTTTGGATTTACCAATTAATCCTCACAAACCAGACCTCAAAGTTTGGTTTTTTAAGGAACTGATTAAATACACTGAATTTATGTTGCAAATTCCACATTCTGCGCAGACTCGTAAGAGCACAGAGTTAACTAGTCAGGGGACACAAACAATTAGGTATGAGAAGCTGGAGGGCTAACATTCATAAAGTTGATGTTAAGCAGTGGAAATCCTTTTCAGACATTAACTGTTCACTCAGCATATGTCACATATCTAATGTATGTGTCTCAAGACTCTAAGACAGCAAGAGTGACATGCAGCAACCAGCATATGCCTGGCACTTTTCAAGTACTGACATACTGAGTGAAACAGCAAGTACAAGGTGAAGAACAGCAGGAGTGTATTAGCATCTTCCATTCTCCTGGAAGCTGAGAGTCAGAGGCATTCTGTAGTTGCCAAAGGCAATATCAGCTTTACACAGGGACTCTACAGTATGCAGCATGTGCATGATGTACGTTACAGGAGAAACACACTGTGTACTCCACGCTGGATGTCTAGCCAGGTACCAAAATACTTAACTGACCCTCCACCAGTATGTACTTTATTTGTTCAAATGTAAAATTGTAGAGCAGCTCGCCAAGTTTCTTTTTACAAACATCCAACCTGTTACCATATAGGTAGATGAACAGTATAAACTTCCCATCTATGAAGTGGTATTGGAGAGGATCCTGGGAGCTACATATTAGTGATAATGGCTTCTACTGATGGTAAAATGCTAGTGTTCATAAAATGATCAGTGAGAGCCTGCATGAGGATGTACTGCTAAGAAGAGTTGACATGGTTTCTGTAAAGTGAAATCTTGCCTCAGTAACCACAGAAAGAGCGATAGGAGGTACTATAGCTATAGTGTATTTATTAGTTGTCTTTTATTTTTCCTCTCAGAAGTCTTTCATACGATTCTGTGTCAAAGCTTATTAAAAAAAACCTAAGTTGTCACTTGAAAAGGAGATTCTTTTATGAACTGAAAATTGGTCAAAGAAAGGTAGCTGTGTGGACAGATCAGCGGTTACTTTTCTAAATTAGGAAGAATCAGAGGAGTCTCCTGGAGATCAACACATGAACAATTTTTATCAATGTCTTTAGCACTAACCTGCATATGTGATTAAACAGGGACATTTCCTAGTCTGAAAAAGCAAAGCAAAAATTTTGCAGGTGAGTTTCAGTGTACACAAAGAGCAAGTACTGCATCTGGGGAAAAATAATCTAAAACCTGTTCTCATGGTGCTGACTTCCGAACTGCTACTAAAAGTACTGAAACAGATTTTAAAGTAAGAAAATTGTCAGTTCTTGGATCACTGGCTTAGTGTGCAGTGGCAGGAAAAAAAAAATGCAAAATCTCGGGCATCATCAGGATTGGTACTGTGGACAAGATAGAAAGGATATCACTTGATCGCTCTGCTATGCACACATTGTGTTATATTTATCATTCTGTTCTCTGCATCTGAAAGGATGGTGTAGTAGAGTTTCTGATAGCACAAAAAGAGCAAATGGAATGGTGAAGAGCAGCTGTCTTGTAAGGAGGGTAGAATGAGAATCTTCAGTTTAAGCAGGAGAGGGGATAGGATCAAGGTCAGCAAATTAATGAAGGTACTAGACACATTGCATGAAGGACTGTTATTTACCACATAGTAAAACTGGACTGAACTGTAGGAGTTAAGTTTACTGTGAATTAAAGTATCTTTTTAGTCATTAGATACTGTGCTGTTAAAGTAGAAGACAGAATGGTAGACAGTTAAAGCAAATTTTAAAACAAGTTAGATAAATTAATAGGAATACACACTCTTTTACAATTCATACAAATGCTGAAGATGCCAGGGGAATGTAAGGAGAAGGATTAAAGAAGGAAGGACATTACATGTGTTCTTCTAGAAAGCATTCTCTTCTGCTGCTATCATAAGCAGAACACTGGACCTTCTACATACTCTTTTGTCACCTGAGAGTCAGATACTACCTTGGGAGACATATCCATCTTTTGGCAAAGTTCCACAACATGAGGTGGTTAGATTTTCCATTCATTTATAGATGCCTAAACTGAAGAACGTTTAACATAGACTGATAGAATTGACTTAATAACAAAATGCAACCAGTGGTGATAATGTTGAGGGATACTAGGACACAACTGAGTTAAAGAACAGCATAGTTCTTATACAGACCCACTGAAATGGAGCACGGCCAAGAATGACTGTGTCCTCATCATTATACCTGTAACTACAAAATCATGAGTGGCTCATACGTGTGTTTCAGAGACGGCTTTAACACTAGCTAAGCTCAGATCAACTAGCAGTGGAATGAGGTCGGATGGAAAATCAGAATGTTTTTATCTCCTAGGTATGTACTACAGTCTACAAATGTTTGTTCTACAATCTCTAAGCCTAGAGCTGTTTTTGCTACATTCTGTTGAAGCAGAGCTGACAGCGTACAGGAGTTGTATGGTATTTTTGACTGCAGTGTAGATATAGTATAAAAACTGAAACAGAAAAGGAGGTAAAACCACTGAGATCACTAACTATATCTGTAATTTATCATGTACTCCTGTCCTGCTTGCCCTCACTTTAAAATGCAGATAGGAATGTGAAAATATCACTTTGTTGTTTGAGACAGAGCACAAAATAGCCCCTGAAGTTCTTTTCTGGTACTTTTCCTGGAACAAATTTGTATCACATTGTTGGCAACTGATTTGCTAAAAACTAGGAGCAGTCACACTTAGAAAAAATAGACTCTATCTCAAGAATAACAGTATTGATTTCCAGCTTCATTAAAAATTATTCTTGTCTTACTGAACCGTAGCAGTGAACAATAATTGGCTTAAGTTCACGCTGGTGCCTAACTATTCAAAAGAACATTATGTTTCTATAAATTTTATGTTCCATCCCGTGACATGGTGGATGTATCCACTTTCAAATGGCAGCATTCTATAGTGCTGAAAGAAATCCTTTTATTTAATAGCAAAATAAATAAAACTTGTGAGCTGTTGTATACAGAAGACAAAATGATGCTTTCTAGAGAGAAGTTTCTCACAATATGTGGAGAAATCAAAGGACTTTGAAAGACAAACTCAAATTAATCAAGTTGCAGAAAACAAACCCATAGATAGGGGGCTCTGCAGGACAGGAGATAGAAGAGTCTAATTTGCCAGTACAGACTTTCATAAATCTAACACGATCTTTTTGTGTTCATGTCACAAGTACAGTAAACCTTGTCCCTCTGCTCAGATGATAAATGGTGATAGATATTCTCCTTAATGCATTTCTGGATATATATATATTTTTTCTTTAAAATCCTAAATAATTTATCTGTAGGTATTGTAAATAAGTCAACTATTCAACTGATTAGAAGACAACTGCACCATATAGCCAACAGTCTTTTTGTTGCCATGGTTTAAAGTAAAAGGGACCCTCAATCTGCTTATACATACACACATATATATATATTAATAAAAAACTTTGCACCCTTTTGTAGATGTAGTTTTACTGCTCTGCATTTTACAGTGTGTTATCAAGAACCTTAGTGATGCTCTGCACTGTTGCTGAGGACAGCGACAAATCTAGGCCACTAAATGTTTAAAATCACTTCTCAGACTGCAGCAAATGCTCTTTAAACCTTTTTAGCTAAGGTTGGTGCCACACAAAAAATAAAAGAGAAGTAGGCATGATCTGCCTGTTTGACTCTTATTAATGAATCTCCTTTTCTGAAATTCCGGGAGTGAACTGTGCTGGCACTGAGACACTTAGTGACCGCGTGACACAGCAGCATCAAGTCCACCCCAGATGAGCTCATATAGTACATGAACCCATCCCACTCAGTACCATCATTTATCTTGCAAGTCATCAGACACCTGAACTAAATTATTCTGTAAGTTGTTCTTCACTCAGTTCTGTGCCAACTACTACCTCACTCAATTTTTCCCAACTTTAACAGTTCTTTATCATTTTGACTCCCCAAAGCATCACCTCATTATACTTCATCAATATTTGTGCCTACTTTCTACCTTTTCTCTTTTCCTCTCTTATTCAACATCAGTGCATCTGTTTGTCTGCAGCCGTTCTCAGCCTGACCTCTCCTTGCCCACTGTCTGAGCTACCTTTTAAATTACTCACACCAGTCTCATAGCCCTCACCTAGGATTTTACTTAGCATGTTAGTCTTTCTTATGTAGCCAAAACACAAAACACTTCTGCCAGAGTGGACCACCTCCCAATGGATACACTTTCTAAATGATGATACACATTTCTGACATCTATTTTTCCTCTATGACTCTCCAACATGTCACATCATATTCTTAAGACCAAGCTGTGTTTTTCTCCTTTTATTAATGTTTCCTCTCCAACTTCCCTTCAAGGTAATGTTTAAGCTATCAGTTAATCTGCCTGAGGGATATCTCCTTCCCTCTGTGCTCTCAAAACATAACAAATCTCATCAGTTCTGTAGGATCCAGGAAGATTCAGATTGCTTGGTTTCTTGAATTGCTCATCGGGTAGGACTGTGCTACACACCCACCTGAACCTCAATCTGATATTCTCTGTGGTTGTCAAACTCTCATTCATGTCACAAACAAGCACGGCTTCTGGGCAACAGATCAAACTTCTCCATCTGGATATCCTCCCCTTTTCTGATCAAGTGGCAAGAAATTCCTTCCATCCCAAACCCAAACACTTGCTGAAGAAAGCAAATGTACTAGAAAGGCACAGAAAGAACTGAAAATAAAGAAACATTAGGAAACTTACATGGTAAAAAAACCCACACCAAACAGTCCATGGTAAAATTATTTTTTCTTCATCAATCTTAAAATACTTAGTTTATTGGTATTTTAAGTTATAATGCATACTTTAAAAAGGCGAAATTATTTGTTGCAAATGTATTTAAATAAGCTTAGTCTGCAGTGATATTCTTTCCTTCTTCTATGTAGTGTGTGTCTTCATAACTTTCCACAATAATTCATTATTATTAGTAGTATTTTTAATTTTGAAATCTGATTACTTTACCAGATACATATTAATCCATCTTGTGTACCTCCTGGTAATAGCTTCCCAATTCTTTTGACTTCTAGAAAAAAAAATACTCTAAGTAACACATACAAACCATCAGATAGATAAAGGTATAAAGAGGAAGTAAAAAGCAAATAGAAGCAACAAAATAGAGGAAAGCAACTGAGCAGGCATTTAATATTTGGAATACTGAGAAGAACCTTGACCGCTTCGCTTCCTAAAGCTTGGAGATGATTGCTTGTATATTACTTTATCCAGCAATTTGTTTGTTAAATGCCTGGGTTTCAGAGTGGGGAGGCATCTTAAGAAGAACATAATGATGCAGAAAGATTGCTTAATACATTTAAATAAATGATTATTTTTACCACAGGAAAAAGACGAGAGAAAATCCATTTCCTGGCTAAGGAGATATTGGTTGCTTAAGGACAGGAAACAGGCAGTTTAAGAGGGGATGAATTTTGCTAGCACTTTTCTTATTGACATGCACATGTTACAATGAAATGTTTAGATTGCCTCCTATGCAGAAACTTTCAGCTGCAATATTGCGGACCACAAAGATTGGTCCAACCACTTATTAGCATCACTTAATCTATCAAGAATTACCTTGAAGTAATTCTTTTTCATTTTGTATAACTTTGGCCACATCTTATGGCAGGAATTACTCTTTTATGGTAGTTGATAAAAAATCCTATTTCCCACCGACATTAAAGCAATGCTCATTTATAACCAATTAAACTTGCTGAGTGTCCACTCAATCCCACTGCGTAGGTTGTTGATAAAGATGTAAAAAGTACCAATCCCAAGACAAACCCAGGTGGGATAACACTTGTCACCAGCCTCCACATGGGCATAGAGCTGTTGGCCACAACCCTCTCTGGCTGTGACCAATTCTTTATTTCTCCAACTCAGAGATAAGAATGTAATGTGGAATCACATCAAAGGCTTTGCAGAAGTCCAGGTAGATGGCATCATTTGCTTTGTTCACTGTCATTCCATCACATAAGGACACCAGAATAACTATAATTTTTTGAAAAACCATTAATTCATTCAACAGGATTTTGAAAACTGTCCTTTATCATAATTACTGAGATGATTACTTCAAATGTGAACTATATTAGAATTTACTTTAAAAAGTTGTAGTTACGATTGTTTTTTTCCACCCAGTGTAACAAGGTGCTTTCTAATGAAACAAAACAAAACAAAACAAAACAAAACAAAACAAAACAAAACAAAACAAAACAAAACAAAACAAAACACGCACACACACACATGAACAACTTATCTCAGTGACTTGCTGCACTTGCTGTCATTATTGAAGATAGTACAGGAAGAATTCTGGATGGGATTACATCTGCTAGTAAGACCCGTACTGTTCCCCATACAAATGTGCATCGTATCAAACTAAAGCAAAAGTAAAGAGCTTTCCAGATGCACATTAATTAAGCCTTGTTATCAGTCAAGCAGACTATACTACCTGGAAAGAAGAAGCTGATTTGCACCTCATGATACAGTTCAACAGAAATCAAATATCCATTCGGATGAGTTGATATGCATTCACTGTAGTGGAAAGACCTCTGGCTTACCAATGAATGTGACATACATATACTCAGGAATCAGGGTTTGTTTTTTTTTTTATATCCACTTGCTGAACAACACAGGCAAGAACAGCTAGGAAAACCACTATGAAACTATTTCTGATTACATTGTCTCCCTTCACCGCAGTCTTGGGCAGTACAAAATTGATCTGAAGTACAGATCAGGCAGCAAAGTCTCGATAAGCAATACAAAACGGAGGTACAATTTCTATCACGTTTTTTATTTCTGTTACACCTTTTGACCTTGTATAAGCAGGCTAAGATCAGTTAATTGCAGAAATTTTCTAGGAAACACTGATGACAGAAATAATAGGTAATTATTCCTTTCTCATGTCTGGCTATTCAAAACTGGCACATCAGAGCAGATTTCTGTGGTGGGTGTCGAAGATTGTACTAGCCTACTTATTTCTGACATCTTTCAAACTTTTCATTATGCAGGAACCAAATAAAATCAATTTCTTTTCTAGTCTGTAAGAAAAGATGACTTATATTTAAAAAAATGAAATTGGAACAATTGGATTACAAGGTAAAACTGCACACATAACAATAGATTTGAGGCTTGGACATTCATTGCAGGATTTGTGCAGTCAAGTGCATAATCCATGTTAACATCTCATCCCTGAAATGTTGATCCTGGTTGGAATCAAAGTTTCTAGAAGAAGGATTCACTCCGTCTTATTTTCAACCTGATTATTTGGCTTAGAAAATAACTGTTTTAAACAAGAGACTTCATACTTGTCTGGATAAATTCTGTTCCAGTTTTTATTTTGGCCACAAGTCAAAGATAACAGCTGTACACTTGTGGGTTCACTGAACTTTACGTGCTTGTTGGCTGCATCACCAACTAGAGGGAATAACCAATAATTAGAACATTTCAGGTCATCTTGAGAAGAACAGAGTTTTGCAGTGTTTGGAAAGGTCATGTGACCTCTTTTTCAATGTTCCCAAATGTAGAACTGTCAGCCATAGAGCACAGAGCTGAATAAACAAATAAAACAACCATTATTGTTGTGAGAACAGGGGAGAAACAAACAAACAAACAACAACAACAACAAACTCAACAAAAAAACAACTCACAAAACCCACCACAGCACAAGGATCTAAATCCAGTGATTAACACTGTTCAGAGATTTAAATCACATGTAGAAATTTTTAACTCTGGACCTTCATAGTAGACCCAAGCAATATCCACTGAACTCATCCATGTACTCTTTGTGTATAGACAGCCCTGGTCATAATGATTTGCAGTGCAGTGTTGAAAGCTTTAGCTTCTTTCTTTCATTTTCCTTCTTTATTTATTTTATTATTTTTTTTAAAGTTAAATCAATACCTGTTTACATAAATATATGTTCCTGTTTTCCAGTTGTTCCTGCAACAGCATTTATGTCTATCCACTGACAAGAAAAACAACAATAAATGTAGTAGGATGAAAGCAGAAAGAAGAAAATAGAAATGGTTCATATTAAGTGGCTTTTGGTGTGTGTATTTTTTTCATCTCTTTTAGAAGTGTAAATCTTTTTGGGCACTTTGGGATTATTATAAAGAAAAATAAAAGGTACCAATCTTTGTAAAATCTAAATGATAAGATTGCACTTTTCTTGTTGCTAACAGCATACATCCCTTCTACTATGGAATGGAATGAAAATTGGTTTTGTGTTGCAACTTTTAATCTCCGAGAATCCTTAATCTGTTTGCAGAAGCTGTATCTAGTAGTTTTAGATGGGCAGTTAATTTGACAATATTGGACAACTTATGGTTATTAGAAAGCATTCGCATGTCTGAAGGATTGAATGATAAGATGTGAATTCTTGAAAGGATGCTGAAGTTATTCCTTTGTCACTACAAATCAGCCTTGAGAGCTGTCAGTTACAATTGGTGTAGCACTAGAGACAGTGAAGTGCTTAAACATCTGAACATCACTTGATACTACAAAATGATGGTCACAGAAATCAGTGAGTAGGACTATCCCCTCAGTACCTATTGCTATTGATATGCAGTCCATCCATGCTCTGCCATGGATATGTGGCATATGTTGAAATTCTGGAGTGAGGATCTGCAAAATGCAGAGTGCTGTGGATTCCTCACCCAGACCTCACATAATTCTCAGAGTTCATAATTAAAGTACTTATTCTATGTAATCCAGTCCAACAATTCAGTCTTTGACATCCCATATGAATGCCTAACCCAGTAGGGTACTAAACAGTTGAGGAACTTGAAGTGTACCACTCTCTCCTGTTGCACCTACTTACTAGTTGGATATCCTCCAGAACAGTCATCTTAGAATCACAGAATCATTTGAGTCAGAAGGGTCATCTAGAGTCCAGATTCCCTGCATTAAACAGGGACATCTACAGCTAGATTAGGTTGCTTAGAGTCTGATCCACCCTGAGCTTGAATGTCTCCGGGGACAGGCATACGTTACCTCTCTGGGCAAACTGTTTCAGGGCTTCACCAAGCTTATTGTAAAACCTTTCTTCCTCATATCCAACGTAAAGCTCCGCCTCCTTCACTTTGAAACCATTTGCCTTTGTCTTGCTACAGCAGTCTCTGCTAATGAGTCAGTCCCCTTCTTTCTTACATTCATGTTAGATACTGCAATCAGGTCACCCTGGAGCTTTCTCTTCTCCAGCTGAACAGTCCCAGCTTTTTCATTTTTTCTTCACGGGGGAACTGTTCCATTCCTTTCATCCAGGCCCTCCCCTGGATGCACTCCAACACAAGGCCAGGTTCAAGGTGCTGCACTTGGGTAGGGGAAATCCCAGATATTTGTACAGACTGGGAGAAGAACACATTGAAAGCAGCCCTGTGGAGGACTTAGGGGTTCTGAAGGATGAAAAGCTGAACACGAACCAGCAGTGTGTGATTGCAGCTCAGAAGCCCAACAGTATCTTGAGCTGCATCAAAAGAAGGGTGGCCAGCAGGGCAAGGAAGGTGAATGCCCTCCTCACTCTGCCCTGGTGTGGAATACTGTGTCCAGTCTGGGGCCCCCAGGACAGGAAGAGTGTGGAGCTATTGGAGCAGGTCCAGAGGAGGTCCATGAAGATGATGAGAGGTCTGGAACACCTCTCCTATGAAAAAAGGCTGAGAGATTTGGGCTTAGCTAGGAGAAGAGAAGGCTCTGGGGTGACCACTTTGAGGCTTTCTAGTTCCTGAAGAGAGGTTACAAGCAGGAGAGGGACCCACTTTTTACACAGTCTGATAGTGATAGGACAAGGGGGAATGACTTTGAACTAAAGGAGGGGAGATTTAAATTAGATGTTAGATGGAAATTTTTTACTCAGGGGATTGTGGATCACTGGAACAGGTTGCCCAGAGAGATGCCTTGACTCTGGAGGCATTCAAGGCTAGGTTGGATGGGGTCCTGGGTAGGCAACCCTGCCCACAGCACAGAGGTTGTAACTAGATGATCTTTAAGGTCCCCTCCAAACCTTCTAATGATTCCATGACTCCCCTTACTGAGGACTCCACATACGGGCACAGTACACCAGGTTAGGCATCACCATCACAGACTAGAAGGGCAGGAACACCTCTCTTGACCTGCTTATCTGATCTTTCATTTCCTGTACCCAAAAGTAATGCTGAAATTAGTCATTGTCTCTCCATAAATTGTTTATTTGAAGCAGAACAATTTCAATAGGACTGACACATCTATGCTAGTTGAAATGTGTGACAATCTGGTAGCTCATCTAAGAATGGAAATTCTTTGGATTAAATCCTTCTGAATCTGGCAGAACAGCATGTTCATATTGATCTCCCACTTCACACGGCAGATCCCAGGCCTACCAGCTGTTCTGACTGATTAAGATCACTCCCATTTTGATCATAAATTCCAACACTGTTGAAACTTACACATGTATTCCTGAGGTTTTTTTTTTTTGCAAATATTATCTTTCCATCAAATGAAATTTCCCACTTGAAAACTACTGGGCAGTTCCATTAATGACAACTATAATCTTTCTGCTCTCTCTCTCTCTCTCTCTTTTTTTTTTTTTTTTAAGGAGGCTAACACAGTGCTAACAAATCATACAGATACTACACATAACAGCAGAATTAAGTCAATTGTTTACAAGATGGTACATGTTATTCCATAAATGTCTTCTCTTTCTTTTTATTCCTATAAATAGCATTTGAAATTGCAGTAGAGTATATGTTTGGGTATAATACATAATTGCTTGACTCTTGTAAAAATACAGGTACATGAGGGCCCACAAACACTCTAAAATATACAGAAATCTGATAACAATACCCTGAAAGACATGGTGCCATACTGCTTTGGGTACACTTTACTAGCAGTCCATCACCTGATGTTCTTTTTTGAGTGATAAGTCTACAATACAGTGAAGAACTGAGCTGATTGTATATGGAAGAATTTAGAAGTGCAATTCCTCCCAGTGTCTCTGAGATGAGCTTTCGTCTTCTCTGCTGGTTTATTTTTTAACCAACTGAAAGTGAATAACTATTCATTAAGAATTGAGGGGGAGATAGGAGGGAGAATGAATCTGGATAGGAATAGGCAAAACAACAAATAAATGCATCTAAGGCAGCCAATTCCATTTAGTCGCATTAGTCTGCCTTGTCCAGCTTTTAAACAGCAGTTTCTAGGTGCCTGCTTGTCTACAAATCCTTGATAAGAGGATGGGAAAATTAGTTTTGCAGAAGTCTGTCAGTCTTTCAATAATATTTATGCCTACGACTCTTTTGAAAGCCCACTTGAACATCAAGGAAGAGGGACAGTTGTTCACTAACCTCTGTAAAAAGCAAAATGAGGAGAGCAAGAGATTTATGTGAATTAATTTTATGTCCTGAGACAAATCTAAAAAGCTCAACCTATGCAATTAAATTTGATAGTGAGGTTACTGAAGAAGAGACAACAGGATGATATCAGGATATAATGCTAATTTTTATCAGATCCTGGAGCCTGCAACTCAGGACATACCTTTGTTACTCATATTAGTTAGGCCTATTAGTAAAACAAGTGACATTGTGCAAGAGGTATAACAGCTCTGTCTGCTGAGATGTCACTGACTTATACTGACAACAGAACAGTTGAAAATACTGCAATGGATGCAAAGATTTGAATTCACTGTCAAAGGAAATGAATCACCTTTGATTCAGTCTAAAATACTACATGCCACTAATACCTAAGTCACAGCTTTAGTCTTACATAGTCTTCCTTAGTGCAAACTGCATGTTTATAGGTTGTATATATTGTATAAAGAAACAACTACCATTAAAACCAGATAGACTCCCCTGCTAGAGGCAGTAGAAGGGAAATATTGTAAATAAAACTCTGCCAGCACTTTTATCAGGGGAGAAGTGCTGTTCTACAGTCAATCACTTCTTCATTTTATATTATCAGTTTTACTTTATTTTTATTTTATTTTTCTAAGCATTGCCTTATTTCCTGATTCTGCAATAACTATAGAATACTTGTGGAACTTTAACATTTTGTTATAACTAAAGGGATTTGTTTTTCACAAACGTTGAGATATGTTCATGACTTTTAACTCAGCTGAAAAGATTAACTGAAACACTGTTCTCTTTGAAGTCAGCATCCAAGCAGCAACAAACCTTGAGTGAAAGATGATGATTCCACCAAAAGAGTGGAGTACTTTCTGATTACTTTAAAAGGGCAGGGTAATTTATTACCAACACAAAATATACTTAACCAGTGTTTTATATTTTCTTATGGCCTGTAAATTAACTAGCATACAGCAAGGTATTCTTGTTATTTTTAATCATGAAAAGCTGCAGCTAGTTTAAATATAGTTTGTTAAGGACAAAGTACAAATCCTGTGAGGGGATGTTATCTGTTTCTAAATTGCCTTGCAAAAATGAAAAGGAAAAATTATGAAAACAAAAGATTCAGAATGGCACAAAACTAACTAAATGTGTAAAAATAATGAAGCTATGAGCTAGGCAAAGTATTCTAAACTTTACAGAAATGAGCTTTTGAACCATTCCATAGAATCAATGAAATTTAAATCCTAATCTCTGATATGGAACTTGTAAAACTTATAAACTCATGCATGTACGTGTTTACAAGAGAAAAACTCTTGATTTATGACCTAGGAGATTATTTGCAGATCTACATAAAATCTTTGTATCTCAAACCTATAAAAACATAATCAGGAGGAACAGATTTCATGGGTTCTTAATATTCTCATGGGTTCTTAATATTCTCATGTATTTGTGTATATATTTAAGAAGTCAGGAAGTAGGGCAAATTTATTAGTCCTCTGGGTATCAGAAAAGGTATAATGGTCCTGAAATTCATATTTTTATGTCAACATGACAAGAATTTTAAAATAAACAAAATCAATTAAAAATTGAAAATACACAGTTGTTTTCATATTTCAATCACTAAGAAAATATTATGTGTAATTAAGGAGACACTCTAGTTGAAATCTACAGTAGGTCCCCCTCTTGTTATTGCATTAGGGTACACGTAAACGATTTTAAATTCATTTCCTTGTTTTCATCAAGTTTTGTTTTTTTTGTTTTTTTTTTTTTTCTCATTGACAAGACAAACTAAATCAGGAAGGCTTCACTTCAGTGATTTTACTAGTGATGCCTTGTTAGACTGTGGAAAAACTCTCCATAAGTGCTACAGACGCTAGATTACTTAAACTCAAGACTGACCAAATCATAGCAAATTCCGAATGTCAGATCCTGACATCTCAAGTTCTCTGAACCCTCCTGTGCCAAGGTGCAGTGTAGGTTGGTGGCTGGCTAAGAGCAACACAGAATCTCAAGGGGTCTATCAGAGCAAGGCCAGAAAATCAGGTCTACTGCAGGACAGGGACAATGGGGGCACCTGGGCACCCCAGCCCCACTCATTGGGCATCTCCCCAAGGATGGGGAGGGGCTGCAACCTAGACTTGCCAGCTGCCTACCTAAATAGAGCCCATGGTCAGGCACGGAAGGGTTCTGGCTACACAGGGGCTAATGACCCTTGGGGCTGAAATGGGGTCCTGAGCAGTGGGCAGGGTTGGAGGAACTGCTGGAGTGGTTGGGCAGGAACAGCAAGGCCTGTGAACTGCCTCTGGGCTCTGCTGTTGTGTAACTGACAGTGCATTTTCTGCCCACACACATCTGAATGGATGTGAATCAAGTGAAAAACAGAAAGCTACGACTCAGATTCTTTTTGTGCACTGGTGTGAATAATCGACACCATGAATTTACAGGAAAAAGTCTTTTTTTCCTCTCTTTTGTTTACATACAGCAGCAGTGAATGCCAGTCTGATGTAATGTTGGCCCCTTGCAGTCTGTCAGTTTCTAGTTCCACCTCAGTGCCCTCACTAGGAAATATATTTTTATCCACAGCCCTCATGTTCTGGACCGTTTGAATCTTCTCATTTAGAAAAAATATTTAGATCCTTCTGGTCATCGGAAGGCCAATGTTTCCTTAGTTTGAGGCAACAGGTATCTTCTATTTGTAACTCAGAGAAAAGAGAAGTTACACCCATATCTCCCATATGATTATGAACTATTCTTTCTAAAATTCTCCACTTTTTATTTAAAAAAAAAGATCTTCAGAAAGTGTTGCTGAAAACTTGTCCACACATCAGCAGGGAATCCCTTATATGCACAGTTTTGTTTACCTGCTCCTCAGGTATTGACAGATTCCCTATCTCGTCTTCATATCCAGGGCATTAAGCAGTAGATCACATTTAATGGATTCTGACATGTCTCAGTAGCTGGTACCTCCTATAGTGACAGCCCCAGAGACAAATACAAGACGGTGACAAGGTTTAACATCTCTGTGTTTAATCACTAGAGCTTGCATAATTCCTTTGCCTACTTGACATAATACCACTTGTGTGATAAATAATGTGCTTAATTAAAAATCAAAATGTATAAACTTGTTTCATAGTAATTTTGGAAAATGCTTTTATGCTATGTTCTATACATTCCACTTGTTCATTACATGTGAAACCTCTTGTTCTCTCCTTGCTTTATCTTTGACATTATAAATATCTGGGATCAAAGAAGCCAAGGATTTTTGTAACTTTCAGGCAATTATTTGGCAGTCCCGCCTCACAATAGCATTGTGAAAGTAAACTTTACTGAGATGTTTTAAGAAGAATACTTTGAAATCACCTGTAAAATTAAAACTTTTGAATTCATTTATATTTTTTGAGGAACTTGGGGAAGAGACGATTTCTCTGTTATTGTCCAGAACTTGTACTACGCAGTGGCAATTTTCAGTGGATCAAGAAATGGCACATTACAGTTTCTCTTAACAGAGGCACCCAAGTCAGTCCCTCAAAAGGTGGGCAAGAAATCCTGAAATACACTGAAGCTGATTGCATAGAATTAAGACTATTGACATTTCATTTTTATTTTTTTTTTAAACTTCAAAAAATAGATCTCCCACTCAGTTGGGATCTAACTTCAAAATATGACATTTACTTTTAAATGGTCAAAATGTCCCCCAGTGTCAACACTCATCATCTTTCCACTATTAAATTATTAGTAAAAGATTTGTTTTAAAAGAAGTACTTAAAATCCTGCTATGAGAAAGTATGGTATCCAGTAGTTTAAAACACATTATTTTTCTTTAAGATTCTTTTGGAAATGCAATATAATAGTTATATTATATATAGTTCATATATATATTATATAGTTCATATATATATATATATATATAAATATATAAATATATATATATATATATATATATATATATATATATATATATATGAACAAATATGATAGCTGGAAACATCTATTTATAACTTTGGCACTATCTTGAAGCAATTAAAATATCCACCAAATAGAAATGCTCAGCTTTTCCTGTGAGAGAGAACAGAATTAAAGTACACCAATGGTTTCACAGTAAAAGAAATCAGTGCAGTCATTCAAGTAGTATCATGATATTTAAAAGATCTGCCATCTGATGACAGCAACAGGACCCGAGGTGTGCTGGGGAAGAGTGAAGCGGGAGTTAGGGAAAAGGTCTCCACAAGCGGGTGGTAGGCATGGAACAGGCTGCCCAGTGCAATGGCATGGCCCCGAGCTGCCACAGCAGAAGGACTGTTTGTGTTTGGCTGTTTTTTTGTTGAGCCAGAGGTTGGACTTGATGACCCTTGTGTGTCCCTTCCAACTCGGAATATTCTATGATTCCGTGATTTTATTAATACATTGGCCATTAACATCATAATTTTTTCCACTAGTCAGGTAAAAATTAGATTTCGTAGCAAGTTACAGCACTTTTAAAAAAGAGACAGGAATATATGCAAAATTTCAGGAGTAAAAAGTCCACTTGAGTTAGTTGCAAATACAAGTCTTCTGCAGATCATTAATAAAGCAATAGTTGTTAATACATGATTGCCTCATTATAACTGTGACATTCCAACTAATTGTTTCAGCACCTCTTGAATTGAACAAATTTTCTTTTGACATTCTTTATTGTGCCCTTCATATTCTCTTGTAAAAGAGAAAAGCCTCTAATCTGCTTGAGAAGAACACAAGTAGGAGCATTGCAGGTCCTATTGTTTTCAAACAAGTTAGTAGATTTTTTTTTTTAAGTGGAAACCATAAGTAGTATAAACCATATTTTCACTCATGTGAGAGTAGACATGTATTTTTCAGCATCTGAATACACTTCCAGATTTCTGAACTGCCCTTACCACGCTAGGTTCTTTAATAACTATTACATATCAGCCAGCCAGAAGAAAATCATAAAAGGAGCCATATCATTGAAAAATTGTATTTTTATTTGCACCTATGCTATGTGATCTGCTGTTCCTTTTCAGTCAGGATTTGAAGCTGATAAATGAAATAATTAACTGTAAAAATACAAACAATAATAATTTCTCTTCCTTCTAGTTTCAGCTCAGTGCTTGTGTATGTACATTCGTGAGCACTATCATACTAACAGCACTTGAAATGAAAGTTTTTTTTCTTTCCTTAAATGCATCTTTCTTCACACTATTCCCAACTGGCAGACAGTGCAAATAAATATTTGAACTCTTGGAGTGGAATATCATTGACTCGTTTCAACATCTAGACATTCATACAACAATCAAAGGTATATTTGGTGTCAGTTTCAGTAAGAGCTACTGATTAAAGATGGATGAGCTGTGAAGTTTGGTCCAAATGAAAGTTGCTGTGGAATTTCCGGTTGCAGCAGTACACATACCTCTCGAGAAAAAAAGACTTTCTATTAATATTTTGCAGTAGATTGCTGAATTAGAGTATAGCTCAATTTCTCCACAAAAAAAGACAATCAGTAAATCTAATTAACTTTTGCCATGTTATTCCTCTGCCTTTTCTACCTCATCTTAACCTAATCTTATCCTCCTCACAGCTGTATTTTAGTGCAGGATATTTGTAGCAAGTCCTGACCAAGATGCAGGAATGCCCATTCCTTAACAAGAGCTTTGTGCTGCCTTTTCATACATCCTGAATACATAAATGCATGCCTTTGTTAAAATATTAATTTTCAGATTGGAATGATAAGAATGCATAATTCAGGAAACATTGGATTCAGTCGCCTTATGCACATAAGTAAATGATTACTGATTATTTTTCATGGTCACATGATCGCTGGTTACTTTTTCACTGAACTCCTTTCTCTTTCGACATGAAAGATAGATGATGCTTGAAGAGTGAGCAGATGCTAGCATTTTTTTTTTTTTTTTCTTTTATCCTTAGTATTTGATGTGTGGCCTCAGGCTCTATTTGCTGCACACTATTCAAATGTCATTCTGACGATTGAATTATTACTTTCCACACGGGTATTCTCTATGGCATCTATTATTACTGCATCTGAATGCTTCAGAAATGAGCTGTTAACCATCCTCTACCTTGCCTCTGAAAGCTTTTTATGGAGCCAAGACACTAGCTACCTCCTCAGTGGTATTTTATATCTTCATCAAGGTCCTGGGCAATGGGACAGAAAGCATCTTTATTAAATTTTCAGATGACTCTAGTCTCAGGAAACTAGTTAATATGGTGGAGGGCAGGGCTGCCATTCAGCTGTAACTTTAGTAGTACAGATTGGAGGAACAAGAAAAGAGGAATTTCCAGAAACTCAGTGAAGGTAGACTGATAAGTTCTTCATCTTTTACAGAATAAGTCCATGTAGTTTATGCTAGGCCTGAATGATCAGACAGCTGATATGAAGAATAGAGCTCAGTGAGGATAAGTAATCCTGGTGATCTAAGTGAACATAAATTAGCAGCATGGCCTCCTGAAGATGAGTGCAAACCATGTATAAGATGCATTGGCAAGATGATAGCCAGCACTTAAACAGAATGCATATGATTATTTCCTTGTGCTTCACCCTTTTGAAGTCTGGAGCACTATGTCCAGATTTGAGCTCATCAGTACAAGAGAAATGTTGGCAAAGTGGAAGGGATCCTGTCCACAGTTACTAAGATGCCTGTTTCAGTGACAGAAAGCTAGGTGGATCTGTGTTTCTTTAGTCTGGAGAAGTGAAGGTTAAGCACAGATTCAATCTTTTCATTTTCTAAACGGACTTTTACAGAGAATACAGAGCTAGACTACCAGAGGTCTGCAGTCAAGGACAAGAGGCAATAGTTATGGACTGTAGAAAGGAAAACTCTAGCTGAATAAAATTTCTCACTGTGAAGCTAGCTAAACATTGGAAAATGTGATCAGCAAGAAACACCATCCTTGAAGATTTTTAGAACTGAGTTGGACAAGGAACAGAGGGAGTAGACTTGAACACTGCCTTGAAAAGGAATGTGGACTAGAAAATGTGAGGATGCATCCTATCAGAATTATTTTGAGATTACGCGATTTCCAAATAATTTTCCATCACTACTGCAATAAAAGAAATGCTAGATTGTGCACTTGGGTGAGAACAAAGAAGTTTGGCTCTGCGGCCTTGTAAAGACAGCATTTATTTGGAGGAAGGTTTTCTGGGTTTACCTCTTGTGAAGAGTGCTCCTCTTGAACAGCACTGAACATTATATAAACCTTAATATCCTTGGATGGAACTTGCAGAAATGAATGCAGTGGGAATAACAATGTGTTATAAACTGCAAATAAAGATCTGTATTAAACTCAGTTATTTTAAGCAGCTTTAATTTGGAGTAGAGATGCTAACTCTGGTAAGGCAAACAGGTTATTAGCAAGTGCTTCAAAAAGTATTTCTTTCTGCTACAGAAAATTTCTCACTAGTTTAATTTTATTCACATCAGTCTCAAGTCATCTGTTATTACATGTTCCCAAGTTGTTAAAACATTTATTAGCAAAGATTTCTATTAACTCTAGCAGTATTTAGAGAGCAATCAGTGCAGAACTCTAAAAAGTAACAAATTATCTTTTAAAGGTATAGAAGCGATGCTTTCCTTTGAGTTAATACAGTCAGTCTTTGCCCGTTGAATATGTTCTTTTCAAGTCATGCAACAACGAAACAAGATTTATTTTCTGAGATAATGCTGAAGTGATCCATACAATTATATAAATTACATATAGATATATAAGGAATGCTGAGAACCAAACAGAGATAATATTTTAATTCTGTCACGGGGCCAACAGTAGTCAAACATCACACTGTAGGCCTCCAGAGAAGATTCTTCTGAAGGAATTCTGTTGACAAGCTATTGTATCAACACAGTCTCCCATAATGAAATACAGTGTGGCCAGCAGAAGGAAGGTGATCCTCCCCCTCTACCCTGCCCTGGTGAGGACACGTTTAGAATATTGTGTTCAGTTCTGGGCTCCCCAGTTCAAAAAAGACAGGGATCTCCTAGAAGGAGTCCATTGGAGGTCCACAGAGATGAGGCCTGGAGCATGTTCCATAGGAGAAAAGGCTGAGTAACATGAATCTGTTCAGCCTGATGAAAAGAAGGCTGAGAGATGATCTGGTAAATGTTTATAAATATATAAGTGGAGGTAGAAGTCAAATGGATGAAGCTAGTTATTCTTGGTGGTGTGTAAAGTTAGGACAAGGACTAATAGTCCATAAAAGATATAAAGGTTTAAAATTTGTACAGATGATTTTCCCTACTTAGATGCAGAGGAACTTCTTTACAGTAAGGCTGATAGTGCACTGGAACAGTTTGCACATAGAGGTTGTGGAGTTTTCTTCAGTGAAGATTTTTAAGACCTGTCTGGATGCCTACCAGCATGACCTATTGTAGGGTACCTGCATTAGCAGGGAGGTTGAACTTGATGATCTCTTGAGGCCTCTTCCAACCCCTGCGATTCTATGATTCTGTGATATCTTCACATAAAAGTTAATAAAGTAAGAGCTGGATAAGCAGTAATGTGGATTGAAAACTGGCTGACTGGCTAGGCTGAAAAAGCTGTGTTCAGTGGTATGGAGTCTCTCTGGAGGCTAGTAACCAGTTAACACCCACTCTGCTTGTATTCAACATATCTAAATGATGTGCAGGGTGTACCCTCAACAAGTTTGCTGATGATACAAAACTGGGAAGAACAGTTCATACACCAGGGGGTCGTGCTGCCATTCATACTGATGTTGATAGGCTGGGAAAATTGGCAAAGTATTGCTAGTAGGTCAAGGGAAGTAATCCTTCCCCTCTGCTCAGCACTAGTGAAGCCCCACCCAGCATGCTGGACCCAACAGTACAAGACAGACATAGCCATACTGGAGACTCTTGCTCAGGACCACAAAAATGGTTTAGGTATTGGAGCATCTCATACAAATGGAAAACCTGAGAGAGAGAGATGTGCCTAATTAGCCCAAAGAAGGGAAAGCTGAGGAGGGATCTCATAAGTGTGTGTAGATATATGAAACTGGATGTAGAAGAGACAGCCAGGCTCTTTTCAGCATTGCCTAGGAATGAGACAAGTCAGTGGCCACAAACTGAAACACATGAAGTTTTGTTTGGAAACACCTTTCTATAAAGCTGTGACTGGTACAAGCTTCCCAGAGTGATGCCTCCATCTTCAGAGATGTTCAGGGTGACAGGGTGACTCTGCTAAACCAGGGATATGAACCTCATGACCTCTGAAGAGCCCTTCCAATCTCAGCCAACTGTCATTCATTCTGTGATTCTGTGACAGCATTAACATGTCCCTGCCCTAAAAGCAAAGTTTGATTTAATCTTATCATTACTAATTTGTGGATGACTCTGTAACTTATGATAATAAGTCTGTAGCAACAATAAAGCAGTTCTGCAGCTTATGTGAAATGCAAGACTATTTATAAAGACATGTTCAACATGCGATCTTGAATATACGTTGGGATGTGATATGAAACAGCTATGTCTCAGCAAAAGTCAGGGCTTGGCACTGGAAAACAGTCAGTAGCTTCAGACTCCAAATAAAAAATGAACTCCACTGAATCTGAACTCAGCCATGTAATATCCCAATTTCTTTTTACCATCATTCTCCAAATTTACCACATTTACCTAATTTGTTTACTAAATATGAAGCATGTCTCAAGAAACATCCAAGCAGAAACTGTGTCTTTTTTTTTTTTTTTTTTTTTTTTTTTAAGGCTATAGTGACAAAGAATACTATATGAAATAAACAGAAAAAAAGTGGATCCATAGTACTTACATTTTATAATGTGTTCACACAATATAGAAATGTATAAAATTTGCATCCACCATAAAGTTCTTAAAGCTACTTTGTCACCCAGCAGTGTATTCTGAAAACATAGAGAAAAATCACTGGGGAGGTAGAAAAGTCCTGAAGTTTTTCCTGCTGGTGTATTTTTCAAATCTCTTTTGAATTTCTTTAGCCTCAAAAGAACAGCCCAACTTGGTCTTTTATTCTGCTGAGTAACTAGACATATTAACCTTCACAGTCTGACCTTTTATCTCCAGAGACCTGTATCTTGCAAGTTAAAGGTGTTAAAAGAAATCTTCAAGGTTCACAAATTTCTTTTGTTTTATATTTCATAGCTCCAACACGGTTCCTAATTGCTAGAATAGATCTTTTCCCCCCACCTCTCTTCCTGTCTGAGGCTTGTAAGCTAGAAGCATACAAGCTTTATTGTTTCATTTGAGAAAATGTTGCTTTAGCTATTGGAAGTCTGTCAGGTTCTGCCCACAGACTCCTGAGATTAGTATTTAACTGCCCTCAATAGGTAGCTCAATTTATGATTTTACAAGATGCTGTTTAAACGGATTTTTTTCTTATTTTAGGTCTCTGAAGTTTGTGACCAGCAGCTTCTTTCTGTCTTCCCTTCCTGCAATTCACCTCAAAGCTATATTAGTAACTTTCATTATTGCTGTTTCAGATGTTTTCAAGGCAGTATCTGATATTACACAGTCTACCATTACTGTGCTGTTTCCTCTCAGAAAATATCCTGCCTCACAAAGGCACTGTTTATTCTATGAAAAGGCAGATTTCAGTGCCATTCTACAAGAGTACCTAGACAGTGAGTAGAATCAAGTGGAACCTTCAAGTAGAAGAGAAATCCACTGAGAGCCATGAAGCCTTTAATTACTGTCAAAGACTCCATGAGCTATTGGTATACTCTAGTTCAATGGCTTTTAGGATCAGATCAGATTCCTTCCCCAGATAATAAAGGTGTTTTATATGGAATGCTATCAAAGGATGAAGAATGGCATTGAATTTAGAGAGCTGGGGAAAGTTTAGTTTTCACCTTTGAAGATCACATAAGGAACTAAACCACCATGATATTAGAACAAGTGTTTAGTCTTCCTATATCTGACAAAAAGAACTGTCTCATGTAGGATAGATAGGATGCAAAGCTTCCATAGTTCGTCTTCCGAGTGAGAAAAATAAAAATAAAAATAAAAATAAAAATAAAAATAAAAATAAAAATAAAAATAAAAATAAAAATAAAAATAAAAATAAAAATAAAAATAAAAATAAAAATAAAAAATTACATATACATATTCTAAAGCTTTAGGCCTCAGAAGACAGTATCAGGAGCAGTGGTGCATAATTTGAAGACAGACCTGGAGCATGGCTGGTCTCTGCACAGCAGTGGACTGGCACAAGCAACAGGGTCCTCCTGCCATCTTGTTCTTGTTCAAGTACAGCCATCCAAGACCGGCAGGGAGCAGGCAGGGGTTGGTTGTGGTGACTGACATACCTAACCTGACCTTGCTGGTTATCTAAAATGCAATCCTTGATGCCAATCAAGGATTACTAGGATTATTAATATTAGATATTTTATTTGAGAATCTGTTGAACTGCTGTTGGTTGCAAATGAACCCTTTCCTTATATATTATATGGTATTCTTGACTTTGTCACAAAGTATGTTAAGGAAGGAAAAATACTAGATGGACCATACAAACAACTAACAAACTTTTGTCTATATTGCCTTGCAAAGCATTAATTGAAGTTTCCTCATTCACTATATCAACTCATATCATGTCTTAATTTAGCTGTAATTTAACTCTGTTGTCTCTAAAGAGTATGCCATAGTAAAATATATGCCTGCTTTGGACTTAAAAAACCTCAGTCTTCAAAATCTCTTCATTTACTTCACTAGAACAGACATCTGAAATCCTGTATTTCTGACCAGCCGTGGATCTGCACCCTGTACCTGCAAAGGCCATAGTTCTGCCATAAAACTAAGTAATGTTTTGTTACATAGTAAGTAACAAAGATTTACATAGGTCACTCTGAAAATAATGCCTCCTATTTGTTTCCATAGAAACTACAACTGATAGAAACAGCACAATAACAGTATTTGATAGACCAAATTCTCAGCTACAAAACACTACTTTTTCAGTACATAGCCACCACCATTATCTGGCATTTTCTGATGAACAAGATTGTTCACTCATTCTGCACTTGTTAAAATCTGCATGACCATCCATAAATGAATGAAATCCAACATGAATGTCAATGGGTGCAATTTTTTCTACATGAAGAGTTTAAATGACATGCTTTCATATGCCCTTCCATGTCAGACACCATTTTGCTGCCACCTGTTGCATGATAACAAAATATAATGGAATATTCATGGGAAGCTTCAGCTTCTACCAAAATCTGATTCTGACACTGTGTGCCAACATAATAACACAGGAGGCATTGCTTTTGGAGCAGCTGACCTATAATATTCCTCTCATCATCCTGCCATGTTAATGTCATAACTACTGTGGATTAAAGTCCCAAGGATTTTTTGTTGTTGTTTGTTTGCTTGTATGTGTATGTGTGTGTGTGTGTAATTCATTTAAAAACAATAGAGCTATTCCAACCCAGCTACATTTTACATCTCTCAGGTTCTCTCTCCATGTTGACATTATAGAATTTATTTAATGGTGCAGCTAAGAGAGCAAGCATTTTATCCTACAGAGTTATCTTCAACAGTAGTCCCTAATCAAGCGTATTGTGTCAGCAGAGCTGCAAATTAAAAAGACACATATTATACAGTAGGAGACATGAGACCTGGAGTTCCTACAACAAACTCCGTTTCACTGTACAGTTATACACATAACAGCAGTTGTAAATTGTCTGAACAACTGGCATAAAATAGAGTTAGAAAGGTAAAGAATACTTCATAAATATCTTCAGTATTATCCAGCACTAGCCCACAAGACCGCCAACAATAAATATAATAGTGGTATATCATACAGTACTTCCTGAAGACTTATTATGAAGCCACTTCCACCCTTCAGGTCTAAGCAAAATATAAACCTGTACCTCATGTTAATGTTTTTTCTGGTATAACAGCCTCTCTGAGTGTACCACTTGGCCAGAGCTTTTCACTCACTGTCACTCACTGCCAAGAACAGCAACTACCCAAAGTGGTTTTTTGAAACTAGTGTTTCTGACACAGAAATTTGTGTGTGATAGCATCACTACTGTGGTAAAGGTTTATGGTGTTTTATACTTTTTTTTTTTTTTTTTTCAGTCTGGATTACATTGCTTTCAAATTCAGGAAGTAAACCACTCTGAGGTTTGTGAGGGTGCTTACACTTTGGAAGTAATGTGGGGCAGAGGGGCAGACGTCTGAATTTAAAGAGGCAAAGAGCAAGTATGTCAGACACACTGGATTTATCTTGTGGCTGCGTCAACAAAAAATTTACTGGCCTTTTGAACTGGAACTGCATGTTCTTCATGCTCTGCTTTGCGTAACTGACCAATAACCACGTAAGGACCAATAACTGCATACAGACACCAATATGGTGAGCAGTATAAAACGGTGTTTATTGCCTAGTGGTGTTTGTTTATATACAGGCTCTACTTTGTCTACGTCCCTTAAGCTATGCGTAATATTACCCAATCACAGAACAGGGGAGGTCCTGTCACATTACATCCCAAATGTTCGTGCACACCTACTACACGCCTACTACACCACTGGCCTGAAATTATTTCATTCAGTGGCATTTACCTTTTAAAGTGCATTACTTTTTAATCTGGTGGACT